>NW_027397154.1:1395613-1440136 GCF_003265705.2 Callorhinus ursinus | reverse complement strand
TCTCTCTCATTCTCTCTCTCAAATAAATAAATAAAATCTTTAAAAAATAATAATAATAATATCTTAAAAAATAAATAAAAACTAGAAGAGGAGAAAAATATCAGAGTGCACCCTCTGTAGTAAGGCTAACTCTTGTTTCATGACACTTATTGTTCTTGGGGGGGTGTGTGTGCTGTATTGTGAAATATACATCTTGGAGCACCTGGGTGGCTCAGCCAGTTAAGCATCTAACTCTTCTTTTATTTTACTTTATTTTATTTATTTATTTGACAGAGAGAAAGCACAAGAAGGGGGAGCAGGCTCCCTGCTGAGCTGGGAGCCTGATGTGGGACTCAGTTCCAGGACCCTGGGATCATGACCCGAGCTGAAGATGCTTCACTGACGGAGCCACCCAGGCGTCCTGCATCTGACTCTTGCTTTCAGCTCAGGTCATGATCTCAGGGTTGTGGGATCAAGCCCTGCATCGGGCTCCCCACTCAGCGGGGAGTCTGCTAGAGATTCTCTCTCCCCCTCTCCCTTTCCACCTCCCCTGCTCGTGCTTGCTCTCACTCTCTCTAAAATGAATAAGTAAATCTTAAAAAACTAAAATAAAATATACATCTTACTGTGGGTCACAGTCGGGAAAAATTTGAGTGACAGTTATAAACAGAGACCTAGAGCCCACTGATGACCCAGATGCCACAAAAAGAAACCTAGGCTTCAGATCAGATCCCAGGTGTATAGACAGTGACCGTGATCTTCTACACAGAGACCCAATCCCCAGAGAGGCCAAGAGCCCCTGATTGGAGGCCTAGGGGCAGGCCTGTGCATCACAGCTGGATTGGAGGTCCATATCCCACGTCAAGACTGCCACTTAGTTTACAGTTTGTGCAAGGCACAAAGGAGTCACCCATGGAGCTAGTAAAGGGTGCCGTCAGCTCAAACTCCCTAACCAACGTGGAGAAACACATAGGGCCACCTCCTGCTGAAGGAAACAGCACGTTTGTGCACAAAGGCACTACTTGCAAAGAGATGCACCCTAAAGGCTGGGTCTGCATAGAGGGTGCTTATCCTAAAACACACAAAAGCCCAAATCAGCCAGAGATTGATTTAGATAGAGCACCAGATCCCACAGACAGAGGCCTAGGCTCTATAGAGAGTGTCTCAGAATTTAAAAACCTGATAGAGCTGCTTAAATCCTAGAGAAAGGGCTCCAGATTCCAAAGAGAAGGGCTCAGTTATGGGGACTGGGTCTGGGGGTGCTAGTTTCTAAACAGGAGTATCTGAGTCCTGCAGGAAAAGACTCACATCCATAAGTGGGACCCAGATTCTACAAAAAGGGATTTAAGCCTTCTAAAATGAAATCTGAACTCCTAGACCAAATCAGCAATTTCCCATCCATATGTAAATGGGCAGCCCCTCTGCCAGCTGTGGCCCTAAAGAGAGAAGCCTCCCTTTGCATAGCAGGGAGTTTGGGGGGCGGCGGAGGAGGTTGGGATTGGGGCACCTGGAGTAGGTAGGTTAGAATCATTTGGGTGACACAAATCTCCCTGGGGGTGAGGAGTCTGGGGGAAGAGAAAGCTGTTTGCAAAGTCCCCCATTCCCACCCCAAGGGGCCTAATTTATCTTCTGGCTCCTGAGAAGGGAGAGAAGATCTCCTGGGGTGGAGGGGAGCTGAGGGAGGACAGAGTCTGCTCTAGCCCAGCAGCAGCTAGGCAGGAGGCCCATGCTGAATGGCACCATCCCCCCACCCCCCACCGCAGCACCTGAGGACCCCTGTCCTGCCAAGGATCAGCAGATGGAGGGTGCCTGCATGTCCTCGCTCCTGAAGTAAAGGAGAGAAGAGCATCACACTAGTCTCCCCGGGCACAGGTCATTAGTGTGGATTGTCAGAACCTGACCTGAGACCTGGTCACTCTTAGTCTGAACCTCTCCAAGAGAGAAGATGAGAGCTGGGCACCCCCTAGGTCTGGATCCGAGACCCTTTCCCTCAATTTCTACTTCCTGGGCAAAGAAGGAACCAGAGGAGAACAGGGAACTGTGGTGTTGGGGTGCATGTGGGTCTGTGTGTGAGTCCCTCCGTGTGCATGGTCCAGGTTGTGCTCCCATGTCTCTGTGTCTGCAGATCTCTGGTTGTCTCAGCGCCACTCCCTGTATGTGTTGGCCAGAGGCACCTGTGTGTGTAAATGGCTGTGTCCAGTGCTGTGTCTCTCTGTTCCCTGCGTCTGCTTTCATGAATGTGTGTGTGCCAGGTCTGTGCTTGGGCGTCACTGTGGGGACAATGTCGGTGAGAGCTGGAGCCCAAGATCTACCTTCTGGTCAGTGCGTCCAGCAGCGACCAAGCTGGGGGACCCCGCTGGCTGCACTGGACGGGCCCTGCTTGAGCGTGAGTGAGAGATCCTCTGTAGGTGCTCTAGCTGACTCTCCTTGGGCCCTTCCAGCACACCCAGTATGGACATTCTCAGGGCGAGCTCCTGTCCCTCGCCTCCAAGAAAAACAAGCCTCATGCTCCGCTGGGGGCTCCGGGTCAGGAGCGGTCAGGTCCTTGGTGCGCACTGAGGCTTCTCCACCCTGCAGCCCCCTTATTCACAAGGGAAGAGCACCATCGAGGGAGCGGAGGGCAGACTGCTCAGAAGGAAGGCAGGGTTGTCTAGTTCTACTATGAAGCGATCCTGGACCCCCACCTTTTCAAATCCCCCTCACCCCATCCCAGGGACGGATGTGCTCACAGGAGGTCGAGACCCCGGTCTGGGCCTCCCTAATCCTTCTCCAGGGAACTCGAGACTGGGCGGCAGAAGGCCCGGGACCCGCGGAAGCAAAAAGTAAACCTAGCAGGGAAAGAGGAGGCGCGCGCCGGTCGTTCCCGAAGGAACAGCTCGGTCCCCACCTCCCGAGCGCCGCGCGCTCCGGGCCGAGCGGGGCGGGGCCAGGCGGGAGCGCGCCCGGGGCGGGGCTTCGGGGGCGCGCCCGGAGGGCGGAGGGAAGGCCTGGGGGCGTGGCCTAAGGCCTGGGGGCCGGCGGCGGCGGCGGTGGCGGTGGCGGTGGCGGCGGTGGCGGTGGCGGCGGCGGCGGCGGCGGCGGCGGCGGCGGCAGGGAGCTGGGAGGCGAGAAGCCGGGCGCGCGGGGCTCAGTCGGGGGGCGGCGGCGGCGGCGGCTCCGGGGATGGCCGCGGCTCCGCTGCTGCTGCTGCTGCTGCTCGTGCCCGTGCCGCTGCTGCCGCTGCTTGCCCAGGGGCCCGGGGGGGCGCTGGGAAACCGGCATGCGGTGTACTGGAACAGCTCCAACCAGCAGTGAGTCGGGGGCCCAGGGAGCCCAGTGCGTACCGCGTCTGCGAGAGGGGGAGCCGGTGGGCCCGGGAAGTCTCGGGGGCCCCGGGGTGGGGGTCCTGGGAGGCACGACTGGGGGCTGGGAACGAGGGAGAGGGGGGACACACTCTGTGGGCGTCTGTGAAACTTGCGGGGGGGCGTCTGAAAGAGGCTGCTGAGGTCTAGGGACGAGGTCTTGGGCCGTGCGGAGGAGGCTGCTCGGGGACACAGCACCCCACCTTTCTTCTCTCCGCACCCGCCGCTGGAATAGCGTGCCCCCATCGCACAGCCCCCCATCTTCGCCCCCTTCAGCCGTGCTGGGCCGTCGCGCCGGGGGGGCCCAGGGATGACCTGTTTTCAGCGGTGAGGCTTTCGAGGGGTTCTGTCTAGGACTCCTGCTTTCAAAAGTGGGGTCAAGAGCTGAGGCAGGGAGTCCGGCCCAGCACCTCCTCAGAACGAAGCCGAATGGGTTTCCCTGGTTGTGGGGAAAAGCCAGGCGGGGGTGAGCTGGGCTGGGTCGCCGAGGCGGGGGTCCTGGAGGTGCTGCTTGGTGGGGATGGAAACGTGGGGTACCGGTGAAAGAGAGAGAGGCCCGCAGATGTCGGCGTGTCACACACACACACACACACGCCCGGCCTGGGGACGGCGTGTGGCTCCAAGTGTGAGCAGGCGTGCGCGGCTGTCAGTGTGCGTGTGTGTCTGAGTGTGTGATTTGTGTGTCTGCGTCGGCGATCGTCTGGGGGTGGGAGCGGGCGGCGGGGCGGGGAGGGGGCTGCGGTCGCCGTCCGCGTGGCCGGCCGCGTCTGGGCTGGGGTGGCTGTCGGCGCCGCCGCGGTCTGGGCGGGTGTCGGGGCGGCCGTGTGGTTTCCCGGGGTGTGTGGCGCGGCGGCTGGGTGCCGGCTGCGGGGCCGGGCCCTCAATCTGCTCAGTCCTCCCTGCCCTTGTCTTCTTCGCCCCGCCGTGCCTCCGTGTGTGTCTGTGTGTTGGGGGCATCCCTAGGGACGCGGGGGTCACTGTCACATCTGCCGCGGCGGCGGCGGCACCACCTCGGGCTCCCCACCCCGGGGGGCGACTCGGGAGCCACTGGCGAGGCCCCAGAGGAGGGGACCGAGAGGGCCGGCGGCCGCGACCCCCAACCTCCCGGGGGAGGGGCTGCCGCTCGCCGCTCCGCTCTTTGTTGTTTGGGGCTCCGCGCCTCCCCCTCTCTCCCTGCTCGCGCCCAGAGTGTCAGACTGGGGGTGGGGATGAGCCAACGACACCCCCCTCTCGCTTCCCATGGAAACCTCGGGGGTGGGGATGAGGCCCCTCCCCGCCGGAGCGGGACTCGAAGAACTCCGGGGGGTGCTGGGGGCTGACTCCCCGTTCTCTCTAGCTCGTCCCCCTCCCCCAGACTCACACGTCCGCCTCCCCCCGCCCCACTAGAGTCTGGCGGGGAGTGGAGAATACGCAGGTGAGGGGCCCCGGGTTCCCACCACCCTTGGGGCACCCTCGCGTTCTTAGGGTAAGCGGGAGCCAGGGGTATGCGGGAACGGCCGGGTGTGGGGGGGAATGTTGTTGATCAGGTTCCCCTCCCCCGCATACACCTGGGCTCAGGTGAAAGCCCTGGGAGGGGGTGGCGGAGCCCGGTTCCGGGAGCCTCCTTTCAGCCTTCCCCGCTCCCCCGCAGGTCTGGACCGGCAGAGGTGGGGGGGGCGCGCACCCGGCTGGGAGGACGCCGCCGCCCCCGCCTCGCTTCCTCGGCCTTTGTTGCCGCTGCGCCCGGGCTCCCCGGCTCCCTCACTGCGGCAGCCGCGGCCCCATAAATCGTGAGAGCGACGTGCTCCGGAGCCGGGAGTGGAGAGGGCCAGGGAGCTGGGGGCGGGGCCGCGCCGAGCCACGGGCTCCCGCGCCCCCTCCCCCCCCGGTCACGTGAGCTGGGCGCCCGGCTCCCACCCCTTGTCACGTGCTGAGGGTCTCGGCCCCTTGGGGTCACGTGGAGAGGGTCTTGCGACCCCGCCTCCTGGGGTCACGTGGGAGGGTGCTGTGGGACACGTGCAGAAGCCTCCTTTGACAGACCGGGGGGCAGTGCCTTGCACAGCGGTCGTGATCTCGCCCCCCGTCCCCCCACTCAGGTCCTCGGTTTGATCCGCTGTAATTGGAGAGACCAGTTCCCAACCTGGCCCAGAAACTAGGGATGGAGGGTACTACACTGGAGGGAAGAAGGAGAATGTGAGGTCGAGGGGTCCCCTGAGCCCGGAACTGAATTTGGGGTGGGGGTGGGAGGACCGGCTGACGGCCAGGTTCCTTGCTTTACAGGACGGAGCGAGGCGTTGTTATTCGCCCCTAACTCAAGCGGCCTGGGGAACATCTTTCTCTAGCCGTCCCCCTACCTCTCTCTCTCTCTCTGAGATGTTTCTGCTGCTGGTCTCTCTTTCATTCACACGTTCATTCAACAAATATTTATTGAGGCTGTACTACGTCCCTGTTGGTCTTTGCCTCTGCTCGTATTCTCCCTGCCCCCGAGCCTCTGCCCCGCACCCCCTCGCCCGCCACTGAGAGCCGTCCCAGTCTCTGCTGTCTGGGGGCCTCCCCGATCGGCCCCCAAGTCTCTTCCTTTCTCCACGCCTCCCCCCGTTCCCATCCTGGTCCTCTTTCTGATTCTGGGACCCTCTCTTCCGCTGTGTCTCGCCCTGTCCCCTCTCGGGGACCCGGGTCTGTTCGTCTCCCCTCTCGCTGCGCGCGTCTCCTCTCACTCCGTTTGTGTGTCTCGCTTTCGGCGGGTCTCTCGCTCTTCGCCGCCGCTGCAGATCAATAAACCTTCGCCGCCGCCCGCCGCTGTCGCAGGGAGCGGGGCGGGGATGTGGGGCGCGCTGCCGCTCCCCCACCCGACGCCGGCCGGAGAAGCCGGGGCCCCGGGCCAGGGATGGCGAGACCCGGCGGGGCGGGGCTCTGAGAGCTCCCCGAGGGGTGCGGGGGTGTCAGCGTGCACGCGCCGCCCCGCGAACGTTCCCGCCACCCACCCACCCCCAGCCGGGCGCGCGGACCCCACGCCGCGCGCACGTGGTCCAGCCTCGCCTGCTGGAGCGAGCGGCGCGCCGCCTCGGGGCCGCGCGCTAGAGGGGAGGAGAGCCCGGGTCGGTGTCTTGCCATCCCTCCTCCACTTCTTTAGCTCCGCGTCCCGGCTTCTAGGGGTGGGGGCAGGGATTAAACAAGTTCAGCGCCCCTTGGGATGCCTTCCCTACTCCCTGGTCTTCTTAGACACCCTGTTTACCTGCCCCTAATTGCCCCGCGGGGAGAGGTTTGCTCCTTCCCTGCTCCCCCGCCGCCTACCCCACCAGGCTCGAGCAGGCGGAGCACTGAAGGAGTGACACAGAAGGGTCGGAATGCGCCCCGGAGGCGGTGAGAGCCCGGAGAGACGAAATAACGGGGTGAGGGGCACCCCTCCGGGTGGGGTGTGTCAACACTTGCCTTTCTGCGAGAGAGGTGGAGGCCAGTACGGGATGAAGAGAGGAAGAATAGAGACCTGTTTGAAGGGGCAGGCACACCCCAGGCCCCCGGGTCCCCCCTACCCCCCCAGGGATGGGGAGCTGGGGCCCTAGAGGAGGAGTTAGCTGCGGAGCTTTGCTGGGCCTAGTGGCACCTTCCTCTCCTCTGCCAGGGCGGGGAGGATGACAGATTCAATTACAGCACCCAAGCCAAGCAGACACCTCACTCAGGTCTCCTGGGACTTGTGACTGGGGACTCTGACACCCAGCCCCCTGTCCACCAGATACCAGCTGCCTACAGCCATTCCACAAGCCGCTCTTCCTCCCACATGCCCAGCTTGGGGGGCATTTCAGGGGCTCTTCCCGCCACCCAGCCCAGGGAGAGGTAAAAGATGGCTTCTCTTCCAGGTGCTCACCCAGCCGCCTTTCTGTAAGGCTAGGCCCTGCCCTGTTGAGGAAACTGTCACCTGTCCCAATAGCTCTGGCCGTGGCTTACTCCTTGCTGGAATGGGCTGTGTTGTAGGGGAATCTGGGCAGTGCCACAGGAAGGGGCCACTTTAGAGCAGGTCTGGAAACCTAGGTGAGGCTCAGGGACGGAGGCCCAGGGTGGCTGTGCCGTGGCTTTAGGCCCAGCCCCCTAGCACTTGTGGCCCCCTCCTCAAAGCCTGTGGGGAAGGAACAGTAGACTTGGAAGTTGGGGATCTAGAGGCAAACCCAGGTGGCGCCAGGAGCCAGGCCTGGTCTAACCCGTTTTCCTGCTCCCAGTGCCCCAGGCCGAGACTCCTGCCCACCTGAGTGCCAGGGCCAGGGAGGGGCCTAAGTGACCCATCACTCCCGTGGGAACCAAGTGGGACTGGTGGCATTCCTGATGACTCAAGAAGGCTGTGCCCATTCCCACTGAGGTGCCCAGGCACCAGCTCTCACCTCTGCCTACTGCTGGGCTTGGAAGGGAGTGCTTGGGGAGGGGGCGGTGCAGGCCAGGCCAGGCAAGTAGGGTAAGGTGGGGAGGGACCCTCAAGGCTCCACCCAATTCAGAGGCCTCCAAGCATGTTTCCCTAATGGATCTAATTACTATTTGTGGCACTGGGAGGTGCTTGGTGACATGGGGAGCCAGTCCCTCCCTTCAGGGAGTTCCCAGGGACTAGGGACCCCAGTGGCTTGACATGCTGCTGAGTACCCGAGGCCTTCTGTGTCCACCATGTTCTCTAGGGAGAGGACATGTACATCCCTACCCTAAAGAAATTGGGGGAAACTCCTTCCTACTCCTCTGAGTTTCTTCCTCCATTCAAATGTTTTTCCCATCCCCGCACCACTCCACACTACCATCGAGGGCATTAAGACCAACACTTTGATGATGACTGGCAAGGCAGGTGGGGATTACAAGGGACCCAGCACCTGCTTCTGTGTGCCATACAAGGATCGAGGAAGTACGAGGCACAGCCATCTTGTCTGGGCACTATGCCCACTACTCTGCCTACCACCATTAAGGGGGCAGTGGTGCCAGGTTGAGGAGCAGGATGTATAGGGATGGAAGTTTTGGCTGGTTGGCATGATACCACGTGGAGCTTTGGTGTTGAGCCCCTTAGCTTCCCGATTTTGTTGTCTCACGTTATCGGGGACCTTAATTGCAAGTAATAGTGCAGAGAGGGCATGTGCCGGTGTGTGTGTGTGTGTGTGTGTGTGTATGTCTGGGGGGGCGGGTCACGGGGGTGGAGGGGGCAGGGAGAGAGCTTGAGATGGCTGGGGTCAACCCATCCTGGCATGCCGCCTGAGTGGACGGTGGACATGTTTGTGTGTGCGCCACGGAACTTGTGCGTGCATATGCATGAAACCTCCAGACGTGCGTCTGTGAGCTCAGGTCCTGGCAAACTGGCCTTGGGAGTGGACTGGCAGTGGCAGGAAAGCATGCCGGGAGAGGGGATGCAGGGTGCGCATCTCTGGGAAGGGCTCCCTCCTACTCTCCCCCTTCCCTTCCATCCTCTACCACACCTCCTCGGTGGGGAATTGTGGGGGATGGACGGAGGAAATCCGGGCCTGGGTCTGGGAGTCGCTGGGGCCTGCGCCGTTTCTGTGGTAACCAGAGCGTACGTTCCCTTCTCCCCCGCCTCTTCGCCTTTGGAGGCAGGCCGGGCTTCCCTGCGCCTTCGCTGCCCTCTGGCGGCCGCCGGGAGGAGGACAGCACAAGGCGTGGGCGTGGAGGGCTAGCGTGGGACTGGTGGCACTAGGGCCCTGGGGACGGGGACAGGGACCGAGAAGAGAGGCGGCTCCGAAGACCCTCGGGAAGGTCTGCGGAGCGGCGACGTGGGAAGAGGGCTGGCGTGGGGTTTCTTCTCTCTGACCCGCTTCCTCTCCCCCGCAGCCTGCGGCGAGAGGGCTACACGGTGCAGGTGAATGTGAACGATTATCTGGATATTTACTGCCCCCACTACAACAGCTCGGGGGTGGGCCCCGGGGCGGGGCCGGGCCCCGGGGGCGGGGCGGAGCAGTACGTGCTGTACATGGTGAGCCGCGCCGGCTACCGCACCTGCAACGCCAGTCAAGGCTTCAAGCGCTGGGAGTGCAACCGCCCGCACGCCCCCCACAGCCCCATCAAGTTCTCGGAGAAGTTCCAGCGCTACAGCGCCTTCTCGCTGGGCTACGAGTTCCACGCCGGCCACGAGTACTACTACATCTGTGAGTGACGGCCGGGGGCGGGGCCGGGCGGCGTGAGTGACAGGGGCGGGGCCTAGAGAGCGTACCTGGGAGGCGGCCAGGGGGTGGGGTCCTGGGGGCGGAGCTAGGGAACGCACCTGAGAGACGGCCAGGGGGTGGGGTGTCGGGGCGGGGCTGGGCGGGGCCGGAAAAAGTGAGCGAGAGCCCGGGCGTGAGGTCCGCAGGGACGGGGATGGGGGCTGCGAGTAGGCCTAAAGGCGACTGTGTCAGAGTGAAGCCAGGGAATGGGGTCCTTAGGGCCAGGGATGGAGGTTTGGGGGGTGGGCCTAAAAGCGAGTGTCAGAGCGCCGGCCAGGGTGTGAGGTCCGCCGGGGCTGGGGCGGGCCCACGTGGCGGCCACGTGGTCCGCGTCGCCGAGCACGACCGCCCGGGATGGCACGTGGGGCCTGGCGGCCTTAGGGCTTCGACTCAGACAGCGTCTGGGGCTGAGAGAGGTTTAGGGACAGTCCGAAGTGCGGCTCGTAGGCTCACCGGTCCCGCGAGGGACGTTCCGGGACTGAGCCCTCAGGGCTCGGGGTTTCTTGAGGGCTGAGACCAAAGGGGCTTCTCGGGCTGACGGCGGAGCCGCGGTGACCCGTGTCCGAGGGCCGGGGAGCCGTGAAGCCGCGTCCCCCGGGCAGGGGGCGGCGCGGAGGGGCGTGACGCGCGAGAACGCAGCTCAGGCCCCGTCTCGTCCCCCAGCCACGCCCACCCACAGCCCGCACTGGAAGTGTCTGAGGATGAAGGTGTTCGTCTGCTGCGCCCCCAGTGAGTGCCGTCGGCGCCCAGCCGCGACCGCGTCCTCGGCTCCCCGCTTCGGGGCTCCCCTGGCTCCCGGGGGCGGGGTGGGGCGCCCAGGAGCGGGGACCTGCTCCCCAGCTGTAGCGGTGGGGGGGATCCTGGCCCTGACTCTCCCCTCCTCTCTCCCACCCGCACCCCGCCCCGCAGCATCGCATTCCGGGGAGAAGCCGGCCCCCACCCTCCCCCAGTTCACCATGGGCCCCCATGTGAAGATCAACGTGCTGGGTGAGTCTGCGCAGCGCCCTCTGGTGGCCACTGCTGGAACCGCAGCCCCCTCCCCGGTGCCTGCTCACCTCGCATGCCTTCCCAGGGGCACGGACCCCTCCTCCCCGCCCCCACCCCGCCCCCGTGGGTGCTCACGTCCCCGCTGCACTGCTGCTGTCGCTGCCGCGTGCCCCGCCCGCGCGCGCGGCCCCGCCCTCACCAGGCTGTCTGTTCGTCTGCCCACAGAGGACTTTGAGAGAGAGGATCCCCAGGTGCCCAAGCTTGAGAAGAGCATCAGCGGGACCAGCCCCAAGCGGGAACGCCTGCCCCTGGCGGTGGGCATCGCCTTCTTCCTCGTGACACTCTTGGCCTCCTAGCTCTACCCCTCCCTTGGCGGGGAGACATGGGGCCGGGAAAGGGCAGGGAGACTTTGGTCTCTCCAAGAGAAGCCTAGCTGTGGGGCCTAGAGCCCTGCTCCGGTGGCTGGAAGCGGGGTCTGCGCCCCTCCCCTTTGCCCCCTCTCTCCCTCGTGGGGCGCTGTAGTGGGCCAGACACAGGGACAGCCACGGGTCCCAGGTGGCCTGTGGCTCTGGTACCTTTCTCTGACCCCGGTACCCTCCCCTGTTGTCACCACTGGAGACAGATATGCCCCAGAGAGAGCAGATCCAAGCGTGGGAGGCACCCCCTCGTTCACTTCTAGGGGTGGAACACAGGGAGAGGACTCGGTGGGCGAGGGGGTGGCCCACGGCCCCCCTCCCCTGTTTACAGCAATAAGCACGGCCTCCTCCTCCCACTCCCGCTCCCAGGACTGTGGTTTGGATCGAATCCAAGTTTACAAGTAGACACCCCTGGGGGGGCGGGCGGTGGACAAGGGTGACAAGGGGTGGGCACTGGGTTGCCAGCAGGCATGTACAGACTCTATATCACTATATATAATGTACAGACGGACAGACTTCCTCCTCCTCCTTAACTCCCCGACCTTCCTTGACGTCCCCTTCCAGCTTCAGACCCCTTCCCCCCCAGGTTAGGCCCCCCCCCCACTGGGGGACCCCCTGGCCCCTCTCGTGTCTTCTGTGAAGACAAGACCTATGCAACGCACAGACACTTTTGGAGACCGTGAGACAACAATGCCCCCCCTCCTCCAGCCCTGAGCCGGGACCCAAATCCCATGACCTTGCCCTGCCTACCCTTGGTGGCCCCACCCATCCTCCCGGGCCTTTTTCAAGTGCTTTGGCTGTGACTTTCATACTCTGCTCTTAGTCTAAAAAAATAAACTGGAGATAAAAATAACTAAGTGTGTGTGATTTCAGGGGCCATAGCCCTTCTGGACGCTGGTTAAAACCCACATGTCACAGGGGCGGGGGGCCGACTCTGGGGCCAAAGGGTCAACTGAGCACCTTCTGTGGCTCAGTCTCCCTTGAGGAGGCAGCTCTGTGTGGCGAGAGCCACAGGGCCTCGGAGCTGGGCCTGGCTGTCTTTGGGCAAATCATTCACCCTCTGCGAGGCTCACGTTTCTCCTCAGAAGCTTGAGTCGGGCTACCCATCTCTCAGGGCCGGGTAAGGATGGAATGGTAGAGGAAGCATCCAGCGCAGGACGGTTTCTCCTTCCTTCCTGTTCCACTCTGCGGTCGGGGTCTTGATTGGGGTCTGTGGGTTGCAGGGGGGTTGTGAACCTAGATAGGGAAAAAAAATCACATCTTTGTTCTCACTCACCTGTAACTGAAATTAAACATTCTCTTATGTACTTGGGCAACAAGCCAAAATAGTTTGCAGAGGGCCTGGGTCTTTGTAACCAACAGAAATCACAGATGCTTTCAGGCTGCATTATAATTTTTGAAGATCTCTCAAAACACCATTTGTTCTCATCACTACTTTGAAAGGACTGGAGTTGTTAGACTGTTCTTGTTTTTAATGTGTTAATAAAGAAGCATATATATTACTATACCAAAAAAATGTAAATGTTTTGATAACTGTGTTTCCATATAATTGGTTTCCTTTATAATCCTTTGTGATTTTATTCATTTAAACCATTATGGCCCAAGGGCTGAGAGTGTGCTGGCGCTGGGGTCCCACATAACTCCAGCACCTGGCGTCTGTGGGGAGAGAAGAGGCAGAATGCTCCAGACAGAGCCGGGGGGGGGGGGGGGGGGGGAAGGGCCACGTGGCCCCAACAGGCTGGGTGAGGTCAGGCTTGTACCCATGGTGCTGTGGGGGAGGGGAGGTGATGACAGGAGCCAAAACCTGCCAGGGAGGGGGTCCTTACTGCCAAGCTGTGCAGCCTTGGGACTCCATCCCACCCCGGTTCTCTAACTGTGTGGGCAGACTGGGTCCTGGCTGAGGGCCCCTCCTCGCCCCTGTGGCTCCTGCCAGCCGCATCCTGAGAATGAGCCCCTCCCCGGCGGTAGGGACTGGGTCTTCTTCCCGCTCTGTACTCATAAAATAGGGGAAATGGAATTTCCGCCAGACCGTGGCAGACAGGGAGACGTGGGGTGGGAGGCAGTGGGGAAAGAGCCAGGGCAGCCGGGGTACCAGTCTGAGGCTCCTCACCCAGAGACAAGACTGAAAAGGTAGGCTCATCCATTGCAATCATTCGAGGATTCCATCGACACTTCCTGAGCACCTGCTGAGTGCCAGGCTCTCGCCTGGGTACTGGGGATGCCAAGACACAGTCTCTGCCCTCACATAAGCTCATGTTAGCATGTGTTGATAGGCGAACAGGAATCAGTAACACCCACACACAGGTAGGACAGTGTAACCAAGTGTTCCACGGTTAAATGCCAGGGGCCTGTGGGAACATGGAGGGAAATGTACCCTTTTGCCTGGAGACACAGGGAAGAGGCTGCTGGGAGGGGGAGCCACACACAGTTGGGACCCAACTGGGGAGAGCAGGAAAGACGTGGAAGGGGTCACAGCAGTGGGCCTAAGCTGCAGGCTCCTCAACCGAGGGCCACACGGGACAGGGGAGGGCATCCTGTGAAGGGGCGCTTAGTAGGCTCACAGTCCAGCAACCCGGCGGCGCCGGGGTGGCTCAGCCGGTTAGACGTCTGCCTTCGGCTGGGATCATGGTCGCGGGGTCCTGGGGTGGAGTCCAGGAGGGCTCCTTGCTCAGCGGGGAGCCTGCTTCTCCTCTCCTTCTGCCCCTCCCCCAGGCTCATGTTCTCCCCCCACAAATAAATAAAACCTTTTTTTGGTAAAGATTTTATTTATTTATTTGACAGAGAGAGAGAGCGAGCGCACAAGCAGGGGGAGTGGCAGAGGGAGCGGGAGAAGCAGGCTCCCCACTGAGCAGAGAGCCCTGCTGGACTCCACCCCAAGACCCCGGGATCATGACCTGAGCCAAAGGCAGACGCTTAACCAACTGAGCCACCCCGGCGCCCAATAAATAGAATCTTAAAAAAAAAACAAAACTCCAGCCAGAAAGACAGAGGGCCAAGCACTGGGCGGCAGGAACTAGAGGAAGCCAGCTTCCACTTACTGAGCACCTACTATATGCCAGGGACAGCACCCAGTGTTTTCCGCGCACTGGGAGCACCGTGCACAGTACTCACTATCCCCAAAGCACAGGTGGGAAGGCTGAGGGTCTAAAAGGCCACGTCCCTGGATTAGGGTCACAGGGGCCTGGCACATGGGACAGGGCCTGGCAAGGCTGGCATTCGGAGTAGGTCTGACTGTCGCCACGCTCTGCCCATTGGAAACCCTACCACCACCTTCCGCCCCCTCTCGCCCAGACTCTTCCAAAGTCACGTGGAGTCCGCAGAGAAAGACATCAAGGGACCTCCAATCCAGATTGGTGAGCCACTCTGAACCCCACATCTTAAGGGCAGGAAAACTAGGGGCGCCTGTCTGACTCAGTCAGAGGAGCATGCAACCCTTCATCTCAGGATCGTGAGTCCGAGCCCCACGTTGGGTGTAGAGATTACTTAAGTAAGGACAGGAAAACTAAAGCTCAGAAGGGCCAGTGACTCAGCCATGCGGACAGGTGACACGGCGGAGGCCCAGGGACTCGGGCGTCCTGGTCCTCTCCACGGCCCCACCGGCTGCCAGGCCCCAGGAGAGACTGACAACTTCCCAGGGGTCCAAGGCTGATACTTGAAACCTCTTAAATCACCCCAGGCAGTGGCTACAGAGAAAGGACCATTTCCCCTGTCGCTGGGGCTTCAGCCAGGGGGTCCTGTGTGGAACTCCCTCAGACAAGCCTCTAGTTTCCAGAGCCTGGGGGGAGGGAGGGGCCAACACGTAGACGGATAGACACCGGTGACCCTGAGCCTGCCTGGCACAGGGCGCCTGCTTGGTGGCATCAAGGTTGGCCCAGCCCAGGGTGTCCTGGCCAGGGCAATGGTGAGGTGACACCAGGGACAGGGCCTGAGGGCAGGAGGGGGCACGTGGGACACAAGAGGACCCACAGTCCGGACTCAGCACCCGCTGATGGGTCAGACAGGGCAGGCGGGATAGGGTAGCACAGAACAGAATATGGGATCTGGGCTTGAGCAAGACATTCAGGGGCAAGGGGCAGGTAGGGGGCAAAGACAACAGGACTGCAGCAGGAGCGGGGAGGGAAGCAGGCTGAGTCACCTCCTCTCTCTGCCATCCCGGGCACCCGGGCTGCCCTTACTGTCTGCTCAGGGAAGGCTGTGCTGTCTCCACCCCAAAGCTGCAGCCCCAAGGCCGTGCGGGCCCCAGGCAGGCAGCTCGTCCGCCCTGACACGGGCTCCTTGGCCCTTGTCTGTGTCCCTCTGGCCGCCTCAGCAAGACCTTGAGACGGGCTGTAGCAACACTCATGCAGGAATTCAGAGTTGTCCCAGGGGTTCCTTAGGACACAGCAAGACTCACGAGCAGACACAGATTTGGGTTTGGGGAGTGAGGTTCCGAGCGGCCACGCCCCCCCACTCCTGGGCACTGGGTCACCCTAACCCAGCCGTGGAGAGGGGAGAGGAGCAGGACCGTTCACCACTCGGGCTGGGCTCATCCCCTGGGCTGGGGACCTGCAAGGGTGGGTGCTGGCCCCTGAGGGGCGCAGGGAGCTTCACCGAGGGATGCTCTGGGCTCAGCCCTACCCTTGTGCTCTGGCCTGGGGCAGAAGGGGCGAGGTCCCGGCCCACCTTGCATCCCAGGGCTTCTCCTACCCGCTTTGGCCTTCTCTCCTTCACTCCCATTTTAGGTGCTAAGGCCTTGGGGATGGACCTTCCTGTCCAGCCAGCGCTACTCAGCCCCAAAGCCTCACATGGTGTCCCTCACCCTCCCTGTTCTGCTCGGGTGGCAAACTTGGGGTCAGGGGCTGAGCTGGGCTGCAGGGGACATCAGCTGGGACAGGAGACATGGGCTGGGCTGGGGGGTGAAGGACCTGAACTAGGCATGAGGGACACCGGCGGGAAGGGGCAGGGACACACAGGCTGGGTAGCTCAGCCCCTGGACAGACTGGGGAGTGTGGGGCTGGCCCAGGACCCGTACAGAGGCGCGGGGGTCAGGCCAGCGGGGGGCAGCAAGAACAACCTCAGGCGGAACCCATGACTGGCCTGGGATGGGGCCCTGGGGACGTCTGGCTTCCTGTGGCTTGGCCCCTCCCCCAGAGGGTCAGCGCCAAGCTCCTGGCTTTCACCCAGGCGTCTGGCTCGGGGTAATTACAGGACTGTCGCCAACCCTGGCTATAAAAGGGAGGAAGGGGAGCGAGGCTCAAGTGGCCTGGGGTCCCCCAAGCTGCTCCCAAGGGCTGGCGTTGGCCAGGGGACGCTCGGGCCTCACCCTCACGCTCACACACACTTCCGCTCCCCTCAATCCACACCCGCTCGTATACTTCCCAACCTTGGGACCCACATAGTCAATCAAAGTCACTGCTCTGGGGAGGGGGGCGGGGCCTCGGAGAGGAAGGCAGGGGCTCTGTTTACACAGCTGAAGTGGAAGGGGCCTCCCCGGGCTGAGGCAGCGGCCCCTCCCCCACACGCGAGCCGGCGGCCGGACACACGCCCCTTCGCACTTGCACACCCACTCAGGCTGCGGGCTGGACACGCTTCACAGCCGCACGGACACCGTCTTGGGCCTCGGGGCGCACACAGGAGCATCACACTGATGCCCACACACGGGCACCCTGAGCCACACGCACGTCCAGCGTCGCACAGCGGGATGCACTTGAGGGCTGGCGTCCAACGGGGACAGTCCCGGCCAGACAAACAGGGTTCTGTGCCGGGCAGAGCACGGGCCAAACCCGCTGGACAAAGTCTGGAGTCTGGGGAAGACCAGGGAAGGGAGGGGGTGGGGTTGTGGGGGCGAGTGATGCCGCGTTCACACCCTCTGGAAACCTACACACAGACACAAACACAACCCCTAGAGCCCTGAGGGTTTGCACGCACACACACGCGCGCACACGCGCGCACACACGCACAGGGCGAGACTCAGAGACACAGACACCCACCACAGCCCCTCCCAGGGACCGCCAGCGCCCCTCACACCCTCACCGTATGCTGGTGAGGGAGGTGACAGCAACGAGAGGCGAGCTTGGGACCAGACAGATCCCTGTCGTCACATGGCAGACGTCCTTACACACGTGGGTGCACGCTCACACACAGACACCAGACCCTGAGCCTGGGGGAGAGACCCAGGGAGAGACCAACCTGCCTCACCCCGTGAAGGGCCACGTCTGAGCACGAGCACTGCCCGCTCTGGGCAGAGACCACCCCCCCCCCCGGGTCCAGCTCTGGGCATGGACGATGGTCCTCCTCTGTGTCCTGAGGCCTGCCGTTTGGGTGCCCTTCCAGGCCTCAGAGGACCTGGTCTGGCTGTGGGAAAGGGGCGCTCAGTGAACCCCTAGGAAGGCCCCTAAAACCGGCCTCGGGCGCATTCTTCACTCAGGAGGGCTGCTTCGCTCACTGGGGCACGATGCTGAGCCCTAGTGTTCCACCCAGAATGAAAGGGCCATTTGGCTGGGCCTGTGGGCAGGGCTGTGAGGGAAGGCTTGGGAGAGCGGAGAGGCCTGACGGACGCGGACGCGGAGGGGGAAGAGGCCGGCGGAGGGGCGCGCGCACGAAGGGCAGAGGCCGCGGCGTCCACGGCTCGGCTCGTAAACTACGAGCAGCCGCAGACACATCCCACTCGCAGCAGAGCACACCCTCCACGCAGGGCGCCTTTCTGCGCGCACCCTCCCCGAGCGCGAGTCTGCGGTGCCCTCGCGGCCCGGGACAAGCCTGCGGGCACCACTCCCGAGGCGTGTGCGCGGGCGCGCGCGGCGGGGTGCATGAGCGGGCGCGCGGGCGCGCGGGCGCGCCCGCTGGAGGTCCCTCACCTGCGCGCGGGCAGAGGCGGCTGCGAAACTCCGGCGTCTAAGCAGTCGGGGCCTTCGGGGCTGGGGAGAGCTGGGAAGCCAGGGAGACTGTGGCCGCTCAGAAGCGGCAGGTTCTCCTTCAGCCAAAAGCACTTCGAGACTTGGGTTAAACATAGGCTGGATTTGCTGCCAGAAGGTGGCAGGAGAGGAAGCTCTTTGCGACAACCTATTCTGGCCCAAACACCTGGAGGCCCTGCGGGAGCCCAGCCCCAGCCCTCTGTCGGCGGGTGCCGTGCCCGCGACTCCAGCTTCTCTTCTTTATTAGCTTATGAAGCTATACTTTAAAAACTTGTTTCGTGGTTCCTCTAGGATTACAGAATGCATCTTTAACTTATACCACTTTACTTCTAGTATAAGCTACCTTACTTCTATTTCCCACCCGCCAGCCTTCCTGCATTGGATTGCTACACATCGGCTGAGTCCACACACGTTATTTTTGCTTGAATCCCTCAACTATCACTTAAAGAGAATTTTGTTTTATTTTATTTTAAAGAGTTTATTTATTTATTTGATAGAGAGAAAGAGAGAGAGAACAAGCAGAGGGAGCGGCAGAAGGAGAGGGAGAAGCAGGCTCCCTGCTGCTGAGCGGGGAGCCCGACGCGGGGCTCGATCCCAGGACCCAGAGGCCACACAGGCGTCCCAGAATTTTATTTTATTTTAAGTAGGCTCCACCTCCAACCTGGGGCTCAAACCCACCACCCCAAGACAAGAGTTGCATGTTCCACTGACTGAGCCAGCCAGGCCCCTCTTTTTTTTTTTTTTAAGATTTATATATTTAATTGACAAAGAGGGAGGTAGGGAGGGAGAGAGACCGAGCTGGGACAGGCTGAGGAGGGAGCCCAGCCCCACCGAGGTCTCTGTGTCAGGACCCTGAGATCATAACCTAAGCCAAAACCAAAAGGCAGACACTTAACCAACTGAGCCACTTATTTAAGATAAGAAAAAGGTCTTTTATATTTAGCCACATATTTACCATTTCTGGGGCTCTTTGTTCCTTTGTATAGATGGAGAGTTCCATCTGGTATCATTTTTCTTCTGCTTGAAGGACTTAAATTTTTTCTCATAGTGCAGACCTGCTGGTGGCCAGATTTTGAATGTCTGATCGCATCTTTACTTCATCTTCAGTTTTGAAAGATATCTCCCCTGAATTCTACCCTGACAGTGTTTATCTTTTAGTGCTATAAATTCACTGGTCCGCTGTCTTCTGGCTTCCGCTGTTTTTGTTTTGTTTTTATTATTTTTAAAGATTTTATTTATAACTAATCTCTAGGGGCACCTGGATGGCTCAGACTGTTGGGCATCTGCATCCGGCCCAGGGTCCTGAGATCGAGTCCCGCATCCAGCTCCCTGCTCAGCGGGGGGCCTGCTCCTCCCACTCCCCCTGCTTGTGCTTTCTCTCTGTCAAATAAATAAATTTTTTTTAAATAAATAAAATCTTAAAAGAAAAAGATAACTAATCTCTACACCTGACGCGGAGTTTGAACTCACGACCCCAAGATCAAGGGTCTCAGGCTCCATCCGCTGAGCCAGCCAGGTGCCCCTGGGTTTTCATTGTTTCTGATGAGAAGTCTGCTTCTCCTTTTCCTCTTTATATAATATGTTGTTTCTTTCCGGCTGCTCCTGAGATTCTCTCCTCATCACTGCTGCTCAGCAGTGCCTAAGGCAGATTATGATGTGTCTCCATGTGGTTTTCTTGTTGTTTCTCATGCTTGAGATCTGTGGGGCTTCTTGGATATATGGGTTTATAGTCCTCATCAAAATTGGAAAATCTTTTGGCCATTACTTCTTCAAATATTTTCCTGTCAGCCCTCTCCCCATGTTTCCGGGTCCCCAAA
Organism: Callorhinus ursinus; assembly: GCF_003265705.2. Taxonomy (NCBI): domain Eukaryota; kingdom Metazoa; phylum Chordata; class Mammalia; order Carnivora; family Otariidae; genus Callorhinus; species Callorhinus ursinus. The sequence goes on along the minus strand of NW_027397154.1, from coordinate 1,420,545 downwards.
CAGATATTTCACAGCTCACTGATTTTTCCTTCTCCTTCCCCCCCTTCTTCCCGTTCCCTCTCCCTGCTTTTTCTCCTCATTGTCCTTCTTGGCTTTTCCTGTGTTTCATTTTAGATCGTTTCTATTGCTCAGTCTTCAAGTTCACCAATCTTTTCTCTGCAGTATCTCATCTGCTTTTCATTACACCCAGGACCCTTCCCGTCTCAGACCCTGTAGCGCTCGTCCCCAGAAGTTCTGTTGGGGGTCTCGTCTTGGTGCACATCTACGCTTATCAAGCCCATGTGTTTATTTATCTTCTTGAACATATAGAATATATTTAATCATAGCTATTTTATTTTTTAAAAAAATTTTTAAGATTTATTTATTTATTTGACAAAATGAGAGAGAGCACAAGCAGGGGGAGCAGCAGGCAGAGGGAGAAACAGACTCTCCGCTGAGTGGGAAGCCTGATGCAGGGCTCCACCCCAGGACCCTGGGCCGAAGGCAGATGCCCAACAGACTGAGCCACACAGGTGCCCCAATAATAGCGATTTTATTTATTTATTTATTTATTTTTAAGATTTTATTTATTTATTTGGCAGAGAGGCACAGTGAGAGAGGGAACATGAGCGGGAGAGGGAGAAACTGGCTTCCTGCAGAGCAGAGAGCCCTACGCAGGGCTCGATCTCAGGACCCTGGGATCATGACCTGAGCAGAAGGCAGACGCCTAACAGCTGAGCCACCCAGGCGCCCCTATTTTATTTATCTTTTTAAGATTTTATTTATTTGTTTATTTATTTATCTGAGAGAGTGAGGGAGAGAGAACACAAGGGCTGGGGAGGGGCAGAGGGAGAAGCAGGCTCCCCACTGAGCAGGGAACCGGACGTGGGGCTCCATCCCAGGACCCCGGGATCATGACCTGAGCCGAAGGCAGACGCTTCACTGACTACAGCCACCCAATAACAGCTATTTCAAAGGGGTCTTTCCACTTTGGCTGATGGGAACACAAAGTATTCCCGGCCCTGTCTGAGCTGAAGATTGTCCCCTTCTTGCCTCTGGTTCTTCCCCTACTTGCAAGCGCTTCCCAGCAGGGGCTGGGGCCCTGGGGAGGGCCCTCTGCAGACCCCCAGAACCCTCTCTGGGCAGCTTGCCCCTTTCCAGGGATCTGCCTGCACACTGCCCACCTTGGCCCCCAGGATCCCCACTCCCTCTCCTCCAGCCAGGAGGTCCCCGGGCTCAGCCAGCCTGCAAATTCTCTCCAGCAGTAAGTGTGGGCAATTTTAGGGCCCACTTCATTTATTTCTTCTCTCTCCGGGATCACTGTCCCGCTCCGCCTCTTGTCCAACGTCTGAACATCACTGCTTCTTATGGTCTGTCTGGGTTGTCAGTTGTTTGATGCAAGAGGGTAGAGGGAGGGTCGTCCCTTTCTCCAATATGGCCAGAATCAGAGTCCACAGATGATTTCAGAAGAGACCTTCCTCCAAACCGACTTTGTCTTTCAAAAACACCTGCTGGATTAAGCCATCAGGGGGCGCCTGGCTGGCTCAGTCCCCAGAGCGAGCTACTCTTAATCTCAGGGTCCTGAGCTCAAGCCCCATGTTGGACGTGGAACCTACTGTAAAAAAGAAAGAAAGGAAAAAGAAAAAAGAAGACAAAAAGACCTGCTGGGTCTTCTTCAGTCTCTTAACCCTTTCTTGGCACAAACAGCACAAACACCCAAGTCTATCTGGATATCCCTCTGTGGAAAAACAGGAGCTTTATGTGGTCATGTATATGCCACCTCTTTTAATTGTATATAATTAATCTTATCACAGTAATACCTTATATAGTTTAAAAGGCTGAACGGCGGAGAGAACGTCAACCACCTTCATTCTGCCCTCACTCTATACTTCCTCACTGACTACCTTCTTCTTTCCAGCTTCTCTCTTAACTCAGGTGAAAGACCCAGAGGGCAGAGCATCCCGTGATGGGGACCCGAACCACCCCTCAAGCAGAAAGGACTGCCCTGATGCCCCCAAAACCGGGATCGACTTGACCTTTCCTGCCCACCTGCATGTACCCCCAACCTTTACCCCACATTTTCCTTGTATAAACCCAGAAGTATTACAGTAATTTGGAGACAGTCTTTGACTCACCAGTGGCTGTCTTCCTGGTGTTGGCCTCACCGAAACAAACTCCTTTCTTGTGTCACCGCCCCTTGTCTCTTTGCCTTTGGATTTTGTCACTGGGAGTGGCCGGACCTGGTCTGTGCTCGGGCACCCCTGTGCCCCCGCAGCCCAGCTACAATGGGACAGAGTAGTTCGGACCAACAGTGAGAGCCCCTGCCACACCCCTCCCCCACTCCCCACGGCAGTTCCCAGAGGCAGCCCCCCTCCAAACTTCTGGTCGTGTCCTCTGATGTTTACCTTCATACTTCTAAATGATCTTATTTTAGCCGGTACTGCTGCTATTTCTATTCTATTCTTTTCTTTTTCCAATTTTAGACTTCCAAGAGAAACAGATTGACTTCCTCTCAGGGAAGGTGAGGATTTAGTCCTCTGTGTCCTAGGCCTCAGTGCATGAACACTCACACCCTTAGCCTCTGCCTTCCCAATATATTTAAATCCAAAATTTTGGTTAAATCAGTATTTAGCATTAAATCGTTATGAAACTGTGACAATTATTCATAATTCAGCCATGTTGTATGCTATGATCCATTCTATTTCTTCACTTTTCCATTTCCATTGTAGTTAATAATTATCTGGAAAGACCAACAACCCAGTAAAGAAACGGCCAAAGAACATAAACATTTCACAGAGGGCGCCTGGGTGGCTCAGTCGTTAGGCGTCTGCCTTCGGCTCAGGTCATGATCCCGGGGTCCTGGGATCGAGCCCCGCATCGGGCTCCCTGCTCCGTGGGAAGCCTGCTTCTCCCTCTCCCACTCCCCCTGCTTGTGTTCCCTCTCTCGCTGTGTCTCTCTCTGTCAAATAAATAAAAAAATCTTAAAAAAAAAAAAAGCTCAATCTCACACATAAGAGAAATGAAAATTGAAACTACATCGAGATGGCATTTCTCATTTATCCTCTTGGCGAAGATCCAGACATTTACAATACAGTCTGTTACAAAGCTTCAGGGAACAGGCGCTTTCGTGCCTTGCCAGCGGGAGGGGCCCCGGAGCCATCAGGCACAACCACGAAGGCAGGTGCCCGCCCCCCGCCGGCTGCCCCGCCTCTGGGAGTCGGCGCGCACCCGCGACAAGGATGCACGCGCGCGGTGAGGCGCTGTAGTGTCGGCTGGCAGCAGCGGCGCGCTGGGAGAAAGCCGAGGTCTTCCCGCGGAGAGCGGGTCAACAGGCTACTTTACGTCCTTGCGGCGAAACACGAGGCCACCAGACGAAGGAAAGAGCAGCTCTCCATGGAAAGCCCTCCAGGTTACATGGTCAAGTGGACACGGCAAAGTGCAGGACGCAAGAAAAGGGGCACCTGGCGGGCTCAGTAGGAACAGTGAGCGACTCTTGATCTTGGGGTCGTGAGTTCGAGCCCCACGATGGGTGTAGAGATTAGTTAAAAAAAAAAAGGAAAGCAAGACAGAAGATAGTATATACATATGTATTTGTACCTTATTAAATCTCTGGACGCAACAACGTAAAGATAGTTCACAGTACTGAACTGTGCACCTGAAAATGGCTGCAATGGTAAATTCATGTTAGGTGTTTTGGACCACAATTAAATATATATATATACACACACACACACATATATACACACACATACACACACACATACACACACACATACACACATATACACACACATACACACACATACACACACATATACACACACACAGGAAGTATCCATGAGAAACCGACAAAAAATGGTTGCCTGTTTGGGGAGGAGACAGGGCACACAGAATCAGTTATTTTGCCTTTTATATCATTCTGATTTTTCAACGATGTGAATGTATTACCTATTCAAAGATGGATTTAAATTTAAAATATTGCCTGGATTGGAGCACCTGGGTGGCTCAGTTAGTTAAGCGCCCAACCCTTGGTTTTCCACTCAGGTCATGATCTCATGGGTCCTGGGATGAAGCCCCGCACCAGGCTCCGAGCTCATCATCATCAGCATCCTCACTGGGCTCCGCGCTCATCATCAGGGAATCTGCTTGAGATTCTCTCCCTCAGCCCCTCCCGCCTACTCACGCTCACCTGTACGCTCTCTCCCAAATAAATAAATAAATAAATAAATAAATAAATAAATAAAATTTTAAAAAATAAAATAAAATCTTGCCCGGATGATTTTCTTTATTTTCGTTTTCTTTTCCTGATTACAAACTCATCCTTAAACTCTTTGACCCTTCCTCTCAGTGTGATCAAACTCATCAAGTAGTTTGGCAGCGCTTTCTTCAAAAGATTTTATTTTTAAGTAATCTCTACCCCTGAGACCAAGAGCCGCAGGCTCTGCCCGCTAAGCCAGCCAGGCGCCCCCACGGGGCCTTTTTCTTGGAGACACACTTCTGGAGCGCATTGTCCTGCGGTCAGGTGGGTCGGTTGGCCATTAGCCCTGGTACACGGCTGCACCGTGGAGCATCCCCTCACCGACTGGCTGGGAATGAACGCCCTTCCCCTCTCCTGAGAGAGCCATGTCCCGGGTGCCTGCCTCAGTCCTTCTCCTTATTTCACGGAGCACAGCCCTAGGAGCTTGCTGAGACACAGCACGTGGGAGGGAAATGGTTGGTGTCACTGGCTGGCGTGCTCTGTACCCTAACCCCGTTCTTTCTTACTGTGTGGCTGGGGGTAGCATTTGGGGTTGGAAAACATTTTGCCCTGGATTTTGAGGTCCCCTAGCTTCCAGTGTTGCTACTGAGAAATCAGAGATGCAACTGATTCTTGAGCCTTTGCATGAATGTGAATTTTTATCATTCGTTCGGAAAATGTCTGAGGTTTCTTATACTATGTCTTTGATAACTTCCACACCTTTTCTCCTGTCAGTTGGGATGCCCAGTCTCCTGAGTGGTTTCTCTCGTTTTTATATTTTTCTCCCTTATTCCTCAACATTTTGTCTATTTAATCTGCTTTCTTGGGGATTTCTCTTTTTTTTTAAGATTTTATTCATTTATTTGAGAGAGAGAATGAGAGAGAGAGAGCACGAGAGGGAAGAGGGTCAGAGGGAGAAACAGACTCCCCGCCAAGCGGGGAGCCCAATGTGGGACTCGATCCCGGGACTCCAGGATCATGACCTGAGCCGAAGGCAGTCGCCCAACCAACTGAGCCACCTCAGGCGCCCTTCTTGGGGATTTCTACCGCTAGACTTCCCAATCCCTTGATTGTTTCTACTAACCTGTATTTAATTTCTCAGTAAATTTCTAATTTATTTTTAATATAATTTTATTATTTCACAAATCCTCTCTTATTTCTAAAAATATCAGTTACTCGGGTGCCTGGCTGGCTCAGTGAGAGCATGTAACTCTTGGTCTTGGGGTGGTGAGTTCAAGCCCCACGGTGGCATACAGATTACTAAAAAAAAAAAAACAAACTTCAAAAAAATCAGTTTTTTAAAGATTTTATTTATTTCTTTGACAGAGACAGAGACATAGCACAAGCAGGGGGAGGGGCAGAGGCGGAGGGAGAAGCAGACTCCCTGCTGAGCAGGGAGCCCAACTTGGGAGGACCTGAGCGGAAGGCGGATGCCTGACCGACTGAGCCACCCAGGTGCCCCAACGATCATTTTTTAATTGAGGTTTTTCTTCTTTTTGTTCGTTTTTATTTTTTTAAGTAAGCTGTATGCCCAACATGGGGCTCGAACTCACAACCCTGAGATGGAGTCACAGGCTCTACTGATTGAGCCAGCCGGGCTCCCCTCTTGGGGGTTCTTCTACTTCCCACATTATTCCTACATTCTCATGGCTTCCTTGTCTCCCTCTGTGTGCTTTGATCGCTGCCTCTTTCTCACTGAAGCCTCCCTCAGATGCCGGCTGGTCCTTGGCTTCCGTTCATATTTCAGCATGAGGCACAAAAACCGTTGGGTAACTGCGAGCAGGAGCCGGTTTATGGTCACGCCCAGAAGATAGGCTTATGTCAGTGTGGTTCACACACGAGTCCAAGCACCTAGAATATAGTTCGGCACATAGTAGGTGCTCAATAAATATTTGTGGGAGGGAGGAAGGAATAAACGGACACCTAGTGACTTTCTCATCTTTTTCTGGGACCATTCTCTGGGGCAAAAAGAGCCCTCTAATCTCATTCCTGAAAATGCAGGCTGGGGGTGGGGAAGGGGCCGGGTCTCCCCACTCAGCATGCAGATTGTTATTTTTATCCACTGCTCCTTTCACCTGTTTTGCTTGGTGTTCCTGAGGCTAGAGTCATGCCCTTCCTATTTTTTCAGATCCTACCATATGCCTGGCACTGTTCTCTGCATTAGGGAACAAAGCCTCTGCCCCCATGAGGCTTACAATCTACTGGAGAAACGCAAAAGAGACAGAAAAGGACATATACAAACACACATACAAGTCGGGTAGTGACAAATACCATGAGAACAAACAGAGCCATGAAAGAGGCTGAAGAGGAACAAGAGCGTGTGTGAGCTGGCTCGTGCAAGCTCGTGTGGGACGGTCCTCAGAAAGACCTCTCCGTGGAGATGACATCACATGAACCAAGTCTGTATCTTGGGGGAAAGTTTTCCAGCCTGAAGTTCGAGTGCAAATTCCCCCGCAGCTGGAGAGTAGGGAGAAGGGGAAAAGGTGGTTTGAGCCCTGGGGGAGGGAGCCAGAGCCAGACAACATAGGCCTGGGGAGACCACAGTGAACACCTGAATTTCACTGTAAGTGTGACTAGGGGCCACTGGAGGGTTTGGCCAGGGGAGCCCAGACAAAACCTACACTTCAAAGTCTCTGGGGGGCCTGGTTGGCTCGGTTGGTGGAGCACATGACTCTTGATGGGGGGGCCCGCGTTGGGTGGAGAGATTATTTAAAAATAAAATCTTAGGGGCGCCTGGGTGGCTCAGTCGTTAGGCGTCTGCCTTCGGCTCAGGTCATGGTCCCAGGGTCCTGGGATCGAGCCCCGCATCGGGCTCCTGCTCAGCGGGGTCCTGCTTCTCCGTCCCCCACTCCCCCTGCTTGTGTTCCCTCTCTCGCTGTGTCTCTCTGTGTGTCAAATAAATGCATAAAATCTTAAAAAAATAAAAATAAAATCTTAAAAAAAAAGTCTCTCTCGGGGCTGCTGTGCATGAAGAGAACCAGGGCTGAGAGCAGGACTAGGAGCCTGGAGGGCAGAGCTGGGGGCGGGTTCGGAACCTGCAGGAAGGCAGATCTGACAAGATTTGCCGGGATTGGGCGGCGTGTGAGAGAAAGGAGGTCAAGGATGGCTCCTGTGTGGTTTCGTGTGAGTTTTGGCGACTAGGCAGTGCCACCCTCTGAGGCAGAAGGCAGTGGGGAAGGTTCAGGGTGGAAATCAAGAGGGCATTTGGGCCACGTGCCGTGCAGGATGCTGGTTAGGCATCCTGGTGGACCCGTAAGCCCTACAGGGTAGACATAAACTCGTGAGTCCTCAGCTTAGAGATGGGTTTTACAGCAGGGAGCTTGATGTGATCTCTCAGTAGCTCGCGGACTCAGGGCAGGGATGAGGTCTCCTCTGGGGGGAGGTTTGCGGGGCTGCAGGGAAGACCTGAGGGCTTCTCTGCCCTAGGCTGCCCTTTCCCAAGCCCTCCCCACTTGCACCCCTGGGCTACAACCAGCGTGGAGGTGTCTTGCGCTTCTGAAGCCTGAGCTCACCCTGGGATCCGCAGAAGCCAGCACACTCACCTCGTAGGTACCCACCTTAGAGCTGTTTCCTCTCCCAAAGATGAACCCCCTCCCCAGCTGCTGTCCACCTTCCAAAATGTGTTAAGCCTCTCTAGTGATGTGGTCCCTCCTCTCATCCTGGGGAAGCCACGCTATTGCTACACTCATTCACACTCATTGTACTGTGGTTTTGAGAAATAGCTATATATGATTAGCCCCTCCCGTTCCCCCAGGTCTCTTGAAGGACAGGGTCTGAGTGTCACCATGGAAAGAGCTGAGGGTTGAAGTTGGACAGACCTACTTCAAGTCCCCGCTCTCCCCTTTACAGGGTTTCAAGCCTAGAAAGGCTTCCAAGCCCCTTCAGTGCCCCCTCCGGGGGTGGAGATGACCCCCACTCCTCAGTTCCTGAAGGAAGAGGCTGGTTCTCTCTCCCTCTCCCACCTCCTTCTAAAACCAAGTCCCCAGAACACATAGAAATTCAGATGGGAGTAAAAATAGACAAAAGGGGGCTGAGAAAAAAGAGGCAGCCAGCCTCTCAGGGAGGGAGGCCCACCCGCAGCTCAGGTATATTCACAGCTCGAGCCTTCCTGCGCATTAGCTACCCCTCCGCCCTGGAAACCACTGTGCCCACCCCAGCGCATTTGTCAAACTTCGCAGCACAAGCAAGAAAGTAGGGCCCACCCCATAGCTGAGGTCCAAACTAGAGCAGGGGCTCCATTTCCACCTGTGGCCATAGACCCACCCTCCCACCCCCACCCCCGGCTCCGACCCGTGTGTCTGCAGGCCGAACAGCCACAGAGATGGCATATCAGATACCACTGCTTAGCTATGCCTCATGTCCTCTCCCAAAAAGGACCACAGCTTCCTTCAGGTGATTCCCAAACTTGAACCCTCAGAATACCAAAGTCCTGGCAGGCCCCAGCTCCCTGCTGCCACGTACACCTGTGCGTTCCGCGCCCTCCCCCAGGCCGCGTCAGAGAGGACTTTGCTCAGGGACGGGTTTCACAACACTTCCAACAGCAATGCGAGATTTACCCACGTATTAAAGCAAACAGCACTTTGGAAGTTTCTAGAAGTTTAGAAACTTTATTGCTCTTGTCCCAAAGCTCCTGTCTTTGTCATGTTGTTTAGGACTCAGGAAACAGAACTCAGTCCCATGGTCCCCAAATCAATCCTGATGCTACTCCTTTAGAACATCACTCTCCTTAACTAAAACGTGGGCAAACGCCGCTGTCAGCCGGGCCCAGTCAGAGACTGCCCACCCTGAGCAGCAGCGTGGGGTGGGCCTGAAGCGTGATGCTACTGTCTACCAGCTGGGGGCACGGACCGCCCTGGGTCCCTACCGGGACACGAATCCCAGCCTTGTAAAGTTACCGTGAGGGTTAATATGACGGGTTGTGTAAAGCTCCTCCATCACAGAAACTCCACCGGTGGCCAGAGTTACTCATCCTAAGTGAAAGGGGTGCTGCTCCCTGGATGGGAAAGTCAGGCAAGTGTCAGCGTCCTGAAGGGCTGGCTCCAGGAGTCGGGAGAGCAGAGCTGTCCCAAGTTCACCAGGGAGGCTCCGCGGAGAGAGTGGGACTTCACAGAATTGTCAGTCAGATGACAGAACCCCCTGGGGAATCTGAATTTCAGGTGACAACGAATACCTTAGTATAAGTATGTCCCAAATACTGCATAGGGCATACTCATCCTGTTAAGTATTCATTGTTTATCTGAAATTCAAATTTAACTAGGTATGCCCTATTTTCATTTGCTAAATCTGGTTAAGCTTAAACTTGAAGAGAGTGTAGCCTCCATGGGCTGGGAGGCAGGGGAAAGAGGGGGCCTGCCAGGCTTGCGGGGCGGGGGGCGGGCGTGTGCAACCGGAGTGCGCACTTACACCTGCCGGGCATGCGCACTTACAGCTGCTGGGGCATTTACCAGAATATGACTAACCCCTATGAGGTAACTATTCTTCCTCACTTTTCACAGACGCGAACACTGAGACTCAAGACCACTGCTCGTTAGTACTTTTTTTAAAGATTTTATTTATTTATTTGAGAGAGAGAGAATGAGAGACAGAGAGCACGAGAGGGAAGAGGGTCAGAGGGAGAAGCAGACTCCCCGCTGAGCAGGGAGCCCGATGCGGGACTCGATCGCGGGACTCCAGGATCACGACCTGAGCCGAAGGCAGCCGCCCAACCGACTGAGCCCCCCAGGCGCCCTGCTCGTTAGTATTTAAACCCCCAGCCTTCCTAGCTCCTCAGCCCCTGTTTCTTCCAAGGCGCCAGCCCCCCACCCCCACCCCCCGTCCCGAGGGCAGCAGGGAAGCAAGGGAAAGGAATGAACACTAGGGTGCACGTCCGCACCGGGACTCTGCCCCGGCTCTGCCCCAAGGCGGCCTCACCACTGGACACCAAGGAGCCAACAGTTCTTGTCGTTGTTGTCATTTCTTTTTGGGAGTTGAACAAGCAGCTAGACTTACAGATTGCCACCGCCTTCAACCTTGATGCTTTGACCAGGCTGCATTTGGACCACCTGTGAATGTTCCTTCCACGCTCAGTTTTGGGCTCCACGATATCCATCCCCAGAACCATCCCCCAACAATAGTGCCCCCATGCCAGTGTTATATCCTTCATCCGCCAGGTGCCGAGAAAAGTCGTAACAAGACAGATTCTCCATAGGTCATCTTGCCCCCACCCTGTGAGTGCTCTCCCCAGAGGGTTTCCTAACAAGATAGACGTCAGAACTATAGTAAAATAAAACCACGTTTCCTTCAAATTATATCTTGAATTCCACTAATTGTAAATTCAGCACAATGATATGTACCTTCCACTGAGGCAGAGTTCGACAATGAAATAAACAAAATCCTAAAGTGTGAGGACTTTCACCAGATTAGATCTGCACCAATGCGGGGCCTCTATTGTCCTCTCTTGTCTGCCCAGTCACCCTCCCAGAAAGCCCAAAGGTTTAATTCCACAAAGCCGGGCAGGAGCCCACTCTGGGCACGGAGCCGTCGGGAGGTGCTGACGGCCAACACGACCCTCTGGTCCCCAAAGCACGTGTGCCAGAGCCGACACGAGCTCAGACAAACTCAGCAGAACGTCGGAAGGGAAGGGACCAGGTAAACTCTGTAAAAGACAGAATGTCTTGGGGGCGCAGAAGAGGGAGGGATGGATGCACACGGCGGGGAGGTCTGACTGCACTGGCAAAGGCGGCCAGGGCAGAGGGAGAGACAGCGCCGGCCACGGGAGGAAGAAGCCAGGACGCAGGGGGTCCTGAACCTCCTGCTCATCTGACGTATCAAAATGTAGACGCAGTGTTCTAACGATGATGTCTTGTCAAGTCTCATGACGCCCACTTGCTTCAGAAGTAAAAATCACACACCTGCATTATTACCCCTATAGGCCTTTAACTGATGATTTATAAGTATAGTGATTTTTAAAAAGATGCTAATTTCCCAGACAAAACCACCCTCCCAAGTCCCGAGGCACTTCACGCACATTCCAACACTAGGAACACACACCCTGACCAACAACGGGCTCCTTCTCTTGCCCCTGATCCCCACCAGCGCCTCTGCATCACCGCCTCTAAACTCCCTCGTTAACCCGAGCTCCGGGCCACACACGCACGTGTGCTACCAGCGCTCCATACACAGTGCCAGACAGGAAACACATTTGGAGGATTTTAAACAATTTTAAAACGTGCCTTCAAATTTTACAACTTGCTTTACTTGCCCGAGGGAGGAACCAAGCCCCTTATATAAATATCACCCAAACAGGCCTGCTCTATATCCCACCCAGCTTGAGGCTCTTGGTTTTTCGGTGTGAGGCTTGGGGTGCGTTTGGGGGTTTTGCTTATTTTGATTTTTTTTTCCACTTCATCTATGTCTTCTACGGTCACTGGCCTTCTCGGTCATATTTATTTTATAGGCGTCCAGTAGCCAGGGGGATGGACAGACACTGGCAGGCTCCAGGCGGCCCTGTGCGGGAGCACCTCAAGCCAAGAGCCCCCTGGTTGGAGCCGGCCGTCCCTAGAGTCAGGGCGGCTGTGGGGCAGAGAAAAGGCCCCTCTCTTCCTAGCAGGGCCAGGGGCACCCACCCGGAGGGAGCTGAGTGAGAGGGGCCTTCCTGAGCACTGGCCTCTCATCAGCTCACAAACCCGAGTCTCCAACTAACCAATGTGGTGTTGTTCTTTGTTGTACTTTTTATCACCTTCAGTGAAGTAGAACTTGCACGCAATAATATTCACACATTTTACTTACTTTTTAAAGATTTTATTTATTTGAGAGAGAGAGAGCAGGAGCAGGGACAGAGGCAGAGGGAGAAGCAGGCTCCCCGCGGAGCAGGGAGCCTGACGCAGGGCTCGATCCCAGGACCCTGGGACCATGACCCGAGCTGAAGGCAGACGCTTCACCGACTGAGCCCCCCAGGCGTCCCATGTTCGCACATTTTAAGTGTATAGGTTGATGATGAACTTCAACAAGTGTATTCATCCGGGGGCCCACCACCCCACGAAGATAAAGACATTTCCATCTCCCGAGAGAGCTGCCTCCCGCCCCCTCCCGTCGGACCCCCAACCCCACACCCACCCCTCTCCCAGTCAACCGCTCAACTGCTTCCGGTCACTGTCCATTAGATTTGCCTGTTCTAGAAGCAATATACCCTTTCTAGAAGGGCACGGTGGTCCCCTGGCTGGGCTCAAACCCTACTCCCTGCTGGCTCTCGGCCTCCTCCCATCCTGCAGGGCGCCCAGGTGCATCTGCTGACATGCGGGGTCAGGTTGCTGTGCTCTACATCGAGAGAATTCTGCAGACACAGGGCCCTGGGGAGAGGCGGGCGGAGCAGGGGGAGATCTCAGGAATGTCCTTGGCCTCCTAGACAGTGGGGATAGAAGGCAGATCAGTGGCTGACAAGGGCCTTGGGGCCTCAGGGCCTGATTCTGGGCCTTTGGTGACAGAGTATGGACAGGTGGCCTGTCCCCAACCTAGTGCCCTCGGCCCCTCCCCCTGCCCCAGTGGTGCCCGCGACTGCCCGCGCCTGGAACAAGGCCGGTCTCACACTCAGCCCGAGCGTTCTGCCCAGAGACTTGGCCGGGCTGCTATCCCAGGACGGACTGTGGCGGGACAGTCATCAAGAGCCTGTTGGCTGAGTACCCCAGGGAGGAATATCACCAAGCAGCCAGGAGGGGACCCCTCCCAGGAGTGTCCTTGCTGGAGGGCCTGAGGGAGCTCCCCCAGGGCTCGGCGGCAAAGCCCTCATCCCCAGAGAGGACTGGAAATCCCTGAGGGACAGCATGGGGACAAAACTGCAAGGCCATCCTCAGTCCAGCCGCAGAACAGCTGTGAAGGACGCTGGGACGCGCTGACCCGCCAAAGCAGAGCATGGAGGACCCCCGCAGGGGCGACCGGGGAGAGGACAGGGAGCTCCCTGCTGCCCGCTCCTCGCCTGCCCAACAGCGGCAGCGAGCCGGGACACGGGGGGGCACGTGACACGCCGGGTGGGAACCACCAAGAGGGTTTGACGGGACTTTGCGGGGGCGGCGGGAGGCCCTGTGTCAGGAGGTAGGAGCAGGACCCGAGACTGGAATCCATGACTGTCGCTGCACAACAAAAGTCATAATAATTCCCATCATAATAGCTAGCCCCAAGGCCTTTTCATATTGCAGACACACCTGCTTTCTAAGTACCATGCCTACATTATCCCGTCCACCGCTCACCGTGATCCTTTGGATAGTTCATGAGGAAACTGAGGCCCGATGTGCTCTGCCCAGGGCCACATCCCAGTGAGTGACCAAGTGAAGCCTCAGAGCTGGCATCTGAACGCCTGCAGTCTGTCTCCAAAGCCCCAGCTCCAGCCTGGGGGAGGCCTGGGAGCAGGTGATCTAGGTGCGGGTGCCTCCTGCCAATCCCTCCGGCTCCCAGCCCCCTCCCACCTCCCCTCTGAAACCCAGCTGTGCCCCTCATGAACGTGGACTCCCACGCTCTGGCCTGCACCCCATCCCCACGTGTTCCTCCTGGGGCCGACTTCCTCAGTTTCCCCTGTGCATCTCCAGGCTCCCGGCACTGGCTCTCTCCTCTTTATCTACAACTGGGCCCACATTTCTCCATCCAGATTTCTCTCCTGATCCCTGCCTGGTCCTTGCAGGCACTGGTTGCAAGCCAGCTCTCCACCCTCTCTCATATGGGTTCCGGGGCCTCAAACCCCTTTCCCTGCTCCATCTCCACGCTGCTGGCTCAGAGCACTGTCCCAGGCTCAGCCCCAAATATGCAACATCCCTGTGCTTGGGGACAAGCACTTTACAGCTAACCTGCTCAAGAAGAGCTCCTGTCCTTCCTTCCCTGGGGACAAGCCCGCAACTGACCCTTCCAGCCTCCCAGGCCTGGACTTTGCCACGATCACTGACCCCTCTGCCAGCCAGCCCCTGGCTTCCAGTGATAGAAACTGACCCTAGGCCACTTAAGACAGAAAAGAGTTTATTGGAAGGAAATTCAGTATTTCCTACAATAGATGGAAAGGCTGGGAACCTGCCTTGGGGGCTAGGCAGGGACCGGGGCGCACGGGGCACAGAGCTACAGCCAAGACCATGGGAACAGCCTGGTAGGGAATGACCGTTGGAGTCCCCCGTCTCCGAGTCCTTCCTCTGCGTTAGGAGCCACAGGTGGAGCACCTGGCTGACCGGAGCTCCAGCAGGAAAGGCCTGGCGGAGGGAGGATTTGATCTGCAGGCTTCTGCAGCTCGGCTTCCTGCCGGGGCTCCTAAGGCTGAAGGGACAGCCCCACATCATCCCCCCCCATCCGAACAGCTGCTGCATCTGTAGAGGTCATTTCCAGAATGGCCTTACATCTCGGTGTCCCCAGGGGCCTGCACCGGGTGCCGTTCTCACTGCCTCTTTCTAGGAGCGGCTGGTGGACCGTGCACGCCGGTGTGGTTCCCTGCTAGGGCAGGACTCTGGGCCAGGCTGCCTGGTTTCCGAGGCTGGGGGCACCGCTGCCTAGCCGTGTGGTCACAGGGAAGTGATTAACGTCTCTGTACTTTGAGTTTGCCCATCTGCGCAATGAGGGTACTAGAACTACCTGTCTCGGGTGGTGGTTGTGCAGATGAAGTACACTAATGGACACAGAGTGCTTCCAAGGAGCCCGGGGCCCAGAAGATTCTGTAACGTAAGCTGCTCTTACTCCCAGGGCACCTTGCGCACCGTCCACACTGGAGTCTCCGAACCTTCTCTGGTTGTCTGCCTTCCTCAGCCGATGGTTCCCCAGAGACACACAGCCCACGTGGCTGGTCTCTGAGGCTCAGTCTGAATGGCCTTGGCCCATCTGAAACCAGGGTGTCTGTCCTGTCCAACACCGGGACTCACGCCCCGAGGGGAGCTTTTCCTTCTGAGTCCCACACACTCAGCACGCCCGCCTTGCACTCCAGCTATTTGTACACTCCTGCCCCTCCGTCCACGCGTGGGTGCCCCTGCCCCACCTCCTCTTCGCCAATCCCCCGCTCCTCCGTCAGACCCCGCTCGCCAGCAGCCCTGCGCTGGTGATGATGCCCAGACCATGGTGGGGGGTGAGGGAGGAGCTGGAGCACTAAAGAACCTAGAGCGGAAAGGCAGGCTCCAAAGGACAGACCCCCCCCAACTCTTTCGTGGCCCACCTGCGGGTCGGGGAAGAGGGGTCTGTCCCGATGCTCCCTCCAACCCCGTCATCTCCCCCCCACTGAACCTCAGGGCTCTGGGTTGCCATGTTTATCACGTGCCGCCTGGTAGAAGCAATGTTGGCGTTCCTGGGGCTCCCAGCACACTCACGGCAGGCTCGGAGAGGTTAAGGAGCTTTCTGGAGTTTCCACAGCTGGGACAAAACCCCACTCTCTCCTGCTCCGTCCCTGCTCACAGGGCACCTTCTCTGGCTTCCCCTGCAGAATGCCGAATACACAAACCGACCTCCATAAATGCTCCTGAAGGGGGACGTAAGCTCCACCGGGACACCTACTGGCCGCAGGGACAGGCCAGGGTGGGCCGAAGCCCTGGAGGTCTGCGTCTCATCAGCCTGTCCCGCACCCCCCCCCCCCGGGGTCCCTTCTAGGACCTCCAGCCTCCCCGCGGGCTCTGGCGCAGGAAGGAGCTGCCCCTCCCCCCCTTCCACCTCCTACATACACTCCCTCCTCCCTCCGTTTGCCCACAGCTCATCAGGCCTCTGCTCAGGGCGGTAAGAGAGCAAAGTGTGGACGGAGGAGAACAGCCTGGACACAAGCCCCACGCGGCGCAGCCATCTGAATTCTGGCTACCACCTCCCTCCAGCCTCGATTTCCTGGCCTAGTGGGGGGGGGCAATTCCTGCCTTTGCCTACCTAGCAATGTGTAGGAGTCTATAAAGATGAAATAGTATGTGATAAAATATGCAGCTGAACACACTGGAAGGTTGTAAAATGTTACACAAATGTAAGAGGTTCCGAGCTGGCCATAACATGGGCATTAAACCGCGGCCTCGCCAAGACGTTCACCATAAAACCTCCAGCGCCGTGGGGAGGGGTCGGGGCTCCTGAGATTTCTGCCACTTCTGTGAGTGACCTTCTCCTCCTCATCACATGTCCTGCATTGATCATATATTCCTTCTGTAATCAGGAAAAAAAAAGCTATATAAAAGGAATACTTGTGAAATAAAGTATCTGAACTCCTGGTCTTATACCATGTCGGTGGTGAAGGTTCTAGCCAGTGGTGGAAAAGAGGTTTATGGGCAGCACGGAGAGTGGAGGGTCTCCTGCCCGCTTTCATGGGCTCTTCTGTCCTGGGAGACCTGAAGCCGGGAGCTGGGAGCCGGGAAGGAGGGACCACAGGGCGGACGATGCAGGCCGTCTGGGTCTGAGGACACGGGCCCCAGCGAGAGGCTCCTTGGCAGGACAGAAACCAAACTGGAGCCTCGAGGAAAAGCCAGCAGAGCTCAGTAAGGACACAAAGAGTAGATGGGAAGAGAGACTCGGAAAAGGAGAGGACAGTGAGCCTCATCTTTGCCTGGGGCCTGGGGTTTTTACTGAGGATGGTGGTCTGGGGCACATGTCTTCTTAGTAACCCAGGAACAAAGAGCCGTGTTCCGCTGTCCTCCATCAGTCACTGATACCCTGGAGCCTGGGTCTTGATGCGTCAGCGGTCTTGGAAAACGTCATGACCCCGTCCCATCCCGCCTTCGCTATCTGTCGCAAGTTATCTCTGGAAGACTGCGAAGGGAGGACCACACTCTGTGCTAGAAGGCCTGTGTAAGGCGGGCGTGTAGGTCCTAGCAAGAAGAGAAGCAGGAGAAGAAGTGGTTTTTCATGGGGTCCCTTTAGTTTCCCTGTCTCAAAGGACTTCCTAGCCCTATATCCAGCAGGCTCTTCTTCCCCACCGAGAGACTCAAGGCTCAGCACGACATCCCAAAGCGACAAGTATTCTGAGCTTCCCACCCCCCTGGGTGCCACCCCCATGTCCAGCTGCCGCCGGGGCCCTTCCCCCTGGAAGTCCCGCCGGCCCTTTCAATGCAACAGGCCTGCAGTGGGCACAGCTCAGTGCCCACCCTTCTTCCCGGCTGACAGACTCAGTTTCTCTGGGGAGCAGAGCAGATCCCAGTTGGGGGAGGGGACCTCCCAAGCCGCAGGTCCAGTCAGAGCAGCCGCTTCTCCTTCCAAGATTCGGGTGTAGCCATGGCCACTGAGCCGGCTCTTTCCCCTGAGAGTAGATTGTCTAGGCAGCTGCTAGGACCGAGTTCCCACCAGATAAAAAGAGATCTTTACCGGGAGAAGACCTCCCGCTCCCACCCCTTCCTCCTGCGGCTCCCACAGCTGGGATGTAGCTTGGTGGCTGAGGCCACCATCTTGTGACCAGAGCCGTGAGGACAGCAAAGTGGACAGGCAGAGGGGACGGGCTCCTTGAGACACTGAGGAGGGCTTTCAGATGCGGCTTTCAGATGCGTCCAGAGTGCTTTGTCATGGGGGAAAGAAAACCTCTTGTTTAAACCACTGCTTCCCAGGGCGCCTGGGTGGCTCAGATGCTCGTTAAGCTTCTGCCTTCAGCTCAGTCATGATCTCGGGGTCCTGGGATCAAGTCCTGCATGGGGGGGCTCCCTGCTCTGTGGGGAGTCTGCGCCTCTCCTGCCTCTGCTCCTCCCCCCGCCCCTCCCCCACACCCGCTCCTGCTCTCTCTCTGTCCAATAAATAAAGATATTATTTACTTTCTTGGCAGAGAGAGGGCACACAAGCAGGGGGAGCAGGAGAAGCTGACTCCCCGTGGAGCAGGGAGCCCGATGCGGGACTCGATCCCAGGACCCTGAGACCGTAACCTGAGCCTGAGGCAGACGCTTAACCAACTGAGTCCCCCAGGCACCCCAATAAATAAAATCTTTAAAGAAGTAAATAAATGACTACTTCTTCACTACTTCCTTTACCCCCCCCAATCTGGAAGTGGCACTTCTGCCCACCACTCCATCCCAGATTCCCCCCTGCCTCCTATCTGTGGCGTAGCTCCCCTCCACTGTTTAACCTGGCCCCTGGCCCCCCACACTCGCACTGGAACTAACCAGTCCCCCTACCTCTGAGCCTCCTCCTCGACCCACCCTCTAACTGCCCAAGTGATGTTTCTAAAATACCAATCCGGGGGTGCTGGGTGGCTCAGTCGTTAAGCGTCTGTCTTCGGCTCAGGTCATGATCCCGGGGTCCTGGGATCGAGCTCCGCATCGGGCTCCTGAGATCGAGCCCCACATCGGCTCCCTGCTCCGCGGGAAGCCTGCTTCTCCCTCTCCCACTCCCCCTGCTTGTGTTCCTTCTCTCGCTGTGTCTCTCTCTGTCAAGTAAATAAATAAAATTTTTAAAAAAATAAAATAAAATAAAATTAAATTAAATTAAATTAAATTAAAATACTAATCTGCTTATGTTTCCTACTCAAGTATCCGGGAGCTACAGCACAATGTTCAAGATCCTGAGCATGGATTGAAGGGCACTGGTAACATGGCACCCGACCACCTTCTGCTCGCACCTCCTGCCACTCCCCCAGACCCATTCTGTACTTGCAGCTACCCCGAGTAATGGTGCACACACTCCCGTCGCTCTGAGTGTGAGGGCTTACTTATCCCCCAAAACCCATTTCAAATATTCCCTCCTCCGTGAAGCCCTCCTCACCCAAATAAACCTTCCTTCCTCTGGGAGGCCACAGCCTGGTGTCTGACTTACGCTTCTATTACATTCTTAGCCTATATTCTAATTATATATTTGCCAGTAGACTCAGTTACTTTAGGGCGAGGATATACTCCAGAGTCCCCAGAGCCTCCCAGCGCAGTGTTTGACAGGAGTGATTAGTCAGTTTTTGGTGGAAAAGGCAGCAGTACAAAACACCTTCTGGTGCTTTCTGTGCAGAAACCACAGTCCCATACTCCTCAGCCCTTCCTGTTCCATGTCCTGCTCACTCCCCAACCTGCCCAGCCTCCCCTCCCCCACAGTGGGCACCCAAGGGAAGAACTCCACCTTCTCTCTGAGTCTGCTGCCCACCCCCCAGCCCCCCACAACTCTGGACTTGGATTTGGGGGAGGGACAGATCCATGAGGTTCTGGTCACCTTGGCCCTCAGTAAGAGAACTGGACCAGTGGTCAGAAGAATCTGGCTTCCATTTGGCAATATCAAACGCATTTTCTCACATCTGTAAAATCCTCCAAAATCTAAGAAAGCAGATATCCAGATTTCATGTAAAATGTAAGCTCCACAAGAGCAGGGTCCCCACCTACTGTCCTGCACTAAGCCCCCAGCCCCCATCCAGAGCCCCTATCTGGAGTGGGTGCACTGTGTTGAATGGAAGTCAATCTCAGGATCATCTGTAAGTTCTAAGAGGGCAATAAGCTCTGCTCAGCAACTGAGGAGTGCTTGAGTGTGTGTGCACGCTTTTATTTCTTTCCACGCAGCCTCATTACACGGGCAGACTCTGAGACACTCACTTAATGAAACATTATGCTGCCATTAAAAATATTGTTTACAAAGAGTTTATAACATGCAAAATGTCTTCTGTTGCAAAGCTAAAAGGGAAAAAAGGAATTAACAATAGAAATGAGTCATATTTATCACACCATCTGAAAGCAAGAAAAGTTTCAAGCAAGGGGGGCCAGGAAGAGACAAAGACGCTAACAGTGCCTGGCGCTTCCCCAGCCCTCATTCTCCTGTTCTCTATTTTCCAACTTTTGAAAAATATGCACACATTACTAATAAAGTGGGAAACATACTCTTTATTTTTCAAAAGGACATGGATGGAGCGGACAGCCCCCTCCTGCCTCACCCCGTTGCCCAGAGATGCCCTCGGGGCTGCGCCAGGTTAGACGGCGCCTGGGGACACGGTGGCCCCGGCCTTCCCCACCTCAAACCACAGGGTGTTCAGCAAGGGAGTGGCAACCAAGTAGCTCCGCCTGTTCCAGACTGGAAAGGGCGCCTCGAGGAGGGAGCGCCCCCGCCCCCGCAGGTGGACAGCACCTCTCTCCGGAGGCGGGGCCTGCCCTGGGGCACTCAGAGGGCTAATCCTGTACCTCAGGAATTCCCAAAAAGGACTCGCTGCGGAATTTCCCAGACAGGCAGACAGACAGACAGACAGCCACCTCAGACAGCTCCCCCACTGAGCACAGATGTTCGCCTGGGGGTAGCGGTGCTGAGAGCCAACACAGGCGCACCACTCAGCGGGGACAGGCCGTCCAAGGCGAGCGCCAGACAAGAGCCGCCCGGGCAGGCTGGGGCTGGGACCGGGAGGCCGGTGAGGGCTCCCCTGGATCGCGCGGTGCCTGCAGGCTTCCTCTTGGTCCAGCAGGCGTCGCCGCGGCTCTAGGGGCGGCGGGGCGAGCCCAGGGCCGCGGCGGGACTGCCGCCGGGGCTATAGCCCCTGTCCAGTTTGTTGTATCAATGGTGGCTTGTCTGTCATGTCCCCTACTGGCCTGGGGGCTTCCCAAGGGCAGGAATTTTATCTTAGACTCACCCTAACCCCGGGTGCCCATAACACCCCCACCTGAGGTGACCCATCAAGTCTGACAAACGACCCCCGACGCACAAATACTGGGATCGAGGAGTGATGGGACCAAAGCCTGAAGTGAGAATACTGGGGACAACGCCAAGCCGGGGCAGCCCCCCACCTCTTCCCCACCCGGCTGGCCCCAGCCCTGCCCCAGCCCCAGACGCAGGCAGAGCGGGAACCGACGTGGCCCCGCCGGGCTGGGCTGAGCGCGCCCGAACCTGCCCGGCCGAGCGGAGCAGCCCAGGGACCCCACACGTTCCCGCCCCCAGTCCCCGCGGTCGAGAAACGGGGGCTGTGCCCCAAACCGTCTCCTGCGGCGGGTAACCCGGGGCCGCCCTCTCCGAACAGCTACCATCAGCCGTCCCCTCCATAACCCTCTCCCAGTTTCTTTTCAGAGCAGTAAGTCCCGCAGAAGCTCGGCCCCTTCACTCCACAGGGATTTCACTCCCTCCACGAACACGTACGGACCAACCGCCACGTGCGCTAGGTGCCGGGCAGGCGCCGGCGATGCAGCCGCGGACTGACAGACCCAGCGCTCGCCGAGCTGCGATTCTCGGCACACCCGAGCGGGAACCGGGTGATCTCGCCAGGGGCACGTAGGAGGCCCACACCTAGGTGTCCTCCCAGGTGAGCAAAGCGCGCGTGAGGCGCCGCCCTGGGGCTGGTGGGCGGCTGGACTTCGGACCCGCAGGAGCTGCGGGCAGCACGTCTGCAACCGCCGGGCTGGGCGCGGGGGGAGGGGTGGGGGGGGCCGGGGCGTGCGCCGAGCCAGGGTGGACCCAGACACTCGGTTACGCTCCGGAGGTGTTTACAGTCCGCGGAGCGGGTCTCGCCTCCTGCCGCCTGCGGCCCTCGGAGGCCGGCCCTGGCCCTCCCCGCCCCAGGCTCCTCCCCCGAGGGAACCTCTGCGCCCGACTGGCAGCGGCGTCGCGGCCGCGTGTAATTACAGGCGCTGTCGCCAGGCCCGGCCGTAAAAGAAGAGGATGAAACGATCTGGGCTGCAGGGAGCTGGGCCCGAGGCGGCCGGGATCCCCGGGTCTGCGGCTTCCGGCGATGCGCAGCGGCGGGGAAGGGCCGGCCAGGGAGGCGCACACAGCCGCAGCGCCAGCCGGGCGCGCAGACAGCCGCGCTGTGACACGCAGAAACCACCAAACGCACGCAGGCACACAGCATCGGGCCTCCCGCTCCAGACGCACACAAGAGCCTCGGCAAACACCTGTCCTCCCTCGCACCAACCCTGCTCCAGACGGCAGCAGATCCCGGCGGGGAGAAGGGCCCGGGGAGGCCAAGTCCAGCGGGTGTGAGCGCCTGGCGAGGGGGAGGGGCCCGCCGGCCAGGAGCCTCCGCTGCCGCGGTGCGAACCCCCGCCCCTCCCCACAAGCCCCGCTCGCCGGTGCACGTTTCCCCCCTCTAGCCACGCCGTTCGCTAACAGCACACGTACGCCAGAGCTGCACGCGCTTCCGCACACGCGGCTGTGAAGCTACACACATGCCTTCACGCTCGCGCGCCATCACACGTATTTACACATGCCAGATGCACATGTGTGGTTACAGTTTGCCACTCTTGGTGATTGCCCAGATTCTCACAGTCCGCATTCAAAGCCCCCTCGCCTCGTACGCACGTGCGTTAGCGCCCCCGCGCGCGCGCACAAACACGTCCTTAGCGCCCTTTGGCGCACGAGAGAGAAGGAGAACGCCCTCGGACCCAGGAGCCCGAGTGTCCCTCCCTCGCGCTGTTAATGATGGGCAGAGGCGCCCTTAGCCCCAGCCGCTCACGTTACACACTTGATCACACAGGGTCGCACTTTATTCCCGGCATCTAGGCGATGACACAATCTCCCGAACAAAGACAACATTGACAAACCCAACAAAAACAAACAGCCGCGTGTGTGGGGAGGGGCAGCCGAGCGGAGTCCGGGAGAGGCGGGTGGGAGGAGAGTGGGAACGCGGGCGCCCGAGCCTGGGTATGCCAGGCTCGGGAAAGGTGCGAGCCCTGTCGACGACTTTGCACCCCTCCAGAGCGGCGCACGGCGCCGCACAGCCGGGTCCCGCACCGCGTGTTCGCAGACCTGCACGTGCAGCTCGTTCCCTTCTCCCGCACGCCACTGAGCCGGGGGGACACAGACCCAGCGCCCCGCACAGGCCCACCGGACCGCATGCAGACCCACAAGCGAGCGAACTCGCGGCGCAAAGGACCTTCGTCCCGGCTAAACGCTCAGATCCCGCCCCGCTCCCCTGCCCTCCCCTCCTCCACCTCCCAGCCCCTAAGCCCCGGGGCCGCCGCGCTCCGGGCGGGGCGGGGCGGGGCCGGGGGCGGGGCGGGGTGGCGGGAGGCGCTGGCCCAAAAGGCGGAAGGGCCAGAGCTGTGCGCGGGGCCGAGGAGACAGCCCGCGGGAAACCGGACCCCGAGGAGCCCCCCTCGTCCTCGCCCGCCCTGGCCAGGCCCTGCGCTATGGAGTTCCTCTGGGCCCCGCTCTTGGGTCTGTGCTGCAGTCTGGCCACTGCTGACCGCCACACCGTCTTCTGGAACAGTTCAAACCCCAAGTAAGCCCCGAGTCTCCGGCCGGCAGCCTGGGCGCCCGGTTGGCACTGCCCACCCCCTAACCCCCCCTGCCCGGGTAACTGTGCCGGCCAGCCCCTGACCTGAGTCTTGGGGCAGTGACCAGAGGCGGGAGGGATTCCGTAGACTTTTCCCCCCCCCCGCACTTCTCCCCCATAACTGGGAGTACCCCACCCCTGGGCAGGAACCTGCCCGTGACTGCTTGCACAGGGTTCTTTCTGCCCTTCCTTTCCGTCTCTCTGGTACCTCTGTTACTCTGAAGTGAGGGACCCTTGCTGAACAGTTCTGCCGGCCAGGACTCTTGTTCTAGGCCCTTCCACCGCAAAAGCTTCTGTGTGTCACTTGGACATCTGCCCACCTGGACAGGTACCTGATGTGACATCAGGCATAAGCAGAATGCTCACTGTAATCCTGGGAGGACCCCTCAGGAGGGACCTGGCCCTCTGGCTTTAAACATCTGCATTCTGTGTTTGAGATGACCCTGGAAAGCTCCCCTCCACACACAAGGGATCTTCCGAGGTGGCGCGAGTGGGGCACATGCTGTGTGTAGGTAGGCTGAGGGAGTCACCTGTTTAGGAGATGGGGGGAAGAGGGAGGGCACGGGAAAGGTTCAGAGGGAGTGGAAAGGGTTAAAAGGGTGACAAAGGGCTCTGGGCAGGAAGGAGTTAATTTCTCCTGGGCAGGTTTAGGGCTGGGAGGCAAATGGTACTGGGAGGAAGAAGCCCTGTTGGACCCTTTGTTCTTGCCCTTGAGTTTTTGAAGTTATGGGAACAATATTTGTGGGAAAATGGGAGAGGGGGTAGGGTGGAGCAGGGAGAGGAGGTCTGGGCAGCTTGGGGTCAGGAAAAACACTTCACTCAGCTTGGCCACCCGCAGCCCTAGCAAGCCAGCCCCCCACGCCCCTTGAGAAATGTGTTGTGCCAGCTTCCTCTGACCCTGTGGCAACATTGCCTGGTGGGGGGTCTGGGGGCTGGGGCTTGTGGGTGGAGGAGGGAACAGCCAGCTACCAACGCAGGAGGCCAGTGCCCTTTTGCCCATTGGCCACAGGGGCAGCCGGGGCAGCCCCCTCCACCTCACTGCTTGCTTCCTGTTCTTTACCTCCTTGATCCAAGCTTGTTCTAGTGGGACAGAGCGAAGTCCCTGTTTATGCCCATGCCAGGTGTTGGCTGGAGGAGGAGGAGGGGCAGGAAGCCATGAGTAGGGAGGGGGGAACCTGGCCTTTTCCGTTCCCAAGCTCCCAGATTTCCTCTCTTTCAGGAAGGAGCCTCTTCCTTGCCCCCGCTCTCCGCCTTCCCTGACGCCGCTGCTACCCCCCTTTCCCAGACGGGGAGCCAGGGTCAAAGGAGCCTAAGTGGAACAGATTGTACTGGGGGGGTAATGGGTGCCCCCACCAAGCACAGCTTCTGCCCTGTCCATCTGGCCACACGTGCACGGACACACACACACACACACACTTTCTACCATCCCAGGACTGAAGAGAAGCCAGCCAGAGTGTAATGCACAGGCAGCCCAGCCGGCCAGTTTGCAGGCACAGATGAGGTGGCGATGAGCTGGGTGGGGGTGAGTCTGGCCTGGGTGACTCAGGGCAGTGGGCATCGGCGAGATCTCCAGGTCCCAGGCGGGGGGGGGGGGGGGGGGGGGGGGGGGGGGGGGGGGGG
>NW_027397154.1:1359726-1395513 GCF_003265705.2 Callorhinus ursinus | reverse complement strand
CCAGCTCCTTAGGCCTGGGGGACGGAGCCCGGGGCAAGTCCTGGCATTGGGGTCTGGGGGGCCACGCACACTGGACAAAGTAAATGTTCACAGGTTCTCATGAATGCTGGGGCGGGTGGCAGAGGTGGATGAGGGATGAGTCAGTGCCCGTCACGGGAATGGGGGAAAGACGCCAGGCCCAGAGCTGAAATACCTGTTTGAAATGGCTTCTATGTTTATCTCTCCAGAGAGGAATTTTAAAAGCCTCTCCCTCGCTCGCGCGCTCCTCCTCCCTTCCCCCTCCTCCGCCCCATCTCCCTCCTCCACCCACCCCACCCCCCGTGGGGGAGGAGCCCGGGGTAGCCAGGGCCGAGAGCTGGCAGGCTGCCCCCAGGACGGGCCGCGGTGGTGAGGGAGTGGGGGGTTGTCCCGCGGTCGGGGCAGGGGGTGCCCACCCCAGGGGCCTCGCGTCCGAACTCCTGCCCTCCCCCCACCTGTGCCGGAGCTTCGGTTGGCAGCCAGCACTGCTGAGTCTGGCTGCCAGCGCCGGGGAATTCAGAGTCGCTGACCGGCTCGAGGGGGGCGGGAGTGGGGGGGCGGGTGGGAGGCAGCTCCCGGGCCAGGACCCCACCCCGCCCCCGGCTGGAGCCAGGTGTCTGGGGCCGCCGGGCTGGAGCCCGAGGGGCCTGCGGGAGGGAGCTGGCTGCCCCTGGGGCCACGGGTGGGAGAGGGGGCCTCCCACCGAGAACTCCAGCAGCCCTGAAGCTCCCTCCTCGGAGGTGAAGTGTGGCTTTGGAGGTAAAGGGACTGGGAGGTTTGGGGTGCTTTGGGAGAAGGGGAGAAGGAGGCCTTAGCCTAAACTGGAGGAGCTAGAGGGGGGATTTACTGTGGGCCTGGTGTGCTGGGGGCGGCAGTGAATGCCCTCGGGGGCTCAGGGGAAAGGCCAGGAGTGAGGGACCCCAAGCCTTAGGTGTGCTGGGGGCTAAGCACAGCTAGGAGAGCAGGGGTTCCTTGACCCCCATTGCAGCATGCCCGCAGGCTGGGAGGGTCTCAGATTGAGGGCTAACAGCATTTAAAAGGAGTAACTGGGAGAGCAGATTTGGGGAAGTGCTCCGGGGAGAAGGGCAGGATGAGTGAGCTATGGACACAGTCAGTAACCCTTCCGTGGGTAAGTATCTGGGGGTTATGCTAAGTGCTGTGGTACCTGAAGGATCCTAAAGTGGACACTGTTTAGAGGACGAACTAGAGGTAGTGATGGGGGCAGGCGTGTGTGAGGTGGCGTAGATACTGAAGAGGTCAAGATCAGCAAATATTGGGAGTTGAGGTTCTTGAAAACTCTTTGTGGGGGTCCAATGTGAAATGTGGGGGGCCAGGAAACATGTGGAAGCTCGCAGCCCCGGCTGGTCTTCCCAGTGACGGCCTGCTTTCTCCCGCCCTGCACGCGCAGGTTCCGGAATGAGGACTACACGGTGCACGTACGGCTGAACGACTACCTGGACATCATCTGCCCGCATTACGAGGATGACACCGTGGCCGACACTGCCATGGAGCGCTACACCCTGTACCTGGTGGAGCACGAGCAGTACCAGCTGTGCCAGCCCCAGTCCAGGGACCAGGTTCGCTGGCAGTGCAACCAGCCCAGCGCCAGGCACGGCCCGGAGAAGCTGTCGGAGAAGTTCCAGCGCTTCACGCCCTTCACCCTCGGCAAGGAGTTCAAGGAGGGACACAGCTACTACTACATCTGTGAGTCCTCAGGGCGCGCACAGGCCACGTGGGGACGGTCCAGAGCCGCACACAGCCCTGCCCATCCTGAATTGCTTTCATGCGTTCGCATGACAAGCGTGGAGTGAGCTTCTGCCGTGTACGGAGCACTCTGCTTGGCACGACAGGCACAGAGATAAATAAAACACCGTAAGGCCTCTGTCCTCCAGGAAACTAGAAGGTGACACACACGGGGAACTCACCATTGGAACAGCACAATATGAAGATACGGACACAGGGGCCTTGGGAAAATGACGTGGGTGCCTGCCAGGCTCAGGAGGCTCAGAGACGGGTTCCTGGGGAAGATGACCCAAGAGCTTAGGACAAGCAGAGACGCTGGCCAGGCACAAGGGGACATGTGCAAAGGGAGCATGACATCTTTTTTTTTTTTTTAAGATTTTATTTATTTATTTGAGAGAGAGCATGAGAGAGAGCATGAGAGAGGGGAGGGTCAGAGGGAGAAGCAGACTCCCCGCTGAGCAGGGAGCCCGATGCGGGACTCGATCCCGGGACTCCAGGGTCATGACCTGAGCTGAAGGCAGTCGCCTAACCAACTGAGCCACCCAGGCGCCCCAAGGGAGCATGACATCTTCAGGGAACTCTCTCTGGTTCGGTCTGGCTGCAGTCGGAGGGACCCTGGAAGTGGGGAAGAGAGGTGGACAGGGCACATCACGGGGGCCTAGGAAGTGCTAAGGAGTTTGGACTTTGTCCTAAGGGTAGTAGAGAAGCACTCGTGGCTTCAAGAGTTGGAAAATCTGCAGGTCGGTGGGGCCTAGGTAGGGGGAACGTGGTGTGAAGGCCCCGGCCAACTTCAGGCTGGGAAGAGTGAAGGACAGACTGTGGTAAGAGGACAGGGCCTGTGTGCTTTTTAGCGCCCCCTCCAAAGCCAAGGGTCATGGCGAAGAATGGGAGCGTGAGCGTGAGGCAGAAAGCGGGCAAACAACAAGGAAGGGGAGAATCACAGATGAGCAGGAAGAGGGGGGCTCGAGTGAGCAGGGCCTGAGAGAGGAGAGCCAGAGGGTTTGCACTTGTATTTTCTCCCAACGAAGGTTCCTCCCTGAATGCTCTGTGCGGGTTTATCTTGCAGCCAAACCCATCCACCACCAGGAAGACCAGTGCTTGAGGTTGAAGGTGACTGTCAATGGCAAAACCAGTGAGTGTCAGAGCCCCATGGGCCTCCTTCCTCCATCTGTTTGTGGGGCCTGGGCTAGTGACCTGGGATGGCAGGGAAGTCCCGCCTGCCTGCCTCCCCAGGACAGTCCCTGATCGGCCACCGCCCTTGCCTTTCAGCTCACAGTCCTCAGGCCCATGCCAATCCACAGGAGAAGAGACTTCCGGCAGGTAGGTCGCCAGAGCAAATTGGGCCTGGGTTCTGCTTACCAAGGTTGGGTACAGAAGGTGGCTTCTTTGCCAGGTGGGGGCTGGGGAAACCTCATGGAGCTGAGGGCCAGTGCCAGCAATAGGGCCACTCACGTTGGGGGTGCTTGCCCTCTCATCTTGCAGATGACCCAGAGGTACAGGTTCTCCATAGCATCGGTCACAGTGCTGCCCCCCGCCTCTTCCCACTCGCCTGGGCTGTGCTGCTGCTGCCATTCCTGCTGCTGCAGACCCCATGAAGGGCTGTGTGCCACATCCAGCCTGAGGACCGGACCGGGGCTGAGGAGGCGGGGCAGGGCATCCCTCACCTGTCCTGGGAACCATTCCCACCACATGCACAAGCTGCCATTCAGCAGCCTCAAAACGGGTCAGGATTAAGGGTTTCAACCCAAAGGAGGTCAGCAAGCCTGGCAGTACCATCCCTTCCTCCACCCCGAGGGACAAAGAAGTGGGGACAGTCCTTTCCCCGCCATTCCTGCCCTTAAGCCAAAGAAACAAGCTGTGCAGACGTGGCCTCTTAAGAAGGGCACCGTGGGAGACAAACTGGAAGGGGCCTGGGGTCATGCAGATGGACCCTGAGCTTGGCAGAGATACCCCTCCTGAGAGAGCCAGGATGCCCAGATGAACTGACCGGCAGAAAAGCAGGAGACAGTTCCATGCTTGGGAGCCAGAGACCAGGAGAGGCGGCATGCTTGGGCTGACCCAGCATCTCTCCCAAGGCTTCCAGAAGTCTTTGGAGCTGCCATGGAGAGGTTTGTAGCCCGGCACCGCATCCTGTCCCATCTGGGGCAGCACTGCCCAGAGCGGTGCCCACAGGGGGCTGTGCCACCCTGTGCCTGGAGTGTAGCTGCAAGGGCAGGGCCCACGCATACAGGATCTGTATATAAACTTGATGTTTGTCTGCTGATTTCTACAACTGGAGTTTTTTTATACAAAAAAATAAAGCGATGTGTTTCTTTATTTGGACATGCTTGTCTGCGCCCCCCCCCCCCCCCCCCATCCTAATTTAGGACCACTGAGTCCCTGCCACGTGCTAGGCTCTGTGGGACACCAGGCAGCAACTGGGTTTAAATTCTCTTCCTTCCCTCTGGAAAGAATACACGACCCTCACTAGCACCAAAGGGTGGGGTGCTTCCTCCTCTGTGCGCCGCACAGCGGTCTCGGGGGCTCCAGGCTGCACCCCACTCCCGCATCGCGGGGCTTTTGGCAAACCGTCCAGTTGCTCCTGCTGTTGGGTGCATGAGGGGAATACCAGCCGAGGTACATCAGGCCACCTGGTCCCACAGCCCCGGCAGCCGGGGCAGCCGGGGCGTGCGGGCTGTGGGCTGTGAGAGGCCGCAGGGAGAGTCCCCAGCAGCAGGCCCTGTCGGTTGGACTAGGGCGTCAGTGACAGGTGCTCCAGCAGATTGGCCCAGTCACCCAAAGTTGGCAGTGTGGCTGAAGGCGGACGGCGCCTGACAGACTGGTGATTCCCGGCAAGCCCACTTACGTAGGGGAGACACTGGGAAGAGGCTTCAACAAACAGGGGAAAAGCCTGGGCAGGTGAGGTTGCGATCGGGGGCCTCCGGGGCGGGAAGTGTCCAGCAATTAAGGTCGGCCACGACGGCTCCCGGGCAAGAGACTTGAGGCTGGGGTCCGGGTGAGACAAGGGGTAAGCAGAGAGTGAGGAGCGGCGGGTGCCCGGGGTCGGTCCGCGGAGCCCGGGCTTGGTACCCGCCAGGACCTGGAGGGGCCCCATCGCACCAGGCCTCCTGCGCTCGCGGACCGGCAAGGGTGGGGCCCGGTGCCCGGGGGGCGGGACCGGGTTCCGGCGGGACGCCCGTGTGGGCGGGGCTGCGGGTCCATTTCCGGCGGACGGCGGCGCGCCGAGGGGGCGGGGCTCCGGCGCGGGGGCGGGGCTCCGGCGGCGCGGGCTCTGGCCCAGCGAGAGGACGCCGGTGCGGGGCCCGGGATCGGACGCAGCGGGAGATGGAGGCTGGTGGCGTGGCCGACTCGCTCCTATCAGGAGCTTGCGTGCTCTTCACCCTCGCTATGTACTCCACCGGCCTGTGAGAGCGCGGCCGGCCTAGGCTGGGGCAGGACCTGGAAGTCAGGAAGGGAGGCAGAGGGAACAGAGACGTGGCCGCAGCTCCAGGCTGCATCCGAAACCTGGGTCAAAGTGGATTCGGGTCGAGGGATCCGGGGCACAAGGGCGAGGCTGGGCACTTGAGGGACAGGCCAGAGAGCTGAGGGGGGTGCCGGGACCTGCAGTTGTCCGGGGACGATCACAGGCATCAGGGATCTCGACTCCCCAGCAGCCCGGTTCTCCCTTCCCACCCCTCACCTCTGCTTTCGGGGCCCGTTACAGCTCGGACCTCAGGCAAATGCGGATGACCCGGAGCGTGGACAGTGTCCAGTTCCTGCCCTTTCTCACCACGGACATCAAGTGAGAGGGGCGACGTTTGCGGCGGGAAAGGTTGAGGGAGGTCGGGAGGGGGAGGAGGGACGCCGAAGAGGCCCCTTGGGTCCCCTCCCCATCCTCATCCCCGTGGTGAACGCGACCCTCCTGTCCGCCCTGCAGCAACCTGAGCTGGATGAGTTACGGGGCCTTGAAGGGTGACGGGACCCTAATCTTCGTCAACGCCACGGGTGCTGTGCTTCAGACCCTGTATATCTTGGTGTATCTGCACTACTGCCCTCGGAAGGTAGAGGCCCTCCCTTGGACCCACGTCTGCTGCTCGCCCTGCCATGCTGGCAGAGTAAACACTGCTTCCTAGAAGATTATGATAGGCTGGCATTGCCACCTTTTCCTGGAAGGCCCCTCCAGCCTTGCAGTCCTCCTTCCTCCATGAAGCCAGCCTTTGAGACTCACAGATTGAGCACCCGGCCCCCCATTTCTGACAAGCTGGTAGTTCTGCCTAGCCTGATGGTGCCTTGCTGCCCAACAAGCTGAGGGGAATGGGCTTTTGTCTCTGATAATTCCTTCAGAGTCAGGGCCAGTGCCCGAGAAATGAGATCATTAGCTGTGCTTCCCCAATCCTACCAGCATTTAAGTGCCTACCGTGTGTACCAAGTTCACACCAAAAACAAAAAGTAAAACCCTTCTCCTGTCCTAGAAACCTCTAGTGTTGTGGGTGGATCGGACATGTGTTTGTCACTGATGGGAAAGAGGCTGCAGCAGCTGCCATACTGGAGGCTTAGCCCAAGGTCAGCTCCCCCACTGGAGCAGGGGAGTCCGAGAGGGCTCCTGAAACATCTAGAAGTAAGGCTCCTCTCTCCCCTGCAGCGTCCGGTGCTCCTTCAGACTGCAGCCCTGCTCGGGGTCTTTCTCCTGGGTCTTGGCTACTTTTGGCTCCTGGTGCCCAACCTTGAAGCCCGGCTTCAGCAGCTGGGCCTCTTCTGCAGTGTCTTCACCATCAGCATGTACCTCTCACCACTGGCTGACTTGGTGAGTGGGGGTTGTCCAGGGAAGTGGGGGAGACAAGAAGGGTCAGGGCCCCACAGCCAGAGACTGTATGTAGCGTAACACTGCAAAGGAAGGTCCTGGAAGACAGGGCAGTAGAGGTAGGTGAGTGGGAAGCAAGAGGACAAGGCTGGGTGACAGAAGATCAGAGGGTGTTTGACCTTTTCTCTGAGGAAATTCTTGGACAAGTGGGAGCTCTGGGGTGTGTCTGGGACAGGGGTCTTTCATCCTTTTTCCGTAGGCCAAGATCATTCAGACGAGATCAACCCAGCGTCTCTCCTTCCCACTCACCATTGCCACCCTCCTCACCTCTGCCTCCTGGACCCTGTATGGGCTTCGGCTAGGTGATCCCTACATCATGGTAAGCCCAGCAGAGAGGGACGGCTGACGGGTGTGTAAGGTGGAAAAGGAGCTCCTCTCCTCATAGCAGCCCTTGTGACTTCAGGTGCCCAACCTACCAGGGGTCCTCACCAGCTTCATTCGCCTCTGGCTTTTCCGGAAGTACTCCCAGGAGCAAGACAGGAACTATCCACTCTTGCAAACCTGAGGCAGCTCACCTGACCACTGGGCACCCAATGCCAACCTGCTACCAAAGAGAGCTCCTGGTCGCAGCTGTTTCTGCTGACCAGCTCCATGAGCGCAGTGGCTTGTGGAAAAGAAAGATAACTCTTGAGAACTGAGGGACCAAAGAAAGTGTTTTGCTTGGAAGATTGACTGGGACTTGGGAGATGAACCACTTATTTTTTAAAGATTATATTTTTTTTAATTGTGGAGGTTGTGGTGAAATCCTTAGAATGTGCCTTAAAATAAATTGTTCCTTACCCCTGCCCATAAAAGCCTAGTCTCTATCTGGTGATTCTCAACCTGCCTGCTTTGGCGAAGGGCAGAAGTGCACTGCCCGATCCACAGTTGTTCATGGGCTGGGGTTGGC
Source organism: Callorhinus ursinus (assembly GCF_003265705.2). Classification (NCBI taxonomy): domain Eukaryota; kingdom Metazoa; phylum Chordata; class Mammalia; order Carnivora; family Otariidae; genus Callorhinus; species Callorhinus ursinus. The sequence goes on along the minus strand of NW_027397154.1, from coordinate 1,388,023 downwards.
TCAGAGGAGGTATTTGAGGGAACCACGAAGTCGGAAAGACCTAGGGAGGCCTTCAAAGAACAGAGCCTGGGTATATTACGAAGAACAGAAGTTAAGACTTCAAGAAATCCTTCCTGAGGGGGTTAAAAGGACCAAGAAATGAAATGACATTTCCATCTCGAGAGATCTTGAGAAGGGGTCTTTGCCTCCTTTGGAGCAAAAAGGAGAAGGGACACAGGGGTGCAAAGATAAAAGCTGAGATGACCTCAGGAAGGCGGCTCGTAGGGGCGCCTGGGTGGCTCAGTCAGTTAAGGAAGGCGGCTCGCCCCCACCCGCACCCCCGCTTCCCCACAGCTGGTACACAGACAGAATCCCCAGGTCCCATTCTCCATAAACTAAACAAAGTCAGAAAATAAGCTGCTCTTTAATGGGCGGCGGGAGGAAAGGCTGTCCGGTGGGAACGGGGTTGGGGTGTCAGAAGCGCATCCCCCTGCGGGCTAAGTCGGCTCGGGCCTCCCGGATCTGGCTCTGCAGCTCGCGGGCGGCGTCCTCACAGTCGTGGAAAGTGGCCACGCGATAGCCCACAGTGCCCAGGGCATAGCAGCCGGCGGACACCAGCAAGTAGGCCGGCAGTGGCCACAGCACCTCCCGGCATGACGAGGGCAGCTCCAGGCCCAGGGCTCCCGTGGTCAGAGCCGCCCAGGTGGAGCCCAGGAGCGCCAGTCCCCAAAGCCACTGCGCTAACTTCGTCATGGGCACTGCGGGGAGAGAAAGCAGAGCTCGCGGCCCCTTCCGCCCCGCTACCCCCTCTCCATCGGGGACCAGTTCTCTGTCCCCCCCTCACCCACCCTCCGTATCACCTACCCTCAGGGCCGCTCCGCCGCCGCTCTGCCCAGCTCGCCCCCCGCTTTCGGCCCTCCGCCGCCTTCCCCCCTGCCCGGCGCGGCTCCGACGTCAGCGTCCCGAAGGTCTCTCGGCTCGCGCGGCTTTTTGGGAGTTGTAGTCCTCGCGGCCGCGTCGCGCTCTGCCTCGCGCGGCCTTCTGGGAGTTGTAGTCCCCGCGGTCGCTCCCGGGGGAGTGGCGGCCGCCACCTGCGTCCAGGCTGCATTCGCAGAGCCTCCGACTGCCGCCCGAGTGCCCGGGGGCTCCGGTGCAGCGCTGTCCGTCAGGACCCCGCTCCACGCTGGCTGGAGTCCTGCTGAGGACACCCTCAAACTTTGCGAGAAGATGGGAATGTAATCTGCGTCCCCCTAGACTTCATTCGCGTATTCTTTTCCTTCACTGCGACGTTGCCTGGTCACCGTCATGGCCTTCGGGGAAATGCGGCGGTGCAGACCCTCGGCCCCAAAGCCGAGGCCTTGACCACTGACTGTGACGCCTCGAGATAGCTGTTAGAACAGAGGTTGTCACCCTTTAATAAAGACCCGCAGCGGAGCAACGGTGCAGCTTGGAGCCCGAGGAAGAGGGGCTCCGGGAGGGGTCTTCAAGGAAAGAAAAGTGAGTTTAAGGTATTGAGAGAGGAGTTTTAGGGATGAATTCATGGTAGGTACGTGGAAAACCAAGTAAGGGAAAAGTCGGGCAATTACCAACATCAGGGAAAAGACTCACAAAGAAAGGGCACGGGCAAGAGCCTGCCTGGCATGGGTCTCCCTGGACATCACTGCCGCTGACCGGCATGCCGCTGCGAGAGAGCACACCCCAGGGGAACCGCGGGCCACTCCCCGTACGGGGGAGACAGGGCCCTTACAGGAGGTGGGGAAGGATGTGTTTGACACGTTCAAGCTAAGCGGGAGTGTAAGTGAAGGCATCAGCAAGCCTGGGCTGAGAAGTGGACTAGGGTCCACTTGCTAACTACAAAATTAAGATAATTAATTTTAGAGAATTATGTAATGGATAACTACTTAATTAAGATAACTATAGAGTGCTGCGTCCAGACGCCTCCACTTGAAGCTTTGCAGGAGGTTGGAAATGGAGGCTGCTTCTCTGTGTCAAAGTAACCTGCCTGGCTCAGACCCCCAGGCCAGAGTGGGATGTTCAGTTCCCACCGAGTGATTTCAAATCGCAAAGTGAGTGCCTGCACGATTTTAGAGAAGGAAGTTTCTCAGTCTCGTGTCCTTGATGTTAATTAACAAAAACAATTTTTACAGATTCACATAGTCTTAGTAAGGACATTACATAACTCAGCTGTGAAGACTATTTCAGAGCCCTAATAATGTAAGCACTGATATTGAGTTAAGTAAATATTGGGATGTATTTGAATTGGGTGGGTGGGGGAGGGAAGGCTATGAGGAGCGTCATGGATAAAGAGAACCGTAGCCTCATCTTCCATGGCAGGTGGTCAATTAATTATATCTAAAATGGAAGAAATGAGGAGCGCCTGGGTGGCTCGGTCGTTAGGCATCTGCCTTCGGCTCAGGTCATGATCCCAGGGTCCTGGGATCGAGCCCCGCATCGGGCTCCCTGCTCGGCGGGAAGCCTGCTTCTCCCTCTCCCGCTCCCCCCGCTCGTGTTCCCTCTCTCGCTGTGTCTCTCTCTGTCAAATAAATAAATAAAATCTTAAAAAATAAAAATAAAAAATAATAAAATGGAAGAAATGAAATTAATATGAGCACATTACTAAGAAATATGAAGTGTACCAAGGAAGCAGCTAAGAATCCCAGGAGGGGCTTACAGAGCAGTACGTGCGGAGTTGGGAGACCTGGAACAGGGGACTGGTATTTTTCATTAGTGCCTTTGTAAAACTAGTTGGCTTTTTAAGCTATGTAAATTCCTTTGTTAAAGTAAAAAGACAAAATAAAAACATTTTTAAAAAATTTGCTATATGAGGGGCGCCTGGGTGGCTCACTTGGTTGAGCGTCCAACTCTTGATCCCAGCTCAGGTCTTGATCTCAGGGTCATAAGTTCAAGCCCCATGTGGAGCCTACTTAAAAAAAATTGGGGAGGCGCCTGGGTGGCTCAGTCAGTTAAGCATCTGTCTTCGGCTCTGGTCATGATCCCAGGGTCCTGGGATCTGGCTCCCTGCTCAGCGGGGAGCCTGCTTCTTCTCCCTCTGTCTGCAGCTCCCCCTTACTTGTGCTCTCTCTGTGTCAAATAAATAAGTAAAAATCTTTTTAAAAATTTCTTTTTTTGCTATATGAACTTCGAAGCCCCACTCTACTCGCTTCCCCACTCCATCTAAAACCCTACTGGTTGCTCACCTGAGATGTCACTGGTCACAATCACTTCCAGGCTCCTAGCACAGTTCAGCGGCTAGGTGTCAGCTTTGTAGATGCAGAAATTCTATTTGGTCATGCACAGTGGACCTGGCCCTGAAAGATTACCACTCCCCAGAACAGTTTTTGGGGAAAGATAATGAGAAGGGGCCTGCCCTACGACACGTGAAGATAGATAATAAATTATAGCATTATAATAATAATCAGCAGCAGAAGAATAAACATTCATTGAAGGGCTATGATGTGTTGTGCCCTATGGGACATTGTCATGTTTAATTTTCACAGAACGCTGCAGTAGGGACTTTTATATAAATGAGGAAGCTGGAACAGACAAATGCTGAATGGCAAGTAACTTGCCCAAGATCCTGCAGATAGTGAGCAGCAGAGCTCTGTCGTCCTTCTTGAGGCTTGGTGCTCGGTGATTTCACTCTCCTGGTTCCTGGCCCAGGAAGGGGCAGAGAGGGATCATCATGGCAACTGACATTCCCTGACTGACTGCCTTGCGCCAGGCTCTGTACTGAGCGCCTTACGAGCCTGATCTCATTCAGTCTTCACAGCCACCATTTGAAGTGGGTTCTATTCTCTCCACTTGACAGATGAGAACTCTGAGGCAAACCCCACATAATGTGACTTCTGCGCTTGCCAACGCTGCCCCTCCAGCATAGCACTGCGCTCCCTAGACCAGTGGAACAGAATAAAAAGTGAAGAAATAGATTTTAAAAATATACCAGTTTAGCATATAATAAAGATGGCAACTCAAGCAAGTAAGGGAAGATGGATGCTTTAAAAAACCATTTGCAACTAGCTTACCATTTGAAAAAGTAAATTAGGTTATTACATCTTATTCCAAAATAAATTTCCAGTGCATTAAAAAAAAAGCAAACAAACCATAATGTGAAAAGTGAGACCATAAATATGCCATAAGAAAATGTGGGTTCATATTTCTCTGTGTTCCACTCAGGCTTCATGTCCTCCAAGGTTGCAGGGTTGGCCACCATCTTCCTCCTCTGAGTGCCCAGATTGTCTCCATAGGCAGCACTAAGCATGATGATCTGCAGTGTTTTTCTTTCCCTGCATGCCCTGCCCAGGGACATTGTGGCTCCAGGACCAAGCACAGTGTGAGAAATCCAGCAGGCTTCTCTAAATGTAAAAACGAGGGACAGGGGCGCCTGGGTGGCTCAGTTGCTAAGCATCTGCCTTCGGCTCAGGTCATGGTCCCAGGGTCCTGGGATCGAGCCCCGCATCGGGCTCCCCGCTCCGCGGGAAGCCTGCTTCTCCCTCTCCCACTCCTCCTGCTTGTGTTCCTGCTCTCTCTCTCTCTCTCTAATAAATAAGTAAAATCTTAAATAAAAAAATAAAAATGAGGGACAGAGGGAAGGACAGGTTCATGTCTGATGGTCTCTAGGGAGACGGACCCAGCTCTCCTGGTTCCATGAACTAGAACTACTCCAGAGACTCCCATCTGCTGGACACAACATCCTTGGCCTTGGATAGTGCTCAGCAAAAGCCAGCAGATTCTTACAGTCCAACTCCTTTCTCTTCAGTCCTTTTGCAGACCATCCCTCTTTTGCTGCCACAGGACACACTACATGTGATTATAGCAGGGTTTGAGGGGCAGTATGGCTCAGGAGATAAAAGCTGGGTTTAGGGGCGCCTGGGTGGCTAAGTTGGTTAAGCGTCCGACGCTTGATCTCAGCTCAGGTCCTGATCTCAGGGTCATAAGTTCAAGCCCCAAGTTGGACTCCACGCTTGGCATGGAGCCTATTGCACACACACACACACAAAGTTTGGGGTTTTAGAGGCTGGTTGTCCTGAGGTTGGGTCCTTGCTCTTTCTTTTCCTTAGCTGTATGAACTTGGGCAAGTAACATAATGTTTCTGGGCCTCAGTTTCCCTGCCTAAATAGTGGAGCCCATAGCGGGTCCTCCCTCCTGGGGTTGCCCTGGAGATGAGAAGAGCTAATGTCGGTAGTATGCTTACAACAGTGTGAGGCATGTGGGAAGCATGCATTGGGAGTTGGTCCCTCTTATTGTTATGCTGTCATTCGTCACCTTTTAGGGCTGAGGACGCCCCACAGCACCTCCCCAGCCTTCCCACCATCTTCTGAAGTGAGTTACTTCTGGGGATGGCTCAGCTCATGTTGGTGGGGATTTTCGGCTTTTGCAAGCTTTGGTGTCAGAGAAAGACAAACTCCAAATCTGGAAGCCCTTATTCAACAGTGCACCAAGGATGAGGATGGGGTATATGCAAAATGAGACACCACACAGAGGAGGGCTGACTTCCAGGGGGAAGGCTTCACAGAGACCCTGAAGGCCCAGCTGATACTGGAAAGATGAGCGAGAGTCATTCAGGTGGGGGGCATTCATGGCCCAGGGAACCCCGAACAAAGCCCAGGTGTGGGGAGTAATCCTCTGTGGCTGTCTCTTGGGCAAAGACCGCTTCGTGGGGGAGGGGCAGGAGATGGGGCTGGAAAAGCAGACCAGGGCCAGGCTACTAGAGACCCCTTGAAAGTATTTGTGCTGTGGTCCCTGAGGTCAGTGTCTTCACCCCTGGAAGAGTGGCTGACCCCCACGTGTGCCTGAGTGTCTGGTGCGAGGCAGTCAAGTGTTCTGGGTGCCTACAGGTGCCAAGGCGATTACTGGGTCCTTGGGGGAGCCCCCACTTAGTCAGGTTGCGTGGCCTCCATCCCTGTCCCGAGGGCTCGCATAGCTCCACAGAAGCAGCAGGACAGACACACATGTAATTAACCAAAACACACCCCACATTATAGCCAGGCTTGAGGGGGACAGAGATCAGAGATGGCGCTGCTGCTCGGACAGAGGAGGGGCTGGGGGCGTCAGGGTTTCCCAGAGAAGGTGAGCCAGAGGAGAAGATGCTAGCCCGAGGGAGGAGGTCCCCAGGCACAGGCTGGGCTGCAGAGAGAAATACCTGGCTGATTCTGGGCATTCGGTCGTTTGGAATTGATGCAGGGTGGAAGGTGAGTTTCAGCAAAGAGCTCAAAATGGGACCACGGTGTGTTGCTCAAAGAAGTTGGAGCATATTTAACAAATGTGTGTCGAGCCGTGTTCTAGTGGACAAACCAAACTCCCCACTTTCAATGAAGCATTCCATGAAAACGGATAAATCTCCTGCTTCACTGAAGTAAGTGGCGGGAGACAGACAAGAAACAGATCAGTATTTAATGTATCAAGTAATGAGCGGCCCGGGAGGGCAGGGGCAGAGGGGTGACAGAGGCCTCCCTGAGAGAAGTGTCTGCACGGACACCTGGAGGAAGGCGAGAACGGTACCCAGGCACCGGTGAGCAGGGCGGCAGCCAAGCTGGGGGCAGCGCGACCCAGGAGGTGGGGGAGGTGTAGCCGCACTGGTTCAGCAGCTGTGGCCGACACCAGTGGGTCCGAAGTTCAACGGCAGCCCGGCCTTCACTTATCGAATTGGTGGGTTTTTTTTTTTTAACTTTTAAATAATCTCTACACCCAAATTGGGCTTGAACCCATCACCCCAAGATCAAGGGTCGCACACTCCACTGAGCCAGCCAGACTCCCCTTCATCTTGAGCAGCTTATTTCAACCTCTCTTCCGCATTACCTCATTTCATTTCACTAAAATGGGTGTCATCACTCAGGGTTCTCTAGAGGAACAGAACTCATGGGATGGACATATGTATGCAGGACGAGATTTATTTTAAGGAACCAGCTCGTGCAATTACAGTGGCTGGCAATCCCAAGTCCACAGGGTCCCAGGTCTGTGAAAACTTGACTTCCAGGGCACCTGGGTGGCGCAGTCGGTTGAGTCTCTGACTCTTGGTTTCGGCTCAGGCCGTGACCTCAGGGTCCTGGGGTCGAGCCCCGCATTGGGCTCCATGCTCAGCGCAGAGTCTGCTCCAGCTTCTCTCTCTCCCTCCCGCTGCCCCTCCCCCTGCATGCATGTCCTCTCCCTCTTCCTCCTTCAAATACATAAATAAAATCTTAAAAAAAGGGGCGCCTGGGTGGCTCAGTCGGTTGAGCGACTGCCTTCGGCTCAGGTCATGATCCTGGAGTCCCGCGATCGAGTCCCGCCTCGGGCTCCCTGCTCGGCGGGGAGTCTGCTTCTCCCTCTGGCCCTCTTCCCTCTCGTGCTCTCTCTCATTCTCTCTCTCAAATAAATAAATAAAATCTTAAAAAAAAAACCCACAAACACAAAACCCTTGACTTCCTCCTCCCTTGGTGGGGAGCGTTGGGCAGAGGGCCAAGCCACAGGGCAGGGGAACACAGATACCCCCAGGCATCCTGCAGGCTGGAGACCCGGGGCAGCGCCGGGGTTGGGGGGTCAAGTATGAAGGCCTTCGGCGGCTGTATTCCCTCCGGGTCTGGGGAGGTCAGTCTTTGCTTCAAGGTAAGAGTTGAAATCGAGAATATCTGTAAAGCACGGAGGACGCTGCCTGGCAAGGTGTGTGTCCTCGTCGCTGCATGGGGACGCTTGTCCAACGCCCTGCAGGACGGCGCCCAGGCGCTCTGCTCAGCCCCTCCACCGCAGCATCTCCTTCTTTACCACAAGCTGAGGCAGGTGTTACTATCCACATTTTCCAGGCAGGGAACTGAAGGTGCAGAGAGCTCACTCAACTTGCCAAAGGACCTTTACCGGGAAAGGGTTCAAAGCCCAAACTAGAAGGCAGGTCAGCCTGAGTTCAAGCCCCAGGCCGTCCCACTGTCCCACGTCCTGTCTGGAACCTGGAACTTTCTGAGTCACAGAGGCTGGAAATGGGTGCTGGAGGCTGAGAGCAGGAAGGGGAGGAGCCTGGGGGGTCACTCCCAGACACTCACACACCGGTGTGCGCGCCCCTCAGTCCCAGAAATGCCCAGGAAGCAGCCGGAGGTCAGCCCACAGCAGCTCTTGGCCCAGAAGAGGGGTATGCGGGAGGTTGTTCTGTGCTTCCTGCACCCCCCCACCCTGGGCAGTGCAGCTTCACCCTAAAATGGGCGGGCGACCCCCTGCTCTTCCAGCTTGAGGGAAGGGGAGTTCTCAGAGAAGAGTTCCTCACAGGCCCAGAGGCCATTTGGCTGAGGTCTGAGCTCCCGGGGCCTCACACCGAGACTCGGGATGCTGTCTGCACACATGCTGGTCACACCACCGCCCTCTGACAGGACAGAGAGGAGGAACACACCGTACAAGGGACCCAATGCGCTGTTAGGGAGTCTCCAAATGTATACAAACACAGAAACAACCATACAATGCATCTGAGATGCCCATCATCACAGGACTTTATATTATAAAATAGGGCCTGCAGTTCCCCGTGAAGGAAAACTTCTAAAAATTCTGTAATAATCTTGTTACTAACATGATTATATCATATTGTAATTTTGTGTTAAAAAGTGCTCATTTGGGGCACCTGGGTGGCTCAGTCAGTTAAGCGCCTGCCTTCGGCTCAGGTCATGATCCCAGGGTCCTGGGATGTAGCCCCACATCGAGCCCCACATCAGGCTCCCTGCTCGGCGGGAAGCCTGCTTCTCCCTCCGCCACTCCCCCTGCTTGTGTTCCCTCTCTCGCTGTCTCTCTCTCTCTGTCAAATAAATAAAATCTTTAAAAAAAAATAAAATAAAAAGTGTTCATTTGTTAAATGTAAACACTTCGAACGTTTCCATTTTTCTTCATCTTGAGGCTTATCTGGAGCCTCAACAGACACAAGGGACCTGGGGGGGGCAGCTGTGAGCCCCTTGGGCCCAGGTGGAAGAGAGCTGGCTGGAGGGAAGGACGCGCAGCCCAAGCCCTCCTTGCAAAGGCTGGGGAGAGGGGTCTGTGGGGAGGTGGCTGTGGGGAGGGCAGGGGGAGGGGAAGGGGCCTCTGGAGCTTCCTGCCAGGCTTTGGCTGTCACTCCAGGTGATGCAGGGGCCTCCCTCTGGGGCCACCAGGGGCTTCCCTGTCTGCCTCTCTAGGAACCCAAGCGAATAGCCTTTCCAGCACAAGGTCTGTGTGGCCAGCTTGCTCAAAGCCCCAGGGGGCTGGGGAGGTAGGGTTTGGGGGCAGGATCTTGGCCCTGCCCCCTGAGGAATTTCCACTCTGCTGGGAGAGAGGCGAAGAAAGGTACCTGAAGCAGAGCAATTAAGTGCCACCAACTGTGCCAGCACCAGGGTTCCGGCCATTGTTTGCCTGGGAGGCGGCTCAGTGACTGACCCTAAGTCAAGAAGGAGCGTGCTGGGGCAGGCCAGCCTTGAGGCCCCCCGAGGGGGCAGGGCCTCTGGCTTCCCATTCTTTTATGGTTCCCACAGTGCCCAGGGCCCTCTCTGCTCACAAAGAACTTCAATGCTGGCTTTTGACGGAACCTTTCCCCTTTGTATCTGTCCCTGCATCTCTCAGCATCTCTGTCTCTACGAGTCTCTGGCTCTCTCTTGTTTCCCAACATCCTTCCCGAGCCCCTGGGGAGCAGAGCTGGGGGGCCGGGCAGTGGGAACCAGACTGCGTCCTGTTCTCACCAAGGACAATAAGGTCCGGAAAGGGCTGGAGCCAAGGCCTGGCGCGGACTCCCTTGCTCCCTGCCTGTCCCGGGCACCCCCCACCCCCCCGGTCCCGACCCGTGGTGCCCCCTCCCTCCAGTGCCGGTCTGGGAGGAGTCTAGCCTCTGCCAGGGGTTAGGGAGCTCTCTCATACCCCCTTCTCACCGCCCTCCTCTCTGGTAGCATCACCTCTGGCCCCAAGACCTGTGCCTCCGGGGCCAAGAGCCCCTGGAGTGTCCTCCCCGGCCTGGCTCCCCACACATCCAGGGCCCCCTCCCCCTGTATTATTTACTCCTGTTTCCGGAGCTGGTGGCTGCGCTGGCGGGTGGGCGGGTGTCAGGGCCACGTGTGAGGGAGCAGGAGGAAACATCTGGCTTCCCTCTGCCCTCCAGGGGCCACCACCTCTCTCTCCCCTAGGCCTCCAGCCGCTGGGGTGGAGTGGAGCCCAGGAGAGCAGGGGCCAGGAGATGAGCGCCTTTGCCCTTCCCACCTCCAGGCCTCCAGAAGCCATGATGGCCTCACGCCCCCTTACTTAATGATGGTTATTAGTGGGTAGGATACCCCTGCCAGGGTTAATTGGTAGGTTAAGTCCACAACCTGCAACTAGGCACCCCGGAGATAGGCCCCAATCTGCCTTGTAAATGCACCTGTTCCCTGAAGAAGGGGTCATTATTCCTGAGCCACTCACTGTCCCTGGTGTCTACACAGTGGGTGGCAGGGTGCTCAGATCGCTGGGCCTGGCCCCTGCTCTCTGGCTCTTCCCCACCCTTCCCTAGCTTGGCCCTGCCCAAACTCTCATCTTGAAGCCAGGGTGCCCTCAGGTGGCCAGATACCCCCCACCCTGGGTGTCTATGCTCCCTTGGCCGGGACCTGGCCTTCTGCCCACAGCTCCCACCCCAGTTAGGAGGAAGTCAGGGTTTGACAGAGGGAGCCCTAGAACCCACTCAGCCTCCCCTTAGATCCAGGGTCCATTTTGGACAACCTGTCATCCTCCCCCAGAGGGTCCCACATACCACAAGCCCCTAACCATTACTAGGTAAGTGAAGAGCCTAGAGCTGCCACTCCCTCTCAGGGAGGCTCTGGTGTCCCTCCAACACTCTTTGCCTCCGCTCCCAGGGACACTTGCTTCAGACTCCAGCCCGAAAGGGGCCAGTCCTTCAGGGCCTCCCAGGCAGGCTTCCGCCCAGACAGACTTGGGCCAGAATGGGGAGACCCAGCCACAACCCTCCCTAGCCCTCAGGGCAGGCTTGACCTGCAGATGTGAGCTTGTGGCACCCTCTGCAGGCATCCTGGGCACACTGCACAGCACTCCCCCACGCTAGGGACTGAGGAGCATGGCGTCTGGAATTCCCGAGTGGACTGGAGTGGGTGGGGTGGTCCTCTAATTAGAGGGAGGGGGCTCTAATCCTTGACCAGAACTCCTTCGATTCACTTCTTCATCTCCACTGGGACTTCATCCCTACTTAGACACATCCCGTGTACAGTATATTTTTGCCAGAAGGCAGGTTCTGCCAACCAACCCAGGTCTTCACCGCCCATGATCGAGCACTGCGCAGGATACAAAGCCAACCACAGCGCTGTGCACAACCTAAAGCCCACGCCATCCAACAGAAAGGAAGGTGCTCGGTGCCCTCAAAGGACAGGTACTCTGGACAGAGGCACCCCTTAGGGCAGAGCACAGAGTAGGACCTGAGAAGCCACATCATTCCCATCAAGTTTGGCTCCGAGGCCAATGGCTTTGTCCCTATCGTTTTATATGCTTTGCTAAAGTGTAGCAAGTCCCTAATCTCTTGGCTACAAGCCAGAGAAGAGAAACAGAGGCACCTGAACAAAGAGGGTGGGGCAGTGATCAACCCTGGAGTCTTTCTAAACCCAGGTAATCTGTCCATGCTGGAGCTGAACAGATGGGTCCAGGAGGGCAACATCAGTAGGGACCTTCCTCCCAAGGTCTTGGAGCAGAAAGGGCAGGAGGCTTGTTTGCTCGGGGTGGGGAGTCAGAGTAACAAGGCCCCCAGAGGTGTAAATGAACTCCACAGGGAGTTGTAGGGGTGAAGGGGCCTCTCCTTCCCTTGTTCTTCTGTTCCAAGATCTTTTTTTTATTGTTATGTTAATCACCATATATTACATCATTAGTTTTTGGTGCAGTGTTCCATGATTCATTGTTTGTTCATAACACCCAGTGCTCCATGCAGAACGTGCCCTCCTCAATACCCATCACCAGGATAACCCATCCCCCTACCCCCTCCCCTCTTCTGTTCCAAGATCTATTCCACTCTGATAGGCAAGGAAGGCTTCCTGCACTACAGCCTTGACCCCTTTTCCAAAAGGTCAAGACAGCAGATCATCCCTGCACTTTTCTTCCACAACGAGACTTTTACACAAGCACTCACGGCACTGACGGCAGTAAGTATTTCCTAGAAACAAACCTCGGAGGAAGGCAAGCCCCTCCATCCCCAAGGTCTAGAAACGGCAGGTATCCACCTGCCACAACATCGGGCACACCACGCAGGCATCGCGGAAGAGGCCACAGTACGTCACACTCACGGAGCTACAAAGAACCAACTTTATTGGACGTTCAGGGTCAATTTCTCTTTTTGCCCTTCCCCGTGACCTTGGCTGGTGTGAGGACAGGAGCTGCTGCCTGGTACAGAGTGGAGGAGATCTTGTTGATGTAGTACAGGCCAACCATGGAGAAGATGAAGCTACACGGTGAAGACAAAAAGGTCACAGCACCGGTGGGTACACCACTGGCCCGGAGCCTCCCGGGGCACAGAGCAGCATCAGGGGCAGAGTCCTGGATCAGGTTTAGGAAAATGGGGAAGGGCAAAGGAAGGAGAACGGGGGGTGGGGGGGACGGGGAAGGTCTGGGATCATTACAGGAGGATCCAGGGCCAAAGGACAGTGCTGCACCCCTTCCCCAGCTGTAAGGCACTTACCAGGTGGTGACGCAGACTCGGTGGATGAGGCCGGATGCAAAGAGAGCCAACAGGAGGCAGAGAAGAGCTGGGAAGGCGAGAGGGGACAAGAAGGGCGGGGTGGTGGGAACGGGAAGCACCAGGCACTCTTGTGTGGGGTCTAGGAGACATCGGGGGCCCCTGAGACGTGGGGAATCAGCAGGAGGACTGCAGACGCCCTTAAGGACGCCCAGGACATGGGCGGAGGAGACGCATGCTCGTCACCAGCTCTGTCCCAAATATCGCTTCCCTATCCTGGCTCTCTTCCAATATAAAGGAAAAGGGAAAGTGATACAGAGTTTGAAAGGCAAGGTTTGCTCCCATTTGGGAAGGAAAGGTAAGGCCTTTCCAACAAAAGTCAGCCACTAAGGATCAACTCATTAAACTGGTTGGCCAGTGGTTGAAGCTGGAGGCCTCACTCCCTGGACGCAGGACAGAGGGCCGGGCGTCTGGACGCACATGCCCGTGGAGGCAGGAAAGGGTCTCGGGATGATGTGGTGTAGGACCAGAGAGAAAGTGAGAGGCTAGACAGCTGGGCAGATACCACCTGCCCAGCTGGGGAGGGCGAGGGGGGTCAAGAATCTTGCCCCACAACGAAGGTTTCTTTCAGAAGCAAAGGAAGACAATACACATGGAAACAAAATCTCAGAGGTCTTGAGGCTGCTGGAAGGGAGGAGCTCCAGAAGGCTGCCACGGAGCTAGGTGGCGGGCGCACGACCTAGAGGAGCAAGGACTCGAGCGCAGCGGCAGGTCTGTGTTCTACCAGATGAAGGTTCCTCAAGAGGCAGCATTTGCTGCCACCTTCAAGCTTGTGACATTCCTTAGGTGATCCGGCCGTGATGCCTCAGTTGCTTTAGGAACTTATTTCTGCATAAATAACTAAATCATCAATTCTCCATTACACGAGCAATACAAGTATTGTTGCAAAGAGGAAACAGCCTAACGTTTATTCTAACTTGGTCAGATTCCTGCTGACATAGAAACCTGGTGTCTGTAATACTGAAGCTCTTCAGGATCACCTCCAACAAACAGAGCCCAGGAACCCTGGTTCGACTTCACCTCAAGCCCCTCAATGAGCTCAGCTCTGTTTCCTCCCCACACCTCCCCAAGGACTCCGCAAAGCAGGCCTGCACCGGCCCAGTGTCCTCAGGGACCCCTGGGAACTAGGCTTCCGGCTCTCAGGCCTTCTCTTCCAGCCGGGCGTCCAAGCTCGGGGAGGGGCTGGGTCCAACGCCGGCACCCCCCTCCAGGCGGCCTTAGGAAGCCTATTCCCTTCTGAACAACCTTTACCACCCAAGCACCTGGGAACGCAGTACCGTGCTGGGGGCGGCGAGGGCAGATGGCTGAGGCCCTCGACCCCCACTTTCACTTACTCTCAGGGAAGATCTTTGCTTGGAATCCTTTGCCGAAGACCAGATTCTCCAGGTTATTGAAGGCCTGGAGGAGGGAGTTAAGGGCAGGCCGAGCGACAGGGCGGAGCGGCGGGCCCCCTCCCCCCGCAGCGCAGCGAGGATACGGTGAGCGAGAAGACGAACAGGCCGGAGCCCAGCAGGCCCCCCTGGATGGTGAGCCACTCGGTGGAGGCCAGCTGGCGGCTGTACATCTGCATCCCGGCGAAGAGCAGCAGCGACAGGAGGGAGGAGAGCGCCAGCGAGGTGCCCGTGCCCACGGCTGCAGGGGGGCGAGCACGCGAGGCGCGGGGTCCGGCCGGGCCCTTCCGCCCGCCCGCGCCGCAGGCAGGGCCGCACCCCCCCCCCCCGGCACGGCGCCCCCGTGCCGGGGCCCCCGGCGCCCCCGCCCCGGGCGCCCGCGCCTCCCCGCCCCCCCCCCCCGGGGCCCCGGGACACGTCAGCGCTGAGGGCAGAGGGCCCGGACAGCCGGTCCGCCCCAACCCCACCCCACCAGTCCGTCGGGGGAATCCCGCCAGTCCCGTTACCCATCGCGTGCTGCCCCCGGGCCCAACCGGCGCCTCAGGCCGAGACACAGGGGAACCGGACCGGGGCGGTGGGCCGTGCGCATGCGTCAGCCTCACTCGCGGGCTCGCTTCCCCTCACGTCCTGCTCGCACTCCCTCTCGGCGCCTGGCCGCAGCGTCCCCTGCCGGCAGGGAGGAGATATTGCGTCCAAGAGCGGCCCTGGCCACCGCCCTGGTCCCTTGCCGTTCCCCGCACCCCGAGCGTCTGCTGCCCTCAGCGCAAGCCGCTGGGCCCATGGCCCATAGCCTCTAGCCCACCTCTGTCTTCTTTGCCATATATGTCGTTTCTAGTGCTTGTTCCTCACACCTCCCTCCCCCATGATCATTGCCTCGCATCTCCCGTGGACTCTTGCCCAAACCAAAATCTAGTCCTCCTATTCTGGAGCCCATCTTTCTCTGAAACTATCCTCCCGTTTTATATGAGTAAGACTAGGGAGCCAATGAAGAATGCGAACATTAGAAATGGCTCCCCCCTCAAATACCATTCCATGTTACCCAACCCCCCCCCCGACCGTCTTCCGAAAACCACGTGGGGAGAACAATTTCCCACCTCCTACCTCGACGGGCGCTGTTCGAGGCTGTCCCTGGAGCATGCGCAGTGACATCTCACCCCCACCCCTCCCCGCACCCCCACCGGGTTCCTGCTTTAAGCCCGGGGTTCGCAGCCGCAGCCGGGATCGGGCATCCGGGGGCGGGCGGGCATGGTAGGGCCATGGCTGAGGGTGAGGATATGCAAACCTTCACTTCCATCATGGATGCACTGGTCCGCATCAGTGTGAGTTAAGGTGGGGTCGAGGGGAAGGGGAGGGGGAGTATAGGGGTCCGGGGCAGGCCGGGACCTTGGACAGATGAAGATGAGGAAAGATGCTAGGATGTAGACAGAGGAACCGGGGGTGGCAGAAAGGACTGGGAGGGTCGGGATGCAGGTTGGAGAGGGTAATCCTGGGGCATCCCGGAGGTGGGTGCCGTGGAGGCGTCCATCTGCTAGGGCGTAAGGAACCGGGAGCTGCCCGGATGCTGCGGGTGGGCTGGGGTAGCCGCCAGCAGTGCACCAGGGCTGGAGCTGCGGGACCATGCGGCTATGCTATGAGGAGGGGGCATGTGTGAGCTTGGATATTTTCCAAGAAAACTGAGGATAGGTGAGGGGCGATGAAGGAGCCGCCCCCAGGGTGCAGTTCCAAATTTGGACCCTTCGGCGAGACCCCACCCCACCGCGCCCCCACTCAGGGCTGCCTCCGAGCCCGCGGTTGTCATGGCAACCCGTGCCCGGCTCTCCCAGGGGCGGTGCCAACCCCGCTCCCCCCCACCACTTCCTTCCCCCTCCCTGCCTGTCCCTCCCTCCTTTGTGTCAGCTGCGCCCCTGACCGGGATGGCTGCGAAGAGAGGGACCAAGGTGAGGTGTGGGGGTGGGGCATAGCTTGAGGACCCCCCTCCACCAAAAAAGGGAGGGGTACTTCCGGTGGGGAGGGGGCAAGTAGGCGGGCGCTTGTTTCCCCCTCGCTTGGGGAGGGGGTTGTGGCTAGTCAGGTCGTGCCGAGGGAAGGAGCGGGAGGGCTGGACGGTGGGGGAGCAAAAGGGAATGGGTAGTGTCGGGGACCCGCGGAGACGGCTGGGGAAGTGAAGGATGGGGAATGGAGGCTGGAGCGGCCGCAGGCTCAGCCGCGGCAAGATGATGGACGCGGTGAGCAGGAGGATGGAGAGCGTGCGGCGCCTGGCTATAGGGAGGAGTCGCGCTGGGGAAGGGGGGGTTGCCAGAAAAGCGGGCGGGGGTCTGCACCAAGCTGCAGAACGGGCGGTGTCCTTGAGAGAAGCTGGCGGCCCAGAGATGGGGGGATGGGGGCAATGGCCAGGTGAGAGGGGCTGCAGGCCCAGCGCCCGCAAGGGGAGTGAAAGGGGCGGGGCTTGAGGCTGGGGGAGCAGGTGCTCCAACCAGGAGCGCCAACCAACCCTCCGTAGGCTCTAGCTCTCTGCGGGAGGAAGACCGGCAGGAGCCTGAGCTGGGAAGGTCTATGAACCAGGCTGGTGTGGGAGGGGGGTGGGGGGGGGGAAGCCCGAGGTAGCTTGCCTTGCCCCTTCCTGAGACCCCTGGGGTTTCTAAGGGCAGCTGAGAGGCCTGCTGAGATATGCCCAGCGTCCCTGCTCTGACCCAGCCTCCTGCTCCCTCCACAGACGAGCATGAAGAACATGGAGAAGGAGCTGCTGTGCCCGGTGTGTCAAGAGATGTACAAGCAGCCACTGGTGCTGCCCTGTGCCCACAATGTGTGCCAGGCCTGTGCCCGGGAGCTGCTGGGCCAGCAGGGCTACATAGGCCCTGGTGGGGACCCCAGCTCTGAGCCCACATCTCCTGCCTCCACCCCGTCCACCCGAAGCCCCCGCCTCTCCCGCAGAACTCTCCCCAAGCCTGACCGCCTGGATCGGCTGCTTAAGTCAGGTGGGGCTGGGTCCTGGAGGGCGGGGGTGGGGATGCTGGGGTGTCCATCCGGTCAGGGGCCTCTGTCTGTCTTGCAGAGGGTGAAGACGCGGCTCCCACGGGCTCTAATGTGAGCTGAGCTCTGGCACAATAAAAATTATTGTTTTAATTGAAGATACTTTCCCCACGCTCAGCCCGCTGTAACTTTCAGCCCCTTCCCTCGGGCACTTCCACAGGCTTTGGGACGTATCCCGGGCGGAAGCGAGGTGCTCTGCACCCCCAGGTGATCATGTTCCCGTGCCCAGCCTGCCAGGGTGATGTGGAGCTGGGGGAGCGGGGCCTGGCGGGGCTGTTTCGGAACCTGACCCTGGAGCGTGTGGTGGAGCGCTACCGCCAGAGCGTGAGTGCGGGCGGCGCCATCCCGTGCCAGCTGTGCAAGCCGCCGCCACTAGATGCTACCAAGGGCTGCACCGAGTGCCGGGCCACCTTCTGCAACGAGTGTTTCAAGCTCTTCCACCCCTGGGGTACCCAGAAGGCCCAGCACGAGCCCACCCTGCCCACCCTCTCCTTCCGCCCCAAGGTGAGCCAGCGGGGAGAGGTGGGGCCTGGCAGTGCTGGGGGGGTGCGGGCGCTGGCACGGGGGCTTCCCAAGGGGGGTGGGCCGAGGTGGCCACTGCCAGGCTTCTGTTTCTGTAGCAACTACAAAGAGGGACGGCATCAATCTTTAAACCTCTTGGAGCTCCATCTTCTCGTCCGCTGAATGAGAATGATAAGATCTGCCCTGCATCACCCACACCCTGGGGGTTGTTGAGGGGATCCCAGGAGGTAGTTTGTGAAAGTTACCCCTAGGCCGAAAAGGTCTGTGTGTATTCATTCATTCATTGAGCAAATATTTATTCAGCACCCATGTGCCTGGTGCTATTCTGGGCATTGGGGATGGGCAGTGAGCAAGATGGACAAGGTTAATTATTAGCCACAAGGCGGAGATTAATCATCATTATTCTTGCTGTTACCACACGTGTGGAGGTGGAAGGGAGGGAGGGTACCGGCGAGCGAGGCTCCCTTCCATGCCGGTGCACGTCGCCAGGTGGCACTGCGGAGCACCCCCGGCGGGGCGCCCCTCTCCTTGTTCAGGCCGGCAGGCCAGGCTGCACACTGATTCTGCACTAGGTCAGCAGCCTTAAACCCACCGTTGGATGATGATGTCATTGCTCTTTCTGTCGCTAGGGCCTGATGTGCCCGGACCACAAGGAAGAGGTGACCCATTACTGCAAGACATGCCAACGGCTGGTGTGCCAACTCTGCCGGGTAAGGCGCACCCATGGTGGGCACAAGATCACCCCAGTGCTCAGCGCCTACCAGGCCCTCAAGGTGAGGACCCCAGCTCACTCCACCCCGCGCCAACCCACACTCACACCCTCTCACACCTCCTCCTAACGGCTGGCTTCTGCTGAGCTAGGCATGATGCCCACCTCTTTCTTCCCTCTCAGGACAAGCTGACAAAGAGCCTGACATACATCCTGGGAAACCAGGACACAGTACAGACCCAGATCTGTGAGCTGGAGGAGACCGTGAGGCACACTGAGGTGAGGGAGGGCAGGGAGGTGGGCCCTGGGCCCCGCCCGGGAGCAGAACCAGGAAGGGGCTGTGGAGTGGCAAGGCCCAGTCACCTGCTTGACAGCTCAGGAAGCCCATATGGGGTCCATGGGTGTGTCGAGGTTCTGGTTAAACCAGGTTGGCAGGAACACCAGTGCCCCAGACCAGGCTATCCCTGGGGCTACAATGGGAACAGTGTGGCTATCACCCAGGACCAGGACAGCTTGGAAAGCCCCAGGGACATAGCTCAGATGCCCTCAGGCTCAGCTGCCTGCTGAGGATGGCACACCTCCCTGGAGCTAGGGCGAGGCTCCGTCTCCCGTACCTCCTGCCAGGTTGCTTGAATCCACCGACATGGGGACGGACAGTAAACATGGCCTGGAGGCGGGGAACATCAGTGCCCTCCGAGTGGGCGTTAGTGCAGTCACGGTCTCTTTTATTTGGGGGGACTCCTTATGGGGTCAGGATGATGGTGTGGGCATCCAGGAAGGGTGGCACAAAGTGTCAGGCGTGGAGCCCATCTGGGTGGACAGGTGCCTTTGGAGCCGTGGGCCTGGCCCTGTTGGAATGGCTGCGTAGGATTTCCCGGGATCTTTGGTGATCCGAGGGAGGCTAGCGCAAGTGCTGCCTTCAAGAAGACAGTGAGTGCTGCTGTCTGGGCAGGTGAGTGGTCAGCAGGCCAAGGAGGAGGTGTCCCAGCTGGTGCGAGGCCTGGGGGCTGTGCTGGATGAGAAGCGAGCATCACTGCTTCAGGCCATTGAGGAGTGCCAGCAGGAGCGCCTGGCCCGTCTCAGCGCCCAGATCCAGGAGCACCGGAGCCTGCTGGATGGCTCGGGTCTGGTGGGCTATGCCCAAGAGGTTCTCAAGGAAACAGACCAGCCTTGCTTTGTGCAAGCGGCCAAGCAGCTGCACAACAGGTACGCAGGGGCACAGGGGTGCAGGCTTCTGGGGGGCAGGGGTGTCATGGGTGTAGCCGATGTCTAAGCAGGTGTCTGTGCCAGTGCCCCACGGAGAGATGGGCCCTGAGGATTGTCACCGGGCCAAACTGTTACCCAGCTTGCCTGAAGGGACCCGGAGGTGACCCAGAGCAGGTGCCCAGGCTCTAGGGACAGGCGAGGCAGAGTCAAGGGGAAGGGCAGCTGCCCAGACGGGAGGGCCTGACCCTTGCCTGCCCCCCTCCCAGGATTGCCCGAGCTACAGAGGCCCTCCAGACGTTCCGACCAGCTGCCGGCTCCTCCTTCCGCCATTGTCAGTTGGACGTAGGGCGCGAGATGAAGCTGCTGACAGAGCTTAACTTCCTGCAAGGTAAGGAGGTGGCCGGGGTGGCCCCGCGCCCAGTTAGAGCCTTCCTCCCTTCTTCCCCAGCAGCGGGCCCGGGGGGCAGCGCCCACCAGGGACCTCCCTGGCCTCCTGCCCAGCCTGGCCAGCCGCCCCTCCCACCTCGCCCACCCGGCCACACCGTCCCACCGCGCTCAGCGCTGCTTCTCCCTCTCTTTGTTTGTAGGCTGTGGCCATCGCGGACTCTGCTCCGGAGCACCCCAGGCAAGTCAGCGGCCCTGCCCCGGGGGCCCTGCCCTGCCGCCCCCACACAGCTCGGCCACCCATTCATTGCTTCCTTCTCTGTCCTGCCTTTCACCAGACTCTTGGTCCTGCCCCCACCCCCCACCAGTGCCCTCTGACTCTGTCTGCCTGCCCTAAGCTCCTGCCTAGTCCTTGCCCTTCTGAGCTTCCGTCCTTGGGATTCTTGCGCTAGGGACTTCCCTTCTCTTCCCCTTGATCTTCGTCTCCTGCCATCGTCAAGCTTTTGCTTGTCCTCTGTTGTCCCCTGTTTTCTGCCTTGCTGGCTCTCACATCTGTCCCCCCTCTGCCCCTCCTTCCTGTCCAGTGCTCTTTCCCCGGGCTCCGGTGGCCTCTGCCTGCCTTTCCCTGGGGCTCCTCTTTATTCATAGAATAAAAAAGGTCCTAGAAAGAAGGGTCCCCATCTGGTCTAAGACTGTTTTTGACAGAGGAGGAAACTGAAGCCCAGACTTGGGAAGCGACTGCCCTAAGGCTGGAGTTGGGAGAATGGCAGGCCAGAACCCGCACGAGGCTTCCCGCCCCCTGCGCCCCGGCCTCTCCCCTGCTCCCTTGGGCTCTGCCCTGCCCCTCCCTGCCCGGCACCCAGATGGCCTCACCCTGAGTTCCCTCTCACCCACACTCACCCCCCCGGCCCCCGCTGCTTTCCCTTTACCTGCCTGCCCTCCATGCTAGGCCCGTGACCAGGCCCTGACTGACCCCCGCTGTCTCTTCCCACAGTCCCCGAGGCTCCCGTCATCGACACACAGCGCACCTTCGCCTACGACCAGATATTCCTGTGCTGGCGGCTGCCTCCCCACTCGCCACCTGCCTGGCACTACACCATCGAGTTCCGGCGCACCGATGCGCCTGCCCAGCCGGGTCCCGCCCGCTGGCAGCGGCGAGAGGAGGTGAGGGGCACCAGTGCCCTGCTGGAGAACCCAGACACAGGCTCTGTGTACGTGCTGCGCGTCCGGGGCTGCAACAAGGCGGGCTATGGCGAGTACAGTGAAGATGTGCACCTGCACACGCCCCCGGCACCCGGTGAGCGGGCAGGTGGGCGGGCGCGGGGCATGCTGGGACCGCCTCGCCGCACTATTAGCTGGTGCTGGGCGGGCACTGGGGAGCAACACAGTGGGCCACTCTCACCAGCTCTGGAGCTAGACTGCCTGGGGTCAAATCCCCACTCTGCTTCTTGCCAGCGGTGGCTCTAGGCAAGTCGTTGGCCCTCTCTGAACTCCCAGTCCCTCTTCTCCAGCGATAATAGCAATGTTACTGTTACGAGAATGAAGCCGGTGAGCGTCCAGCTCATAGTAAGGGCCCAGTAGAGGTTAGGACAGTGACTCCCCAGAAAATAGCCTGGCCCCTGGGGCACAGGCATAAAGCCATACCAGAGCATCACCGCCCAAGTGGGGTGTAAGGGCCGGGTGTGAGCACCAGAGCGAGCGCTGGAAGGTGTAGGTCGGTGGTGGGGGCCAGCATAGGAGGGGTGGGAGGAAGCACTGCAGGTCGGCTGGGTCTGGGAGACTGGCTTCTGGGCCCACTAATCCCCACGAAAACTCTTCCTGGGGTCCCCTGCCCCTTTCACGTCCCCCCTTCTTTTCTCCTCGTGTCTCCCATTGCAGTTCTCCAGGCCCTGGTCCCTGGAGCCCCCGCCCATCCCTTGGCAGCTTGTTTCACATTCTGAAACCTCCCAGTGTCCTTTGCTGACACCTCACGACCTCCACGGCCTGGGTTTGTCCCTCAAGGCCTTCCTTTGTCACCCCTCCCCCACTGCAGTCCTGCACTTCTTCCTCGATGGCCGCTGGGGCGCAAGCCGAGAGCGGCTGGCCATCAGCAAGGACCAGCGAGCCGTGCGGAGTGTCCCGGGGCTGCCCCTGCTGCTGGCTGCCGAGCGGCTGCTCACCGGCTGCCACCTGAGCGTGGATGTGGTCCTGGGAGACGTGGCCGTGACCCAGGGCCGCAGCTACTGGGCCTGTGCCGTCGACCCAGCCTCCTACTTGGTCAAGGTGGGCGTCGGGCTGGAGAGCAAGCTTCAGGAGAGCTTCCAGGGCGCCCCCGATGTGATCAGCCCCAGGTCAGGCCTCTCTGGGGGGGGGAGAGGCGGGGTGTGAGGGTCCGGGTGGGGGAGCTGGAGACAGGATAGGGGTGGCAAGAGGAGCTCATGCTGGTTGGGGTGGAGTAGGGGAGTTTAAGAGCATGGGTGCCAGGCTGGGGCCTGCGGCCGGGGCAAGCGTGGGCTTAGCAGAAGGGCTTGGAGAATTGGTTTTCGGAGGAGTGTGTGACTGGGAGAGGGCTGCAGGAGAGGAGCCATCCGCTTGCTCCCACCTGTCCTCAGGACCACCACACCATGTCTCCGAGAGCCTCTGCATCTCCCAACACCCTGTTCCGACGTGCTTTCTCAGCAACACGCTCTTTCTTCCTTTCACCACGTCTGAGATCCTTCCCTTAAAGGGTTCACCTCCATCCGCTCTATTGCCAACATGCTGTCTAACACCCCCCAACGCATGTGCCTCCCCGAACCCTTCCTCCCAGCACTCTATCCCTGAACACCCCATTTCTTCTCAGAGCTCTCCCGCCAACACGAATCCCCCACCCCACCCCCCTCCCAACACCCAGCCTTCTCTCCCCCGTCCCTCAGTGACAAAGCCGTCATCCTCAACATTCTGGAGCCCTCCCCAGACCCTCCCCAGCACGACGTCCCCACGCGGTTCTCCTCTCCAGCTTCTTGTCTCCTGTCTCCTCACAGCATCCGATCCTCACCTCCATCTCCGCCACCTCTCCTGCCAACACGCCTGCTTTCACTACCCCTTTCCCCCTGGACTCACACCCCAGCCCCGGAGTCTAACCCTTGTGTCCGCGAAACGTCCTCTCAGTACCCCAGATCGGTCCTTTCAGGCACTTGCTCCCCAACATCCCATCCTTCCCACGTCTCAGCCCTCTGCCCCCCACCCCACCCCACCCCTCCCTCTCCCCCAACACTGTCCTACCCAACTCCGCTCCTGCAGGTACGATCCGGACAGTGGGCACGACAGCGGTGCCGAGGATGCCACGGTGGAGGCGTCCCCGCCCTTCGCTTTCCTGACCATCGGCATGGGAAAGATCCTGCTGGGCTCCGGGGCCAGCTCCAACGCAGGGCTGACGGGGCGGGACGGCCCCGCGGTGAGCTGCACCGTGCCCCTGCCGCCCCGCCTGGGCATCTGCCTGGACTATGAGCGGGGCCGCGTGTCTTTCCTGGATGCTGTGTCCTTTCGCGGGCTCCTGGAGTGCCCTCTGGACTGCTCGGGGCCCGTGTGCCCTGCCTTCTGCTTCATTGGGGGTGGTGCAGTGCAACTCCAGGAGCCTGTGGGCACTAAGCCTGAGAGGAAGGTCACCATCGGGGGCTTTGCCAAGCTCGACTGACCGTTTCTGGCCCCTCCTGGGCCCTGGCCCTCCAGGCCTGCTGAGCCGGGTTATTCCTCCGGCAGCTTCTCCCCAAACTCTTCCTACCATGTCTTCCTGTCCCTTACCCTGTGTCTCTGTATTCCCGGGGCCTTCTCTTGAGCAAGGGACTCTCCCTTGCTCACCTTTCTAGACGTCCCCCATTCTCTCCATTGCCTGTTAAGCCAGGCCCCAGCCCCCACCAAGTCTCTGGCCTACACCCTGCCCTTGGCATCCCACCCAAGTCACGGAGAGAGCCCCTTCCCCATTGCTGTTCTGTGCCCCTCCCCAGGCTGACTGGGAGGGAAGGCACCTGGAACACTGGGCATGACCCCCAGCTCTGCGCTCCGCCCTCCACCCTGCCAAGCTCCCTGCCCCATCGATGCTGAGCTACAGCCTTGGGGCAGGTAGGCTTTTTGGCCGGACACTGCCCAGGCACTCCCTGGTGAGGAGAAGAGGACCCAGTCGTCCTGCTTGACTTGTTGGGGTTCCCACAGCCCTCGGCTGCATGCCTGTTTTTCTCCTCCTCCCTCTTGCATGCTTCACCCCGTCCTGCACCTATATGCCAACGTGCCAAGTCTCCTTGGGGACGCCAGCGGAGGTTGGGTGTCCCCGGTGGGTTGGGCTAGGTAAGGCCTCTGGGGCCCGCTGCTGTCCCCTGCAGTGGGCACTGCCAGGCCTGTGCCAAGCAGCAGCTGATATTTTCACGGTTTCTAAACAATAAACGACATTGCTAGGCACACCTCTGCCTTCCCTGAGCCCAACCATCGCTTTTCATTTCTGTGCTGGGCGTGACACGTGGGAAAGTCGGGGAGATCCGCCACTGCTCGGAGCAGGGGTGCTCAGGGGATCTGGCGCCTGAGGGAAGGAGGTCCCAAGCAGGTGCTCCTGAGCCTCCTCTTGCCACACACGTTCTGGCTCAAGCCCCTGCCGATGGGTGGCCTACTGGGGGCGCATGGCACTGGTGGCTGCTGGCCATGGCGGGGCCCAGGCCCCCAGGGCATGTGGTGAGAGGGGCGGGCACTGTGCCTGGGTCCAAAGGGGTCAGGGAACCAGAACAACTTTGCCATTCCCAGGGTGCCTGGGGCACACCCCGCCAGCCAGGGAGGGGGCCCGGCCGGGCGCCAGCGTTCGGATCTGATGCTGTGCTTATCACGGTCATGTTGACTTTGCCTGTTATCGCTGCCCACACACTTACTTCACACCCCCGCAGCTAAGATTAGAGCTTCTGGGGGCACCGGGCCAAGGGGAGGTGAGGGCGTGGCTGCCCCCAGCCACCAGCCCACAGCCCAGGAGAGGGGAGAGCCCTCTCCGCAGGTGCAGGTGGAGCTGGGTCACACTGGCCTCAGGTCATGCTGGCCTCCAACCAACTCAGTTTCGTTTCCTTCTTCCTCTTGTGCCACCAGGGATGGGAAGAGGTGACCTGTGCCCCAATGTCATCTCCTCTCCACATCTCCTGCTTTCCAAATGAACCCTACTCTTGCCTTCTACACACCCCCGTCTCCTGCAAAGACCCCTTCCAAGCCCCCCCACACACATTCTGTCCCCCCCCAATCTAAGGGTCACAGATGACAGATCCAAAGTTGGCAGTCAGCACAGAGGAGGTCCCCGCTTTATTCAGCCCCGGTCTGGTCTGCACTTCCATCTCGGGGTCTTCTGGGCCGGTCCTCCCGGGAGCCACTGTCCCAGGCCTGTTCCCAAGGGGCTCGGATGGGCTTCAGGAGGGCTGACATCGGTTAGGAGACCTGGTGGGGCCTGTGAGCAGCCCACCCGAACTCCCAGCTCACCAGCCCCAAACAGATTTGAGAGGCGAGGACTCTGGCAGTGAGAAGCCTGGGGGAGGCACGGGGCACTGGCGTCCCAACGCTCAGGGCGGCGGGCAACGTGCTCCTACAAGTTGGCGGAAGTGGCTGATGGGTTCAGGTTCACATAAGACAGGCCGCTGCCCCCGTTGCCTGCCGAGACCTAGGTGGGGAGAGGAGACCCAGGCTGAGAGGCGATAGCTTTCCTGGGAGAAAGTGCCTCCAGGGCTCCCAGATCACACCCCAGGCTGGGGTAATAGGTCCAGCTGTCTCACTCTCAAAGGGTCAATTTGGAGAGCACCTGCCAAGGCACCGCCTGCGGCCAAGTGCCTGTAAACAGGGCCCAGGACTGCTCCTCCCCACACCGCCCCCTTCACTCCCTCCCCTGGGCTCTCATCACCCCGCTTGTCCTCCCCTGCTGCCCCCGTCTCCATCCGTCCTCTGCTCCTCCAGCCCAAGCAGGCATGTGTGTGCCTCTGTCGAGGCGAGACGAGGAAGTCCCTGGGCGAAGGAAAACAGGGTCGAGGAAAGGAACCCCCCCCACCCCGCAGTGGTGCTCCGACCCTAGGTGGCCGAAGTAATTATTTACTAGGTCCTGGGGAGACAGGCCAGGTGAGGAAAGAAGTAGGAGGGCTCCTTGCTTCCCTGGGCCTCCCGAGAATCCCATGGCACCAAGCTCACCTGGCTGGGTGAGACCTCCTCCCCCGCATCAGACACCCCCCATTCCTGCTGGCCTTTCTAAATCGACGCTCCCCTCCTGGGAGCTGAGTGCGGGGCGCACAGGTGCTCATTCCTTCGGGAGTCCTGCGTGGAGGGCTCCCCGGTGCTGGCCAGCAGACCAGCAAATGCTGGTCGTGGGGACACCCTTGAGATCCCCTTCCTCCCAAGGTCCCTTCACCAGGTCTCCCCCCACCCCAGCCCCCTGACCCCGCCCCCTTGCCAGGCCCTCCCGCAGCCTCTCACCTCTTCTAGGTTCTCTGGGCTTTCAGAAGCCCTGCCCAGCCCAGGCTCTGCCTCCCTGCCCCCGTGGGGCCCCTCCTACCTCCTCATAGGGGCTGCGTCCGCCGCCTGGCGGCACATAGCGCCCATGCGTATGGTAGGTGGGGTACTCGCTCATAGGGTGGTAGGCGTCCCGGGTTGGAAAGAGGTCCAGCTGCCCACAGTTCTTCTGGCAGCACCGACACACAGCCTGGGGAAAGGAGGACGCAACGGGGGTCGGGGGTCGGGGGGTTCCTTCCAGCAGGGGGCCTCTGGTCAGGCCTGGAGACCCAACACTTACCAGGGCAATGACGTAGAGGATGGCGAGTGCAACCAGAACACAGACCAGAACCAGCAGGGCAATGCCCCAGCCAGGTACCCCAGAGCTGGACTGGCCGGCGGAAGGGAACGACACAGCTTGTACTAAACGGAAACGTAGTGGTCAGAACTTCTCCCAAAGGAGGTGACCCTCCCCCTCCTAGCACCCTGGGGAAGAGTAGGAGCCTGGGTGCTGGAGAGAGGGGCCCTGCAGGCGTGGTGCTGAGCGGCAGGCGGGGACAGTGGACTCACCGCTAACACCTGAGATGGACAGGTTATATCTGGCTAGTTCCCCGCTGTGCTCTTCAAACTGTGTCTTCACGTCACAGGTGTCGGTGGCACCCTTGCGGAAGACCAGAGTTGATTCGACCACCACAGATCCTGGCCTGGTCACAGGGAAACAGGCAACTCAGCCACGGGTCTCAGCTTCAGGTCAGCGATCCCCCCACGGCCACGGCAGCCTCCGCTCCTCCCCTCCACATGGTCCACACCCAGAACTGTACCTGAACTTGATGTTAAAGAGGCCCAGAAAATCTTCCTGTTCATAAATCTGCAAAAACTGGGGTGAGAGGAGAAGGAATAAGGCTTGAGGCAAACAGGTCAGGCAGTTTGAAGGCTGATGCGGGGGGAGCATGGAGCACAGGAGAGAAAAGACACCTACTCACCAACTCAGAAATGTTTCTCTGCAGCTCTTGGTAGTATTTCGTGCTGGGATCCTCCAGAGAAGAGTTAAACTGGAGATTCAAAATGGAAAAAGACAGGAAGAAGAAGGAGACCCTAAGAGACAACTGGGGAGAAGTGCTACCATTGGAGGAGGTGGGAGGTTCTATGCTATGGTGAGTGGTGTCAGCAATAGTCCTGGTGGTCTGGGGTGAGGTGCCACGGGAGGCTGGGGATGAGCCACCGTGGTGCCCCCCGGTGGTGGTCGAGCCCGAGGGGGGGCCGCTGGTCGGGGGTGAGGTGCCACGGGAGGCTGGGGATGAGGCACCGTGGTGTCCCCGGGGGGTGGTCGAGCCCGAGGCGGGGCCGCTGGTGGGGGGTGAGGTGCCACGGGAGGCTGGGGATGAGGCACCGTGGTGTCTCCCGGTGGTGGTCGAGCCCGAGGCGGGGCCGCTGGTCGGGGGTGAGGTGCCACGGGAGGCTGGGGATGAGCCACCGTGGTGTCCCCCGGTGGTGGTCGAGCCCGAGGGGGGGCCGCTGGTCTGGGGTGAGGTGCCACGGGAGGCTGGGGATGAGCCACCGTGGTGTCCCCCGGCGCTGGTCGAGCCCGAGGCGGGGCCGCTGGTCGGGGGTGAGGTGCCACGGGAGGCTGGGGATGAGGCACCGTGGTGTCCCCGGGGGGTGGTCGAGCCCGAGGCGGGGCCGCTGGTCGGGGGTGAGGTGCCACGGGAGGCTGGGGATGAGCCACCGTGGTGTCCCCGGGGGGTGGTCGAGCCCGAGGCGGGGCCGCTGGTGGGGGGTGAGGTGCCACGGGAGGCTGGGGATGAGGCACCGTGGTGTCCCCCGGTGGTGGTCGAGCCCGAGGGGGGGCCGCTGGTCTGGGGTGAGGTGCCACGGGAGGCTGGGGATGAGCCACCGTGGTGTCCCCGGGGGGTGGTCGAGCCCGAGGCGGGGCCGCTGGTGGGGGGTGAGGTG
>NW_027397154.1:1352548-1359716 GCF_003265705.2 Callorhinus ursinus | reverse complement strand
CGGGGCCGCTGGTGGGGGGTGAGGTGCCACGGGAGGCTGGGGATGAGGCACCGTGGTGTCCCCGGGGGGTGGTCGAGCCCGAGGCGGGGCCGCTGGTCGGGGGTGAGGTGTCACTGGAGGCTGGGGATGAGACACCGTGGTGTCCCGGGTGGTGGACCCTTCTGCTCCCAGCTGTCCATTTCTCCACCCCTAAAAGCTAACCTCCCCCTCCTCCTCCCTCCCCCCAGACTTTGCTCCAGGTCATTGTACTGCCCCTGGCACCAGCTCCCTGGAGGGGCTGACTCTTCCGTCTGTCCTTAGCCTCTCTCGTTTTTTCTGGCACAGACTGGGTCGCTCCTGCCTACAACTTCTGCCCCTTGGGGTACCATCTGCTAGCAAAGAAAACCCGCAGAAAGGCTTGGAAGAGGCCATAAGGAAGGCAGCCCCCTTCCCACCTTGTGCCCCTCACCTGTAAGCCGTAGGGGCACCAGGAGCAGGAGGAAGAGAAGGGCCCAGAAGCCCGGCGTCATGGCGGTGCTGAACCGGGTGGGGAAGGGGCAGAGCAGGCTCCGGAAGGCGCTGCGTGTGAGGTGGGGAGGTCACGGGCACCTGCTGCTTTATACCGGCCCCTGGCCCGCCCTAGGCTCAGCCCAAGCAGGTGGCAGGTGACAAAACCCCGCCCCTCCCCCTTCCCTACCTCCTGCTTCTCCCTCCTCCCCAATCACTCCTGGCCCCTCAGGTGGGGAACCTGGGCTCCAATCGCTCAACCCTCTGACAACCTGTTTGTTCTCCACATAGTTTCCTTCTTTCACCAACCACTCCCTGGCTCCAGAAGGCGGTGAGGGTGGGGGGGCTCAAGGGCCTGGGTGTCCCAGGCTCTCGTCTTTAGCCTCAGGGCGACAACCAAGGTGAGACAAGGGACAGAGGAAGTGAGCTGGGTCAGGCTCCCGGAAAGCAGGCCGAGGAAGCTCACCCTCACGTCCCTCACCCCGCTCCCCATTCTCACTGCGCCCCTTGAAGCCCCGCTGTGGGGGCTGGGGGGGAACGAGAAGCCTCGAGAAAGGGTGGGCTGGGTGCCCCTTTTGGACCCCCTCCCCCCGCCACTGCCCGGAACCGCCGGCCCTCGCCCTGTCCCGGCCCGCACGCGGAGCCACCGAAACCCACAGCCCCCGCCCCTGCCGGAACTTTCAGCCGCCGGCGTTCCCGCCTTGGCCTTCTCCCGAGGAGGGGGCGGGGGAAGAAAGTTCCACTTCACGCTTCGCGGGACCCCAGGGTTTTTCCGGCCCGGTCCTCCGCCGGGCGGCGGGCCGGGCTCTCCCGCCCCCTGGCGGCCCCCGGGAGCCTGGCGGCCGCGCGCGAAAACCAGGGGGCGCCGGGGTCGCGGGAGGGGCCGGAGCGGGGGTGGGGGGTGGGGGGGATGGGCGCGCGGAGCCTCGGCGCGCAGGTCAGGGGCTCGGACGCGGAGCGCAGGGACGCGCCGCTCCACGGGCGGAGAGGCTGACAGCGCTACGGGGACCCCGGGGCGCGTGGGGGCGGAGTCCGGAGGAGCTGGCGCTCAGTGGGTGGGGTCCTGAGGTACGGGGGAGGGGCACCGAGGTATGTGGGGGAGGACAGCGGAATGTGGGAGGGGAAATGGGGCAGGTTAATGACGCGTTTAGGAGGCAGAGACTAGGTGGGGCAACAGAATGGTATTTGGGGGCCCAGAAGTATCATGGGGAGCAGAGTGCAACTGGGGGGGAGGCAGGCACATGGTGGTGACCAGGGGACTGTATGTGAGGGGGCGTCATGGTGTGGTACAAGTACGAAGGGCAGAAACGTTTGGGCACGGGGAGGTGTTTGGGGCACAGCGCACGTGGAGCGTGCGGGTCGGGCCCCCTCCGAAGGTTACATCCCGCAGTTGTGTCCGCATTAGGAACAGTTCTCGGTCGCCACGAGCAGACTGAACAAGGAACTTTCATAACCCTTCGGTGCCACGGGGCTGGAGGGAAGCCGGGCGGCAGGCGAGGGGGGCGCGGCTTCGTGCAGCGGCCAGGCGGGGCGGGCGGGCCGGAGGGGCGCCGAAGCCCCCCACCCGCCCGCGGGGGAAAGCGCAAGCATCTAAGTGGGCGGTCCCAAAACTTCTGCCCCGGCGTTGCCAGGCAACAGCCATTCAGTCCGGTTGCTGGGACACGCGTCACCATGGCGACGGCTCCGCGCCGCGCACTCCGAGTATTTAAAGAGCAAGCGCGCGCAACGGCTGGGTGTCGGAAAGCGGCTTTCCGGGCCACCGCGGTCTCCCCTCCTGCCACCCCCCCACACACCGTCCCCTCCCCCCCCCTCGTCCAGGCGCCAAGTCTCTGGCATCCAGGGTGGACCCAACTCCCCGGCGCGACGCCGGTTCTGGGGCTGGTCCGGCTGCAGGCGGTGCGGAGTGGGATCCCGGGCCCCGGGCGGGCGGGAGGGACGGGACGCGGTGCAGTGTTGTTCCTTCCCCCGCCAATATTGCACTCGTCCCGGCCTCCGGCCCCCCCGGCCCCCCCGGCCTCCCCCTCGCCCCGAGCGGGCCAGCTCCAGCCCTCCTCTCGATCCGGAAGACCTAAGATAGACTGGAGTGTCGCCGCTGCCACCGTGAGTAAGTGGGGCTGGGAGGCCTTTAGCCGTCTTTGGACTAGCCCCTCACCCTTCACCTACCCCAGTCCAGCACCTTCCT
The DNA here is from genome assembly GCF_003265705.2 of Callorhinus ursinus. NCBI lineage: Eukaryota > Metazoa > Chordata > Mammalia > Carnivora > Otariidae > Callorhinus > Callorhinus ursinus. The sequence continues at coordinate 1,357,048 of NW_027397154.1, read as the reverse complement.
TCCTCCGCCCGGCCCCACACTCAGCCAAACTTCTGCAGATCTCCGACTTCCGTCCTACCAGCCCCCTTCCTCACCCCCTCAGGTTCCTTCCTGCTCTCCACACTAACCCGGAAGACCCCTAAAAGAAGCAACATGCACTAGCTTAGAAAACCACTGGAACTTTATGGCGATGTGGTGTTATCTTTCCTGGGGTTAGTGCCTGAGAAAAATATCCCTTGAAAACTTCCAACTCCTGAACAGTGGGGTCACCACCCCTCTGGGGCTAAACTCCTGTGGGTGCCAGAGGAGGGTCTGTATTTGGCTGAGCTGCTGTAGATTAGACCCCAGTGTCTCCGGGGTGGACCCCAAGGCCAAAGGGTCTAAAATCAGGATTCTGAATCCAGTGGCCGCCCCTTCACACTCTTCCCTGGAGCAGCTGCCTCCGGAATGGCTCAAAATCCTCGGGCACTGTGTCTGAGGAAGGAGAAATGATTAAGGTCAGAAGATAGGACTCTCCCACGAGGGCAGCGGAAAGGTCAGGCTGATCTCAGTCTGGAGCCTCACCATTGCATCGGTATTGGAGATTGGACCAAATGATGTTTTCTTGGGAGAAGCAGAATACACCAAGACGCCCTCCCCGCATGGCTGTGTCAATGATCACCCCAGAATCCGCCACTAGCTGAGGACCCTCATAGAGCTTCACCCTGTCCAGGATAGGGGTGTCCATGGGTGCTAGGATGCCAGTGGGCACTGGGCCATCAAGCCCAGGCCCCTGCTCATCCCCAACCCCCCTGGAGCTCACCGGGCCAGAGAGAGAGAACGGAAGGAGGGAGAGGGAGGAAGGAAAGGGGAGGGACACGGGTGCTTTTCTCAGGCCTGGGGCCCCTGCCTCTTTGTCCGCCCCCTTTGCATCTCAAAGCACCAGCCACATTCCAAGCGAGGATTGGGTTGCCATGACAATGAGCACAATGGGCTGGGGGGTGAAGTCACCCGCTTCCCAGGCTCTAGTCCACCCTCCCTCATCCCCTGCCCTGGCACCCTGCAGCCCCAGGCACCTTAAAGGGGAACCAACCCGAGTCCCCGGACCCTGGGCTCTTGCCATTTCCCCTCCCTTCCCTGTTACCCCCACCAACTAGGAAGTGCACAGGGGTGCACACTGCACCGAACTGAGAAGTCTTAGCCCTGCTCCTAAGAAGTGTGCAGTCTAGGCCTCGGTTTACTCTTCTGCAAATGACGACCCCTTCCGGGTCAGACACTGTGATGGGGCGGCTTCTGGGATGCACCACTAAAGGGGCTGGATGTGATGGGTCTCTCCAAAGACTGGCCTGCGGTTTAGAGGCTCTCAGAGATGGCCTCACTTTACAGAGGGGAAAACAGAGCTCCGACAAGGAAGGACTCGCCCAACATCACCTATAGATCCTAGGTCACACGGGCACCAGGGCCCAGGCTGCCTGAGGAGGAGAGCGGGGCTGAGGCGGGACGTCTGTGGTGGGAGGGGAGAGAGAGAGGTGGTCCGGGTCCCAGCCCGTGGCACCAGGGAGTGGAGTGGAGGGGAAGAGAAGGGAGTCAAGAGCCATCACTGGTGAGTCCCAGCTGAAGGTGAAGCAAAGCCTGGCTGGGGTCCCTCAGGAGGGCTCGGCCCCTCCCTCACCGAATGTAGCCGACTTGAGGCCGGTGCAGCAGCTGCCAGCGGTAGGAGGTCTTGTCACGCCAGCCCACGTTTCGTGGGTCAGTCCACAGCAGTCGTACCTGATCAGGGGTGTGGCCAGTATGCCACAGGGCATTCCGGAGGTGCTCACCCGGGCCGGACACTGACGTCACCGCCTGGAGGGTATTGGCAAAGATGTTGGGTCAACCACAGGACCCAGACAACAGGCTGGGAAGTGCAGGTGGAGAAGGAAGTCAAGGTGGTTGGGGGAACATTCTGGAGTCCTGGGGAGCCAACCTCCAGGCCAGACGGCTGAGAAAGAGGGTCCCCACTCAGGCAGTGGTGGAAGCCCTGGGGCCAGCTCAGGGAGGCTTTGGGAAAGGGCCCTGGACTGGGGACTCTGGGCAGCCGCAGACCTTGAGCTGCAGCCCCGGCTGAGCAACAGCCCGGAAAGGTGTGGCCTGCCAGTAGGTCTGCTCCGTCTGCTTCCACATGACCACGTAGAAGCGGCCGCTGTCTTGATAGCTGAAGAGAAAGCCTGCGTAGTCATCATCAGTCACCGTGTTCACGTGGAAGGTGCCTTCAAAGTCCACACCATTGAAGGCTGTATATCCTGGGGGTAGGTGGGATCAAGGTCAGGGGCAGCAAAGCCACCACTGGCCCACAGTGGACTCAGGGTGGGAAGGGATGCCTGTGATATGTATGGCCAGCTTGGCCCCCACCCTCTGCCCCTGTAGGATTCCTCCATGTGGAAAGGATCAAACTGGGTGCCCCATACGTACCAACTGCCAGGCCGGGGTCACTGTTCATGGTCTGAACGATTTCCATGCCCTGGGGGCGTGCAGTGAAGAAGAAAGCCCTGTTCCGGGTACAAGGCCCCACCTAGGCCCCACCTGGTAGTCTGGTCTGATAGCACCTGCCCAGCCCACTGCCCAAGTACCTGGTTGAGCACGACCCAGTTTGGATCAATCTGAGCATCACCCTCAGGATCCAAGACGACAGTCTGATAGGCCCGGAAATCTGTGAGGGTCACCTCTGCACTCTCGGGGCACACGTCCAGGGGGTCGACCACCGCGTCATTGTCAAAGTCATCCTCACACACATCCCCAACGCCATTGCCTGGGCAGAGCGAGGCAGGGTGCTCAGGAAGGCCTGGCCATGGCCCCTAGACAACACCGCCCCCCATCGGGCTTTGTCTTCCTGGCCTCTCCCCAGCAGCACCTGCCTCCTCTCCCTGGGCGGGGCCCCCCCTCCAGTGCGATCCTTTGTGGGACCCCAGCCTCACCGTCCGAGTCCTTCTGATTGGGGTTGGGTACCAGGCGACAGTTATCAGGACCAGGAGGCACGTAGTCCGGGACCCCGTCATTGTCATCGTCCCCATCACACTCGTCTCCAAGCCCGTCATTGTCTGAGTCCAGCTGGGAGCTGTTTGGCAGCTGTGGGCAGTTGTCCTTGGTGTCCTGATGTCCGTCCCCATCGCTGCCCAGAACAGGTGCCGAGTGAAGGCTCTAAAAGTACCACACCCCTCCCCTCTCTTCCGCTCGGGAGTCTGGGGTCAGCCAGGTGAGGCAGGGGTGGAGGCTAGACTAGGGGCGACTTCCTGCTCAGCTGTACTGGGCAATCAGAGCCTAACCGTACAGGAAACAGAGAATGTACTGCAGGAAAGTAGAGGAGCCCTGGTAGGGCCGTCCGTCTCTTGGCCCGCCCTACCTGTCCTCGTTGGTGTCACAGACATCCCCTACCAGGTCGCTGTCTGCATCTGTCTGAGAGAGAGGGGCTGTTCTCACCATCTCGTGATAACTGAGGACGATGGCCGGCCGCCTCCCATGGGAAGGGCTGGGGCCTCACCCCAGGCGCTCCGCTTCCTGCCCTCCCCACCCCTGTACCTGCGTCGGATTGCTCATCTCAGGACAGCTGTCACAGGCATCTCCCACCCCGTCCTCGTCCCTGTCTGTCTGCAGGGGGTTGGGGACTTTAGGGCAATTGTCCAGTCCATTGGGGATGCCTACAAGACATGCAGGGGGGCACAAACCTGTCGCTACAACAGCTGCCGCTCTTCTGGAGCTCGTCTCCCACCAGGACAGCTGGGCGGGGAACCGCCCGCTCCCTCTGGCCCGCTCTGCCGCCCTCCTCACATTCCCAGGGCCCTCTGCCCACCCAGGCACCCCCCCCCCCCCCTTCCCGGGGCCCCTCCCCCCCCCCGGGCCCCCCCCCCCGCGGCTGTCGGACTGCCCAGCTGCCCTCCCTTCCCACTGGCACCCAGTCCACGTGGGCCTCCCGGCCCCCAGCCCCAGTGGCACCGTCCCCATCCACATCGTTGTCACACGCGTCTCCTTCCCCATTGCCATCCGTGTCCCTCTGGTCGCTGTTGGGAACGTTGGGGCAGTTGTCACAGGCATCCCCGAACGAATCTGTGTCAGAGTTCTGCTGGTCCTTGTTGGGGAAGAGCCGGCAGTTGTCCTGGGGTGAGGGGGAGAGTCAGGCCCCCCTGGCCACCGAGCCCTCGCCTCGTCCCACGCGCGTGTCTGCAGTCACCACCACGTGCCGGCCCTCCCCCCTGCCCTCCACGGAATCCAGCTTGTCCTGGCACAGGCTCTGTGCCTCCCTAACTGCGCACTGAGGTCCTGCAGAGCTGCCAGGGACCAAGCGGGGGGCAGGGTTACGGGACAAGGCGTGGAGGGGAGCAGAGGAGCTGAGGCCAGGAGCCACCTCGACATTCTTGATTCCATCCCCATCGGCATCGTCATCGCACTGGTCCCCCACGCCATCGTTATCAGCATCTTCCTGCCCAGAGTTGGGTGTCAAAAGGCAATTGTCCTAAAGGTCAGGGGAGGAAGAGACTGGATGGGTCGTGGCCTGCCCCAGCCTGCCCC
>NW_027397154.1:1342520-1352538 GCF_003265705.2 Callorhinus ursinus | reverse complement strand
CCCCCGCCCCGCCCCAGCCTGGGCGCTCACCCCTGCCCCAGCCTGCCTGCCTGCCCGCCTGCCCCACACCTGCTTGCAGTGTTTGTTGTTGTCCATGCACGGCAGGGCCTGGTCCGGATAGCCATCGATGTCCGTGTCGGTCCCACACACATTCCCATTCCCAGCCCAGCCCACGTTACACTGGGCAACGGGGAGGGTAGAAATGAGGGCCAGGGCCGTCTCCTCACACCCCAGCCTTTTCCTGCTCCAGCCCCCATTCTCACCAACGAGTTCCTGAGCCCCTTCCCACGTGGGCCCCCATCCCAGGCCCTAAGCAGGTTCGTGGCCCAACCCCTTTCTCGAGTCTCCCTTTCCCCGCCAAGCCCCAGGCTAGCTCACCGCACAGGACACTGCCCCGTTGCGTTCAAAGAGACAGTGCGCGTGGACGTGGCAGGGGCTGTGGGCTGGGCTGTGGCAAGTGCGGGCTGGGAGGCAGCCCTGGCTCTGGTTGCCTAGGAAGCCCAGGCGACAGGGGCCACACTTGAAGGAGCCCTAAGAACAGGGAAGCAGTGTCTCAGGGCGGAGGGTCAGCCCACCGGGCACCCAGGACCGGGGCCGTCCTGCCCGAGGAGTGCAGAGTGGGCACCCCCAGCCTGAAGCCAGCTAGGGCAGTCATTGCCTCTGGGCTCCCCCGGCAGCCTTTCGAGGTGCATCTCAGCCCCAGTTTTCAAGTGAGGACACTGAGCCTCAGGAGACCTGCTAACGGTCACAGTAAGCAGCAGAACCAGGATTCCAAACCAGCGTGTGCCACGCCTGTGTGGCCTGCCCTAGGGAAGGAGGCGGGGAACAGCAGGTCTGAAGCGGGCTTCGCACACGCCAGCACCCCCCCGACACACTCCGGGCACTCGGCTCACCACAGTATTGGTGCAAATGGAGTTTGGGTCGCAGCCACCATTGTTCCCGTCATTGCATTCATCCACATCGTGGCAGACCTGAAGGGGCAGACGCTGGGTAGAACCGGACCTGCGGCGGGTCTCCTCCAGCAAAGCCGGCGCAGCAGCCCGGAGCCCCACTCCATTTATCACAAGGACCCCGTGTCCGGCCCGGAAGCCCCTGGTCCCCGCAAGGCCAAGAACTCGTCTCCAGGCTCTACTCAACCTGACCTGTTTGCTGGCGCGGGCGTAGTCGATGCCCACACCCGACACCCGAGGGCCTCTGTAGCCTCGAGGGCAGGCTTCACAGTGGAAGCCGGGCACGGTGTTGATGCAGCTGGTCCCAGGGAAGCAAGGGTCAGTGTGAGCACACTGCGGGACGAAGGAGGGGGTGGTCAGGCCCTTGCCTGTGCTCTCCCTACCTGGCCTCACTGCTCTCGACCCTACCTCCGGGCCCCCATGCGGCCCTCCCCCCACATGGCCCTCCGGTCTACGCCGCGGACTTTCTGCCCTCCGTCCTCACCTCTTATCCTGTCTCCCAACGTCCTAAAGCCCGGGCTCTTCTGATCCTCACTGACACCCACCCCGCCTCCTTGGGCCTCTCCTAACTCTCTGCGCCCTTGCAGGCTACCGTCCCCCACCTCGTTGATGTCAGTGCAGTGGGTGCCGTTGCCCTGCAGGCCAGGGGGGCAGGGCCCACAGCGGTAGCCGGGGTACTCATACACTTCCATGCAGTCCACGCCTCGGAAGCAGGGGTTGGGGCTGCAGTGGGAACGCTGCTCGTGGAAGCCTGAGGGGTGGGCACGGTCAGAGCCACCCAGGGGCGGCCATGCCGATCCCCAGAAGCGGAGCCCGAAGCCACGGGGCGGGGAGCACGGGGATGCCGTCTGGAGCCCACCCCACTCTCCCACTCACCGCACACCTGACACTCCATGATGGTGTTTCGGATCAGAGACATTTCCTTCACCTAGTGGACAGAAGAATGGGGGCAGCCAGCTCCTCACACCCACCACCCCACCCCAGAGCCCGTGCCGCCCCCTCTACCAGTGCGCTCAAACCTGGTCTCGGATATCATCACGCAGCTCCACCAGGATCTGGTTGAAGAGGGTGAGCTGGGTGACCAGCGCCTTGGTCTGCTCGCCTGTCAGGGCCCCGGGTGCAGAGAAGCTCAGAACTGGGCCACAGCCCTGGTGCCTCTCTGGGGTAATAAGCCAATTCCTGCCCCTGCTGCCCACCCTGCCTTTAAACCCCACCCCTCTCCTGGCTAAAGAGGACTTTGTTTCAGGCCGCTGCCCAAGCCCGGGCCTCCTCCTCAGCCCCTTGCCCCTCCCCGCTCCTTGTGGCCTGCTCACCTAGGATGGAGTGGAGTGCGCTGGTCACTGGAGAGGAGAAAACACAGAGGGGAGAGACGTGAACAGGGCCAGGCCGGTGAGGAGGAGGAAGGAAAAGAGGGGCGAGAACAAAGGCCTAGAGGAGTCTTGGAAGAAGGACGGGCAGTTGGACGGTAGGAGGGCAGAGGTGACGGGCAGGCAGCACCCGCTCTCCCCACTGGGTGAGGGACCCTCCAAGGGGGTTGCCTCACAGTCAAAACCCAGATCCTCCTGGCTCCCAGGCCTAGAAGCGGCAGAAGGGATCCAAGTGAGAGGTGACCCAGAGCCGGGCCAGGCCCCCAGTCCACTCATTTCTGCTCCAGCCCCGCTACCAAGCTTCTGGGAGAAGTGGGCGTTTTATTTAGGTAAGAACCTCTGAACATCCTTGTCAGAGACACCAGGCAGATGGACAATGCTCAGACTGCTGGTAGGTGACAGCCTCCAACGAAAGCTAAGAAAGACCCAAGACCCTTCCCTGGGTCACCAAGACCAAGCAGTTAACTTTCTCACCCCCACACGGAGTGCTTGGGAGTTCTATTCTCCTTGATCGCTCTATTTTCCCAGCCACCATGGGAGGCGGGGCCACCTAAACAGGGAGACTTTTCGAGCCACGCCTCCTGGGATGGCTGTATCATTTGAAGATCACAGAGCCAGAGGCAAAGGAGATTGGGGGTAACAGGGTCAGAAGCTCCAGAAATGGGTGAGACAAAGGAATGAGCGTTAAGGGGGAAGTCAAGGAGATGAGAATCAACAAAGACCACAGGAAGTGATTTGGGGTCCAGAACGTCAGCTCTGTATTACCTGCACTGTGGATGGACTCGTCCCCCTGGAATGGACACTCACTCAGGGCTCCCACCCGGGCCATGGACCCGCCCAGAATCATTTTCATAGATTCCACGAAGCCCTGGGCGGGGGGGGGGAGGGGGGAGACAGGAGCAGAGTAGGGTGGGAAAATCCACCAACTCCTCCTCCCCCTGCTGCTGCAAAATGCATCTGCAGGAACTCAGGGGGCCCTCCCTCCCTACTCACCTGCATCCTCAAATACGCCTTCTGTCCAGTCCGAATCTCCAGCCCATCGACCTCCGCTGGAGGAATGGGGGCCAGCGCAGGGAGACCAGCTTGCTGGTCTCCCAGTTTGCAGTCCACATAGAGCTGCAGGGCAGGGCTGGGTCGGGCGGGGCCGCGGAGCCGAAGGAGAGCCGTGTGTGTGCGCCCGTCGGCCAGGCCTGCTTGCTGGAGGCTCACCGCATGCACTCTGCTGTCCTCCCGCTGGTACCGCACCAGTACTGCCCAGGAGGGGAGGTCAGTACGGGTCCTATCCCCCGTCCCGTCTCCCAGCTGAGCCTCGAATCAACTCTTCTGGACGGCATGCCTATCGGCCCCTAGTCAGCTATGTATCTCTCGCCACCTTGTATGTGATGGGCACACAACAGATGCTTTTCAAACCGGTTCAGAGACAAGGACGTCCTTAGTGTTCAGTCACTCTGTCCCTTGCTAGGGTGGCAGCTGGTTCTGTACCCACTGGACTGTGCCGGGGATCTGAGGGGCTGCTGAATACCCTTGCTGGGACACGTAGACCTGCCTCTCCCTCCCCCAGGCAGCCCCAAGTACAACACCCCCCCCCACAAGTATTAGGCCTCACTCTCTTGTTTGGGGACCTGGCCTCCTGAGGCACCTCCTAAGCACCCCATTCCAGGCGCCCCTGGTGCCTGAGCACAGCTGGATGGGTCCATGGGCCCCCACGGAGCCCAAGGAGAATTAAGAGGGATGTGGGAGTGAGGACGAGGGAAAGTGCTCAAGGGGTCATCGCTGCAAGAAAGGAGATGCCACCAGTCACCTTTGTTAATTTTGCCCACAACTGAGGCCTCCAGCCACCGTGTGTTGTCCTGGCGAGAGTAGAGGCCAAAGAGGACCCCACCCTGCTTGGGGGGCAGGCGGAAGGTGGACAAGAGGTAGATGTCTCCAGCAGTGAGCAGGGCTGCCCGGATCTTCTCTGCTACAGCTGTCATCTGCCGAGACTCGCCCACAGTCAGCAGGTCAATCACTGGCCAGGCAAGGATCACCAAGGTCAGAGAGAGGGGTCAAATGCCAAGGCCTGCCCTTTCCCCTGAGCCCTCAGGGGTGGAGCATCCTTCATCACTATCCCCACCCCCGCCCCCCAGGCAGCGTTAGTCACCTTCTTGAAATTCAACCCTTGCTATCGGAAGACAAGGCGTGTGCCTTCCTTTCCCTCAATATTGCCTACTGCCACCCTCTGGAACCCGAAGGCCTGAGGCGCTCGGAAATACAGAAACAGCGCCCGGCACAACTGAGATGCTCCCACCAGGTGGCGCAAGGGAGCCACTGTGCTGATCCCACGCAGAAGTAGCACCTGGTGCCCACAGCGCAGAAATGGCAAAGCAGTTTCTCTTTACGCCGCTGGTTTGGCTCATTCCACACCCGAATGCCCCTCCTCCCATCCTGGGGGCTCAGCACACACACTTTGGATGAGAAGAGCTGCCCACTGAGGGCTCCGAGCCTCGTACTGTCTGCCTCTCCCCCACGGGAATGTAGGACCCAGCTCCTCTGCCTCCCGTGTCCTGGCCAGTCTGTGGTTTCCCCTCCAGCCAGTAATGAATCCGTGCCTCTGTCATCTGCTCCAGCTACCTCTCCCACACCCACAGGCCCATCCCACAGCCAGACCTCCGGGAGAGCCCAGACCTCTCGGTCCCCACCCCCACCCTGTCCTGGGGCAGCCAGGAGCCCAGCGGGTGAAGAAGCCCACCTTTGCACTGCTCTCCCAGATCCTGGGCTGCCTGCGGATGCTCAGACAGCAACCCAGCCGCGGCAGCCCTAGCATCCAGCTCCTGAGTCCTCTGCCCTGGCCTCACGCTGACCCTGGCCAGTTCCTACTCACCCACCACCCTCTGGTGTTCACTCCTCCCTCTATGGCCCTAATTTCATCAACTCTTCCCTCCTGGTCAATTTCAGGACTCTCCCCTGGCCCACATGTTTCCTGCTACTCGGCTGGGGGCAAACCGGGACGAGGCCCAGCCGGGTCTAAGAGGATGGAGACAGGCTTACCCTGCAGGTCCTGACTGGCAGATGCGAAAGTGCAAAGGAGGAGAAGAGCCAGGGCCCCTCGAAGTTCCTGCGTCTCCATGCCGCTCAGCTGGCTCACTACCCCTGGCAGGCAGGCGGCTGGGAGGGGAAAAGGCTAGGCGGAGAGAGCAGGAGCGGGGGGCGGAGGGACTGGAAGGGGGAGGTGAAGGGGGGGCCATCAGGCGGGTGAGGGGGGGCTGAAACAAAGAGCTGCCAATCAGCCCGGAGGCATCCCCAGCCCTGGGAACCAGGGGCACTGGGGAAGAGTCTGGAGGCCTCCCTGCCTCCTGCCTCTCCCTAACGGTCCTCGCTCCCAGGTGCCTCCCTCCCTCCTGGCATCTCGCTGCTGGGGGCCACTACCGAACGCTACTGTTTTCTGTAAGTTACGGTCGGGGAAGGCAGGAACCCCAGGCAGGGGCAGTGCCAGACAGTGGGCATTATTTCACAACTGGCATCAAAGGACGCCAAGGGAGTGGTGGAAACTAGCTTGCTGTCGTGCCCAGGGGATGCCCACATGGCTTGAACTTTGCTGCTCTGACGAAGCAAGTGCTCTTATTCGGGTGGGGGGTCCCCTGACACGTGCCTCATTCCTGGGAAAACGTGGAGGCCTCCGCTGGGAACTGGAGGGCCAGCCTAACACAGCGGTCAGTGAAGGGGTTGGACGGAAGGAATCGGGAACGAGGAAAGGGCCAGCAGGGCCGGGAGTAAACCAGGGGACAGGCAAGGGGCCGGGGCCAAACAGGGAACACATGGGGTACTGGCGGGCAGGCCGTGACCCGGATGAAGCGGAGGGGCGCCTCGGTTCCCGTTACCCCGGCAACGGCCCGCGAGCCCCACCCCCTCCCCCCATCCAGGCCCCAGCCCGACCCGGCTACGGCCGCCGCCGCCCCTGTTTTGTTTCCATGGCGACAGGAGGCGCGGGGCCGGCTCCAAACATAACGCGCTGTGGAAAACATGCGGCTCGGGGGACCCCCCCGCGGCCCCTGCTCTGGGCCGAGCCCCGCGGGACCCGGGCGCAGCCCAGGCCGCATGCAGGGCTGCGAGAAACCCCAGAGCCGGCCCGGGCGCACAAGACCCGCTTCGCCGGGACCCGCCGCGCCCTCGGGGGTCCGGGACTCCCCGCAGCCAGGGCGCCCAGCCTCCGCGAGGAGGGCCCAGCCGAGAACCCTTCCCCCCTTCGGGACCCGCCTCTGGAGCCGCCGGCGGCCACCCTCCCCAGAAGCCCTCGGCTCCGCCCCGCGCCGCCCCGCCTCGCCTCGGAGCTCGCTTCGGCCCCCGCCTCCGGCCGCCCGAGGGGCGGGGCGGGCGGGGGGGGCCGCGCGGGGCCGGGCGGAAGCGCGAGGGGAGGTGCTTCCGGGACAGAGGGCGGGCAAGATGGCGGCGCCCATGGAGCTGTTCTGCTGGTCGGGGGGGCTGGGGGCTACCGTCAGTGGATCTGGACAGCCTGGCCGTGCTGGTGAGGGGTGGCGCCGTTGCCCTCTGCTGCGCTCTGGAGGGCTGGGGAGGGAACCGAACTGGCCGATCGTCCGAATTTTGCGAGGGCGCCTCAGCGCGGGAGCACTGGGGGAAACTGAGGCAATCAAAGACTGTGCCTGGCCCATAGGGGCTCAGTGCCCTCTGGCTGGCTTAACAGCCTAGGTGTCGTGCAGCCACAGCAAGAGGCCTGGCTGGGGGTTCAGGAAACGGGTCTTAAGTCCTTGCTCATCCACTTACTGGCTGTGTGACCTTGGGGCGATCCCTTCTCGTCTCTGAGCGCGGTTTCCTCATCTGGAGGTTTCCTGAGCCCGACGATCTCCGGGCTCTCGCGCTGGGCATTCCTGTCGTCTCAGCCTCCCTTGCCTCCTCCTCCTCCTTCTCCCTGAGCAGCGTTTACTGAGCTTATTTATTGAACCGAAAGGCTTACCGCCAGGCTCTGTGGAAAGAGCTTTGCAGTCAGAAAGACTAGTTCACTTCATTCGTTCACTCGTCCTTCATTTAATAAGCACGTATCAGGCCTCTTCCAAATACCGCACATTGGCCCGCAAAGATGGATAAGACTTAGTTCTCCCCGGCACTTGTTCGCAGAACGGCAGACAGTACTGTGTTCAGATGCTAAGGTTTAAGTAGGAACAGGCCACAGAGACTCCCAGAGAAGGACATGGTCAGTGCTTCCAAGAAAAGGGATATACTGGTTAGGAGGAACCTAGGAGGCTCTGTGTGCGTCAGGTAGACGGCAGGAAAGGGGACAGAGGGGAGGCTTTGAGTGGCAGACCTGCCCACGCTCTCTGAGCCCCGTGTTGCCCATTGTGAAATGGCGACCATAACACCCACCTCTTCTTCTGTGAGGCAGGTACTAAGCGTAGCACAAAAGGAATTAAATAGATGTCGTTTCTCTTCCTGATGCCCTCTGGGGGCCTCTCTGCCTTCTGCTTCCTTCCCTGCAGACCTATGCCAGATTTACTGGTGCCCCACTCAAGGTGCACAAGATCACCAACCCCTGGCAGAGCCCTTCAGGTACCCCATGTTCCTGGGGGGTGAGGAAGGGGTGGAGCAGGAGACGGACAGGAATGTGGTGTAAATCCGTATGGATAGGCAGCTCAGGGTCTGGTGGGCGTCCTTTTTTCTCAATGTCAGGAACTCTGCCTGCCCTCCGGACCAGTCATGGAGAGGTCATCTCGGTACCACACAAGATCATCACCCACCTTCGAAAAGAGGTAGGTGGCTCGGGAAGGAGAGTTGCCAGTGAGAGTGGTTCAGTCATTTCAGTGCAACACACCTTTATTGGTAAGTACCGAGCTAGACGCAGGAGACCCAGAGCTTCAAGGAACACATAGTCCGATGGGAGAGACGCACCCAGAGGTGCTGAGAGCAGTAAAGCACTGGGCGCGAAGCCGGGGCGCTGGGGAGGCATCTGGAGGCACAGTGCCCTTTGCCTGCTGGGCAGGGAGGGAGAGGTGAATGGGCTGATGACACAGGGAAGGGACAGGAGGGCAGAAGAGAACATCTGGCTCGGATGAGGCCCTCACAGGTGGCTCCTGTCCTTCTCATGGGACCATGTTGGGCTGGATATGGGGCTTAGGATGGACAAGGCTTCAAGCCAGCGTGGGGAGGTGGAGGGAGTATTACAAGAGGACAAGGGATACCTCGTCTATGCTCTTCCCTCTGTCTTTGACTGTGTGACCTTGGGCAAGTTCCTTCACCACTGAGAGCTTTATTTTTTATTTATTTTTTTAAAGATTTTATTCATTTATTGGACAGAGAGAGAGGGAACAGAAGCAGCGGGAGAAGGAGAGGGAGAAGCAGGCTTCCCGCTGAGCAGGGAGCCTGACGTGGGGCTCGATCCCAGGACCCTGAGATCATGACCTGAGCCGAAGGCAGATGCTTAACGACTGAGCCACCCAGGCGCCCCTCTGAGAGCTTTAAGTTCCTTGTTTGTGAAAGGAGGGGGCTTAGGATGTTCCCAATGGCTCCTCTTTCATGGGAACACTTGTCAGAAGTGGGGCCCTCTTCTTCATTTCTGCCTTCCGAAGGGTGAAGGAGCTGGGGAATTCAGTGGGGGCTTGGGAGGCGTGGAGAGAGGGGATCCAGGTAGAATGCAAAGTTCCTGGCAGGGACTGGACCACCGCCCTGATTCCTTATGTGTGAGCACAGCTTTTCCAGTTTCCAGAGTGTTCTCCTAACACAGCCACATTGAGAGAAGATTCTACAGGGGAGAATCTGAGGCTGAGAGAGATTTTTTTTTAAGGATCATGTTCCAGAGGTTATGTGGGGACAAAACTTGCTCAGGATGTGGAGAGGGTTGCTGAGGACCAGACACTGGAGCCTACAAAGGTGTGGCAGGCTGAGAGCTGGGGTACGGTTAGAATGTGTGTGGTGGCGCCCAGGCCATGGAATGAAATAGAAGAAATAGCCCTGGGCATTGAGAGAACGAGCCAGGGGGCCCTGGGCATGAGGAAGGCATCCCCTAGTTCCTGGGGCATGGACTGAGGCCCACACAGCATCTGAGCTCCACTCTGCCAGCCGTGTGGTGCCTGGACTGGGGAAGTTCCTGTTAGAAAGTTGCCGTCAGCAGGCATGCTGCCAGCTTTCTGTGGAGGCTCCGGGAGCTGCTCCTGGTTTGCGGCTGGGCCTGCCTTTCTCCCCCCAGTGGGCGCCCGACCTTGATGGCCAGCAGGCTCCGAGGCCCAGGCTTTCCGCCAACAGCAACAGGCTACTGAACGGGCCCAGGCAAGGGGGCCTCAGCGGGAAAAGCTGCTCTGCCTCTGCTACACTCAGAGGCCATGAGGGTAGCACCAGACAGGATGCCTCCCTCCTTGGGCAATTGCCCTGGAGCCGCCTGGTGTCCACCTCATGGGCATCTCCTCCACAGAAGTACAACGCTGACTATGATCTGTCAGCCCGGCAAGGGGCAGACACCTTGGCCTTCATGTCTCTGCTGGAGGAGAAGCTGCTCCCGGTGCTGGTGAGTGCGCTCAGACCTCCCAACGTTCGTGGCCAGTAAGGTGGGGGTGGGGGGGTGGGGGGGTGACACACACACACACACACACACACACACACACACACACGGAGGCCAGGGGGGGTGACACACACACACACACACACACACACACAGGCCAGGGGGGGTGACGCACACACACACACACACACACACGGAGGCCAGGGGGGGTGACACACACA
>NW_027397154.1:1328647-1342420 GCF_003265705.2 Callorhinus ursinus | reverse complement strand
TTTTGGGTGGACACCAAGAACTATGTGGAAGTGACCCGGAAGTGGTATGCGGAGGCCATGCCCTTTCCCCTGAACTTCTTCCTTCCCGGCCGCATGCAGCGGCAGTTCATGGAGCGGCTGCAGCTGCTGGGCGGAAAGCACGGGCCTGGGAATGAGGAAGAGCTGGAGAAGGAGGTACCTCTGGGGCGGGGGGCTGCTGTAGGAGAGGAGCCCCAAGGACGATGGTCAGGAAGGGGGCTGCCCAGGCCGGAGGTGGCTCTGTTCCTGCAGCCGCGAGCCTGCCTCGTGTCCTCCCTACAGCTGTACCAAGAGGCTCGGGAGTGCCTGACCCTGCTCTCCCAGCGCCTGGGCTCTCAGAAGTTCTTCTTTGGAGATGCGTGAGTCTGTCTCCAGGGGAAAGATAGGTGGTTGGGGAGACGATGGGGTTCATGTGTAGCTGCAGGGACTGGGGTGGCTCAGGCACCAGACGAGCGGTCCTTGGGACAGACACTGGGCCTGATGACAGTGGGGCTGTGTGTGAGGTGGGAGGGCTGCCAGGCTCGGAGGGGGGGGCCTGCAGGGCTGTGGGGTGCTCAATGTGCCCTTTATGCAGCCCCAGGATAGAGTGCCATTCAGGGCCAGGCTGGCGCCGCCTGGGGAGCCCTCCCCATGCCAGGTCCAGAACCGGGTGTCCTCTCCTCCCCTGGGGGCCCTCTGCTGCCAGAGCCCACCTCCCAGGGCCTGCTCTTCCTCCCACCCTTTCCCCACCCCTTCTGCCACACAGTCTCCTCGTGCCCTCTCTCTCTGCTCCAGCCCCGCCTCCCTGGACGCCTTTGTCTTCGGCTACTTGGCCCTGCTGCTGCAGGCCAAGCTGCCCAGCGGGAAGCTGCAGGCCCACCTGCGGGGGCTGCAGAACCTCTGCGCCTACTGCACACACATCCTCAGCCTCTACTTCCCCTGGGATGGAGGTAAGGGGCAGACGGGGGAAGGGGTGGGCACCAGCCCTGGGGAAAGTGGGCGGGAGTCCAGGAAGTAGCCCCCCACCCCCGCCTTCCTTCCTTGTTCCTCAGCTGAGGTGCCACCCCCACGCCAGACGCCAGTGGGCCCGGAGACTGAGGAGGAACCGTACCGGCGCCGGAACCAGATCCTCTCCGTGCTGGCGGGCCTGGCAGCCATGGTGGGCTACGCCCTGCTCAGTGGCATTGTCTCTATCCAACGGGCAACGCCTGCTCGGGCCCCGGGTACGCGGTCCCTGAGCATGGCTGAGGAGGATGAAGAGGAGTGACTTGTCCTCACGCCCCCAGGACTGATTTTTCTACTGTCGTACATTCCAGAGGCCCCCGTGTTTCCCCATTGCCAGTACGGCTGGAAGTGGGGTGCCATTCCCGTAATAAACCTGTCCACGCTGACTGGAATCAGACACTCTCTTCCTTAAGGGGCCACCATCCTTCCTGGCCGCTGTGCAGGGGGCCGTGTGGGGCCCTCATGTCCTCCTTCCCTCGGCCGCCCCCCACCCCCAGCTTGTGTTTGGCCAGACAGTGAGCTCACCCTGGGCCCCAGCCCAGTTTCCACGGAGCCGGCACACAGCACGGGGGTGGGGCCGCTGGGGCTGCCCTGTCCTCTCCCGAGGGGCCTCCAGCCCCCGGCACCAGCCAGGGGGAGAGTGAGTCACCCGAACCACTGCTCCCGGGCTTACGTCACCTATGCTCACCCCGGCCCTCCTAGAGCCTCCTCAGCCACACACAGCATGTGAGCCGACTCTGTCCCTTTAATGCCCACGCCGAGCCCAGGCCGTCATTGGCGGCGCCACAGGTAGGTGTGGATGGAGTAGCCCGGGGACAGCGTCTCCACGAAGCCCACGCCAGGGTCCTCGATGGTGAGAGGCACGTCCTTGGGGGAGCTGGCGAAGGGGCGGGGGGGGACGAGAAGCTGAGCACTCAGCCTGCCGAGGCTGCCGTCCGGCCCCCACTCTCCAGCCCCCCCCAACCCCTGGCCCTGCCGCTCTCACCGGTTCAGCACCACCACGACCGCAGAGCCGTCGGGACGTGTCAGGGCCACGGCGTCCAAGCCGCTCTTCGTGCTGGCCAGCAGCCCCACTCTCTGGGAGCCCTCCGGAATGAACTTGCTGAGGTGGGAGCACACGTGCTCAGGCCGGGGCCTGCTCCCTTCTCGCTCATCTGACAAGTCACTCCCCCTGCCCACCCCCAGAGCCCCAGCCAAAGCTGCGCCCTCACTTCCCATCCCCATCGTCGGCTGACGCCACCTGCTCACTTCCTGCCGGGGTGGGGGGGGGGACCACGGTGCCTTCCCCCAGTGCCCACCCCCATGGGGGGCGCTGTGGGCCCGTGCAGGAGATGCCAGGCGGCCCACCCTCCACTCACCTGAAGTGGCCGAGGTGATAGAACATGGGCTGTTTGTAAAACGTGTCTTTGGTGATGTCGACAATGATGGGGCTGTCCACAAAGTTGCGCACCCAGTTGGGCCCCCCTTCCAGGTTCAGGGCGAGGTTCCAGTCGGTCCAGCCGGCCACATGGTAGAGGAGGTTCTGGGTTGGGAGCGGAGCAGAAACAAAGGCTCCACACGGGGTCCCCAGACAATGTCGTTAAGGGTTGTGTGAGGAAGACAGGTGACGGGGTGCCCCACCCTGTGATGGGTGCTCTACACCCTCGGTACTCAGCGGGGGGGGGGGGGGTGAGGACGGAGGCATCAGAAGAGAAGCTGAGAAACTGAGGCAGATGGGGCGTGCCCATCCAGGAGGGAAGGCGTGATAGGGAATCACGAGATCCCAAAATTTGCCCCAAAGAGCAAGTCGGCAAGGGACGGTTGATGAAGAGGCCTTCCCTTGGTGAGACCAGGAGGGGCTGCGGTGGTGCTTGGCGGGGGGCCCGGGGCCTCACCGTGATGACGCTGTGGCTGTATTGCACCCCTCGGTCCCAGGAGCCTAGGCGCACACTCTGCTCCCAGAACTTGGAGCCCACACAGGCTTCGGAGGCAAAGAGCATGGTGTTGGGGAACAGGCGGTGTGTCTCCCCCAGGGTGGCTTTGGCTGGAGCCAGAAAGTCCAGGTACCAGTGTACAGCAATGCCATGGACATACTTAGCTGCATCCGGGTCCGCCAGCACCTTTACCGGGAAGGGCAAAGAGGGGACAGGGGCCACTGAACCTGGGCCCTGCGTGGAAGGTTCTGGAAGTAGCACCGGGACCTGAGAAATGGGCAGTGGGGTGCAGGCAACTAGAGGGTTCCAGGTGACAACCCTGGGGACCCCTGGGGCCCTGGAGATCCAGAGGTCAGCACCCCAGGGGAGCCACCTGGGCACCTGGCTCCAGGCCAGGGAATTCTAGGAACCCAGAGTTGGGGCAGGGAAGACACTCTGGGCGCTAGCCACTTGGATGCTCGGTTTGGGGGTCACCGGGATACTCCTGGAGGCCCTGGGCCTTACCACCTGGGCCCAGTGAGGCAGCAGCAAGCGTTGGTCATCCAGGATGAGCAGACGGATGTCGCGGTGCGTACTGTTGGCAAGGGCAGGACCCAGGTCCCGGGCGATGAAGTCTCGCTGGTGTTCGGGGGTGAAGCCCAGGCATTGGAAGGGGTACCCACTGAGCAGCCCTGCAGAGGGCTCGTTCTCCGCCGTCACTGCCCAGAACTGTAACTTGTGCTCTGCATAGGCATCCAGGAACCTGGCAGGGCAAAGGGTGTGAGTGAGCCCAGCCAAGAAAGGGGACCAAGACCCTGGGAAACAGGAGGCCCATCAAGGGGGGAAACGGACAGGCCAAGTCTGAAAGGCCCAGAAGGTAGAAAGGCGGTCTGAGGAGTCCAATCTGGGGGTGACCCAGGTCCAGGGGTGGGGCAGAGACGAGGGTGTCCAAGAGGGGAGCTGGTCCAGACCCCATGGCCTTGCAGCTCCCTTACTTCACAAAGTATCTGGCCCAGGTCTGGTGGTAGAGATCCCCGGGCCGACCCTTGAGTGACCCCTTCCCATTCACGGCCCCGTTGGTCTTCATCCATGTGGGTGACGTCCAGGGACTGGCGAACAGTGACACGGGGCGCCGGGCCAGCTTCAGGGCTTGGTGAATCAGGGGTATCTGGAGACAGTGGAGGTGAGGAGAGAGATACCCAGAGCTGGAATATGGACAGACTGGCCCGACCAGTGCATCAGGCCTAGCCGTCGGCCCCCGCCCTGCCCCCCCCACCCCAGAACACAACAGAGCCGGGGGCAGGCTCTGCACCTCTCCGCAGACTGCTCTGGCCTGAGGCTTCTCGCCCAGCAGGCATCGACTCCGCCAGGCCGAGTGCCCACCTTGAGCTTGACGTCCTCCTCAGGGAGGCTGAAGCCGTGTAGCTGGAAGTCGTCAGGAGTGTCATCATACGTGTAGGTGCGGATGGAGAAGTCACAGCTGGCCATGGGGACCCGGATGATGTTGTACTCGATTCCTGCAGGAAGGCAAGGCCAAGACAGAGGGTCTGGGTCAGCAGGAGAGTGTGGGACCTGGCCTACCCCCTGCCAGTCCTAAATGATGTCCAAGGCAGGCCAAAGGGAGCCTGGGCTCCTGGGCTGGGGCCTGTGGAGCCAGGCCTCTGAGCCTCAGCATCCCTACGCACTCAGTGAGAGGTAGGTGGGACACTCTTCCTTCACTGGGCACTGAGAGAGGACCCCAGTGTCAGGGATGCGTGGAAGTCATGGTCAACAGAAAGGCCAGGGCGCCAGTCACACTGTCATCTTGTACCCCTTCTCACCTTCTTCAGAGAAATAGGATTTGAGTAGCACATCCCGGGTAGGGGGTGACAGGGCGAGGATGTTGAGAGCAGCTGCATCTGTCATGGCCCCTCCAAAGCCCTTCACTTTCTGGAACGTCTGGCCTGGCCGCAGGGTCAGCAGCAGCCCTGAGAACACGCACAGGGAACGAAGGGTCTCAGTGAGCAGGGAAGAAAGTCGTGGTGGTCACTGGCCTGACAGCTCCGGGGGGGACTCCAGCCTGCCCTGGGGGCGGGGTTGCCGTGGTCACCTGTGCCCGTGCGGTTGGCCCGGATGGTCCCCAGGCTCTGCTCCATTCGGCGCCCGCTGCGCGTGCTCTCATACCGGCTGAAGGTGCCGGGAGCAGGCAGGGTCAGGGGCTCGAGAGAGTCACAGTACGTGGCATTGCAGACACAGACCACTGAGCTGTAGCCAAAGCTTTTAGGGCTGCAGGGCCGGACACCTGGGAGGGAAGGGGCACAAGCAGAGGCTAGGGCTACGGGACGAGGACGGAGAAGGGGCACGCTGGTCGGAAGGACACACTGAACACGGATTTCAAAACTCCTCTCGCTGTGCTCCCACCCGAGCTTGGTCTCAGTCGCTCAGAGGGTTTACTCCACACCCACTGGTGCTCCTGTATGCCGGAAGGGGACCAAGGACCATCAGGCGGAGGGAGGCGGGGGGCTCCCTCCCCTCTCCGTGACTCGCTCACCTGATGCCCACGATATTGCCTGAAGTAGAAGAAATCCCGTGAGGCTAGCAGCCATGATGCCTACCCTGCCCAGGGGCCGGAGACATTCCTGAGAACAGAATGACGACTGGCTAGAAGGCAAGCCCCTCTCCACGCCCCAGCCGCTCTCCTGTGGGCTGGGTGCCCAGAGCCTAGTCTCCCACCCTCCTTTAACAGGGACAGAACAAGGCCCACAGACACCTGGGTGCTGCCCACCCCAACCAGGACCCTTCTCTCCCTTCTTCCCACCGCCTCTCCCTCCCCCGCTCCATCGGCCCCTCCGTCGAAGAGCCATGATGGCCTGGGCTGGAGGAGACTGTCATTCATTGAATTCCAGGGTCCGGATGGCCAGGATTCCAGAAGCAGCGTGACCGGACCGACGGGGAGCCCGGGCCCACTCACCTCTCTGGGAGAACTTGAAAGCTCCATCACCAGGTGAGGGGACTGCAGGGTTCAAGCCTCGGAAGAGGATAGAGGATCCACTAAATCAAAGCAGGGATGCAGGTGCCGGCGGCAGCTTTAGACACCGAATGAGCCCTGCAGGTTTAATTCCGGCTGAAGAAGAGAGTGGGTCATGTGACGACTATGGGCGAGTCACATGACACAGGAAGTGAGGCAACTGCAACCATACTTGTAAAGGGCGGCTCGCTTCCTCCTGGCTGTTGGCGATTATTCATCCCGTGAAACTCTGGAAGGCTTGTGTGGATGACAACTGTAGGAAGAATCTAGATCAAAGATCTGAGTGGACGGTTGGGCCGAGGCTCCTGAATCCCAGAGGATGGGAGCCACAGCAGGCACACTGCTTTTTTGAGAAATAAATTTTAAGTTATACCTAATAAAGATGGGGCGCCTGGCTGGCTCCGTCGGCAGAGTGTGCAACTCTTGATCTCGGGGTCGCGAGTTCAAGCTCCAGGTTGGGCACGGAGCCTACTTAAAAAATAAATTAAAGGGGCGCCTGGGTGGCTCAGTTGGTTAAGCGACCGCCTTCGGCTCAGGTCATGATCCTGGAGTCCCGGATCGAGTCCCGCATCGGGCTCCCTGCTCAGCGGGAAGTCAGCTTCTCCCTCTGACCCTCCCCCCTCTCATGCTCTCTCTCTCTCTCTCTCTCTCTATCTATCTCATTCTCTCTCTCAAATAAATAAATAATGGCAGATGGCTAAGGTACAGTTTGCCCTCCAGAAGCTCTAGAGGCAGGGAAGTTGGACGCGTACACGGATAGTTACAGGTAAAGATGAGCTAACAGGTGTTCATGGTGGGAGTGACCCAGGAAGGCTTCATGGAGGAGAAGGGGTGGAAGAGCAGGGAGGAAGGGCCCTGGGCAGAGGGCCTGCACAGCTGGACGGAGGGAGTCAACAACATCGTGCCTCTTGGGACATGTTTTGTCATCAGATGAGAACTGTCATAACTGGTCTTCCTTTCCCGAAGAACAAGGAGGTTGTGAGTTTCAGAAACTGGAAAGTGTACACAGCTGTATCCTCAGTGGATGTGAGAAGGGGGCTGTCCATGATGATGGCTCCTGGACCACAGTGCCTACGATTTAGCAGGAGGGACACGCACAGCTAGGACCTGACCAGCTGTAGCTCTTGGCGCCAACTGTTCGTCTATAAAATGGAGGCAATACCACCCCACCCCACCCCCAGGGTCACTCCTGGATCAGTAAGATAAATACAGTGCCTGGAGCCTAGTAGGTGCTCAGGAACCACTTCTTTGTGGTGTCTTTTCGGTTTAATTACTTCAGTGAAGTCTTTCCAGACACAGTCCAGGCAAAATTGATTCTTTCTTCTAGGTTCCTAGAACACTGAGCCTCGTCTCAGGGAGACAAGCCGGGTCTGAGTCCCAGCTCTGCCACGTACTGGGTGTTTGACCTTCAATCAACGTCTTCATCACGCTAAGCCATATTCGTTGCACTCCTGATGTGCCGACCCCTGCAATTTCCCCAAATGTGGGAAACTCGACTGCATAATTTGTGGTAGCGGGGGACGGCGCTAAAGTGGTTCAAGAGAAACGGTCATGATCTTCTTGCGGCAGAGAGCCTTCCAGTGGTTTTTCCCAACACATTTTCAGTCTTGTTTGGGAGTAGTTTCGCACCCCCCCCCCCCAAAGAAGCAGTGAGTCTTTGCGTGTGGAGAACCCGGCTCGTAGCCCTTCTCCGACCTACTTTCCCGGCCGGGAGGACATCGACCCAGCTCCCTCTCTCAGGGCAGAAGGTGCGTTGGCTTCGGCCCAGAGGAGGATGAGTAGAGTCCGTGAGGGTTTCTAGAGTCTATTTAGAAGCAGCACGGGCAGGTGCCCGGGAGGACAGGTGCCCGGGACAGGGTCTGGGCATCTGAGCCCCTCCCCACAAGGCTGTGGAAAAAAAAAAGGGGGGGGGAGTGGCAACTCAACCTCACAGAATTGTTGAGAGCTCTAAGCGTGATAATGTGTGTCTAGTACACTGGTTGGCACCAAATATTGCAACAGGTGAGGTCTGTGTTTAATTCCGTGAAGGCATGTCTTACTCAGTCTATGCAGATGGCCAGGCACAGAGTGGGCAGGTGCCAAAGTCTTGAACTGAACTGAATCCTCATCAGCAGGTCAGCACCTGCCCCACTCAGCTTCCTGCTTCTCTGGGAAGTGCTGCTCCTACAGAGGCCTTGCTCTCGGGGCGGGGCGGGGGGGGGGCGGGCATCGACACCCGACACCTTGGGGCCCTCCGGTTCATCCATTCCACAGCATGTGTTGAGTGCGGACTGCATCTGGCCCTGCCCGCCGGCTGGCTCGTAGCCACAGAGCCCCCCGCCCTGTCCTGTGGCAGGCGGCAGGCGGCAGGCGGCGCAGAGCTTGTAAGTCTGCTGTTTCCTTGTCTTACCCTTCAGTTTGAAGGTAAACTTCTCCGGCATGGGGGCGGCTGGCCAGCCCCGTCCCTGGAGAATGTGAGTCTTGATCTCAGGGTTGTGGGTTTGAGCCCCATGCTGAGTGTATGTAGATTGCTTAAAAAAATAAAAGTCTTAAAAAATTATTTTTCCAGCACAGACACCATCTCATCTTTCAGATTTCTCTCACAATGTGATTTGCTCTTGAGGCTTTTATATTTTATTTTTTAAATAAAGTTGGAGGGGGCGCCTGGGTGGCTCAGTTGGTTAAGCGACTGCCTTCGGCTCAGGTCGTGATCCTGGAGTCCCGGGATCGAGTCCCGCATCGGGCTCCCTGCTCAGCGGGGAGTCTGCTTCTCCCTCCGACCCTCTTCCCTCTCGTGCTCTCTCTCAAATAAATAAATAAAATCTTTTAAAAATAAATAAATAAATAAAGTTGGAGGGATGCCTGGCTGGCTCAGTCTGTATAGTGTGTGACCCTTGATCTCGGGGTCGTGGGTTCAAGCCCCATGATGGGTGTAGAGATTACTTAAAAAAATAAAATAAAATAAAATTAATTAATGAACAAATAAATCAAATTGGTTATAATAAGAGCTAATATTTACGGAGTGCTTATTCTATGCTACTTTATGTTCGCCGTCTCATTTTGTTCTCACAAGGCAGATACTACAATTTTCCCCATCTTATTTATTTAGTTTTTGGATTTTATTTACTTATTTATTTTAGAGACAGAGAGAGAGAAGGGGAGTTGGGACAACAAGCAGACTCCATGTTGAGCCCGGAGCCTGATGTGGGGCTTGACCCCAGGACCCTGAAATCACGACCTGAGCCGAAATCCCAAGTCAGACACTTAATGGACTGAGCCACCCAGGCGCCCCTGTTTTCCCCATTTTAAAGATGAGGAACCTAAGACTCTGAAAGGTAATTAAATTGCCCAAAGTCCAGTGGCCATTCCGTGGTAGACACTGGATTCATATCCAGAATCCCACGACACACACCACGTATTTCCTGAGCACCTCTCGTGTGCCAGACGCTATGCTAGGTGCTGGTTATTTTCAAAAGCTGTGGTGCTCGCACTGCTTTAAGTCGTCCCTTGTGTTCACGGCGTGTTCTTCTCACCCAAGTTGAAGCCCGTGTTGGCTGCTAATGCTGGCTACGTGGTAGCATCTCTGGATCCTTTTCTCCAAAGGCAGGGCTTAAGGCCTGCAGCTTCCCAGTGAACCCACCTCGAGAATTCCCCGGGGGGCAAGGATGACTGACTCTCAGCTGGGAGGGGCAGCTCAGCTCGGCTCTCCATCCCGGGAGGTCTCAGCCCAAAAGCCAGAGCACTCCTCTCCATAACAAGTATTTCCTAACACTCGTTCCTGTGCTGAAAGGAATGTAAAGATAAGAGGACTTACTTAAAGGGCGCCTGGGTGGCTCAGTCGTTAAGCGTCTGCCTTCATCTCAGGTTATGATCCCAGCCTCCTGGGATCGAGCCCCGCATCGAGCCCCGCATCGAGCCCCGCATCGAGCCCCGCATCGAGCCCCGCATCGAGCCCCGCATCGAGGCCCTCATTGGGCTCCCTGCTTGGCGGGGAGTCTGCTTCTCCCTCTGCCTGCAGTTTCCCCTGCTTGCGTTCTCTCTCTTTCTCAAATAAGTAAATAAAATCTTAAAAAAAAGAGGACTCACTTATATACATACTTTAAAAGAATCAATACAGTTACCTTAATTGGAATAAAAAGAAAGAATAATGGGACAAATTTTTATTATAAAATATGTTTTCTTTTTTTTCTTTTAAAAATTTTATTTATTTATTTGAGAGAGAGAGAATGAGAGATAGAGAGCACGAGAGGGAAGAGGGTCAGAGGGAGAAGCAGACTCCCCGCTGAGCAGGGAGCCCGATGCGGGACTCGATCCCGGGACTCCAGGATCATGACCTGAGCCGAAGGCAATCGCCCAACCAACTGAGCCACCCAGGCGCCCCATAAAATATGTTTTCAATAAGTAAATGTTTACACCCTGTCATCTAGAAGACATAATGTAGTCAGATCTTGTACTAACCTAAACGGAATAAACTGGGATTTAATAGAAGCAAAAACAGACCATGAATTAATAAATAATTTATGTAATATATGTCATTTTCACAATATGTAATTATCATTGTGCTACAAAAATATAAAATATATGATAAATCAAAATGTTTAAGGTGGCGCCTGGCTGGCTCAGCTGGTGGAGCGTGCAACTCTCGATGTCGGGGCTGTAAGTTTGGACCCCACGTTGGGTGCCGAGATTACTTAAAAATAAAATCTTAAAAAAAAAAAAGAAGGGGATGCCTGGGGTGGCTCAGTGGTTAAGCATCTGCCTTCGGCTCAGGTCATGGTCCCAGGGTCCTGGGATCGAGCCCCGCATCGAGCCCCGCATCAAGCCCCGCATCGAGCCCCGCATCGGGGTCCCTGCTCAGTCTGCAATCTGCACCTCCCCCTGCTTGTGCTCTCTTCTCTCTGTCAGATACAAAGATTTTATTTATTTATTTGACAGAGAGAGACACAGCGAGAGCAAGAACACAAGCAGGGGGAGTGGGAGAGGGAGAAGCAGGCTTCTTGTGGAGCAGGGAGCCCAATGTGGGGCTCGATCCCAGGACCCTGGGACCATGACCTGAGCCGAAGGCAGACGCTTAACGACTGAGGCACCCAGGCGCCCCAAATAAAATCTTAAAAAAAAAGGAGGAACTTTTATAGTATGCAAATTACAGCTCAGTTAGGCTAGTAAGAAGTGTATTGCGTTTTTGTAGTTGGTTCCTTGCTTTTGCAAGGACCGCATTAGTACACGGAAATTCTTTTCAACCACAGGTTTACACAGCTGGAGGTGCTCTAAATCACTGAGGACACAGATACAATAATTTCAGGATGACGGACTGTCTTTACGCTTCCTTCTCCATAATGATCTTCTCCTAAATTATTGGGCTTTCCCCTCCAAAAAAACAAAACAAAACAAAAAAACTTTATGTAAAACTTCCCTTTATTGGGGCGCCTGGGTGGCTCAGCCGTTAGGCGTCTGCCTTCGGTTCGGGTCCTGGTCGAGCCCCACATCGGGCTCCCTGCTCCGCGGGAAGCCTGCTTCTCCCTCTCCCACTCCCCCTGCTTGTGTTCCCTCTCTCGCTGTGTCTCTCTCTGTCAAATAAATAAATAAAATCTTAAAACACACACACACACACACACACACACACACACAAAACCCTTCCCTTTATTATTATATGATAAAGTCCTGCTTAAATTTAAAGGCTTAAGTTTGATTTTTACTTTGAATGTGTGGTTGAGCAGAACATTCCAAAGTCAAGCGGAATGAGAGACGGTTTTTCCTCGTGCGGGACAGTAACGCGCCTTTCCTGCCAGCGCGCCTCCAAGTCCTCAGACTGCCTCCTGATGGTGGTCCCCACGAAAGACATCAGTTTTCAGAACGGCCCCTAGGGGGCGGCTGAGGACCAGTGCCCTAGGGCGGCCCGCCGGCGGCGGCCGCGAGGGGCGCCCGAGGTGCACAGATGCACCCCTCCGTCCTCTCTGCACAGCACTTTTAAGAGACTCCGCCGAACTCCAGCGAGGGCAGCTGGGAACGAAATAGAAGCCGAAGTACAAAAATAGTTGGTGCCCCCGCGCGGCAGCTCTGATCCCACGTCGCGAGGCCTGCGCGGGGCGGCGGGCTTGGCTCGCATGCAAGCTCCAGCGCTGGAGATGCCAGGCAGCATGCCGTAGGCTCCTTGCCCTTGAGGCCTCAGACCAGCTCCCCAGGGAGGGGACCCCTTCACAGCCCCAGGCCACCAGCACCGTCAAGCCCGAGGGGCACTTTCTCATTCTTGCACCGCAGAGCAGGAGCTCAGAAAGTTCTTTCTAGATGAAGGAATGGTCAAACCTTACCAGTCAGCTCTGGCTTCTGATCTGAAGACACACCACGCCTTCTGATCACTGACAACAAAAATCACCTCTCTCTGCAGCGAGACCCGTTCTGCCCCTACTCACTAGGATGTGGTTTCATCCTTGGATTCATCTGATTAACCAGCCCCTTTGCCACCAGGCTTCTTGAGATATAACTGACACACCACCATGTGTGAGTTCAGGGTGACTGTGGGATGCTTTGATACATGTATATACTGCAAAATGATTACAATAAAGTCAGTTTGATTAACCAACTCTTCAACAATACCTACAGCATTCTCAGTAAGGCCCAGGACAATCTCAAGTACCTGTGCCCTCCGGGCTATCCAAAAGTTCTCTCAGAACAACAGCCAATCTTTCCTTATGAATGCAACCCCTTCCTCCCAGAACCCGGGGCTCATCCTTGACTCTCTCCTCTCCCTCTGTACCCTTATCCCCATTATTTCTTCTCTAAACTACTGAAACATCTCTCTCTTGGTCTCCTAACCTCCAATTTTCTCTTCCAATCCGTTCCCCCAAAACTGGATGTTCTAACTGAAATACAAACTCTGAAGCATCCACTCTCTCTCTCCTAGGATCCTTCAGTGGCTCCACACTGCCCTTAAGGTTATGGAACCTGGCCGCTTGTCCCACCTTCATTTCTCACCTGTCCATTTGCACCTTATGCTCCAACCACGTTCCTCCAACAGGCTATATTTCATCTCACCTCTATTCTCCCTTTGGCCATGAGTATTTTCTTCTTCTCCTCTCTTGGAAAAAAGAAAAAAGAAAAACTACTCCTTTTCATCATTGAGGCCTGAAACTTCATGTTAGTGCCATCAGAATCATCTT
This sequence comes from Callorhinus ursinus, assembly GCF_003265705.2. NCBI lineage: Eukaryota > Metazoa > Chordata > Mammalia > Carnivora > Otariidae > Callorhinus > Callorhinus ursinus. The sequence continues at coordinate 1,329,383 of NW_027397154.1, read as the reverse complement.
CCTGACACCTCTGACTGGGTTAGGCATCCTTGCTCTGTGCTCCGCAATTCACCCCCCAACAAATAATGATGGAACATCTGCTATGTGCCACTAGGTCCTGGGGATACAGCAATGAATAGGATTATAAAGTCTCTGGCCCTGGGGAGCTTATATTCGAGCGGGGATGGAAGACAGACAAAAAACAGATAATTTCAGGCGGCCATGAGAATTACGAAGCACAATAAAGGGTAGAGCGTGCTGGAGAGAGGGGGCGAGTAAGGAGTTTGGAGGAAAAGGTTGGTTGCCAGAGTCTCTGGGCCTTGGTGACCACAGTAATGAGTCTAAATTTTGTTCTAAGATGGAAATTCACTGGAGAGTTTGGTACAGGGAAGTGCCAAGATTAGATTTATATTTTCAAAATATCACTTTGGCTGCTGTGTAGAAATCAGACTGTGAGGGGCAGCTGCAAGACAGGGAAACCAGCCTCCTCCCCTCGTTCTCCGTCCCTTCTGTAGACTCTGTCTTCCTTCGGCATATGCAACACTCCTCTCCTCCAGTCAGACCCCTTCACGCTAATGCTGCTAACACAAGCTCACAGCCCTACAAGGCTTGTGTAGTTTGCCACGGCTGTAATGACCCCTACCAGTGCTTGCTTTGTCGGTGGGTAAGCCACGAGGGTAGGGACCAGTGCATCCTGGTGCCCCGCCCCATCCCCGGCCCCGCCCCACCCCGCCCTATTCCCCGGCCCCGCCCCACC
>NW_027397154.1:1320319-1328637 GCF_003265705.2 Callorhinus ursinus | reverse complement strand
CCCCGCCCTATTCCCCGGCCCCGCCCCACCCCGCCCTATTCCCCGGCGGTGCCCCATCCCCCGGCCTCGCCTCATCCTCTGGCTGCCGCCGGTTCTGTGCGCAGTGTACGTTTGTCGAATGACTAAAGAATGGATAAATTATACAGACTTTCTTCCCACTCCCCCTCTCAAAAAAACAAGTGGTTGGAGATTATTTAAAGATTTTATCCCCCGGTGCCTGGGTGGCTCAGTCGGTGAAGCGTCGGCCTTCGGCTCAGGGCATGATCCCAGGGTCGTGGAATCGAGTCCCGAGTGGGGTTCCCTGCTCGGCGGGGAGTCTGCTTCTCCCCCTCCCTCTACCCCCACCCCGCTTGTTCTCTCTTCTTCATTAGCTGAAGAGGGCCATCCCTACAATTAATAATAACAACTATGATGAAAAGGTGAACTGCAAACGCAGAGGGGAGAGTGAGTCCAACAGCGCGACATCCAAACATGCCTACCGCCGAGGCGAAACAGCAGCCTCAGCCAGAGGCAAAGCGAAACCCCTGCGCCGCCGGCACTGCGTGGAGGCCGGGCGGGGACACCTGCCCGCGAAGCCAGCGCCCAGCGGGGAAGCAGCCCCCTGACGCGCAGCTGCGAGACGCGCGCCGTAATCGCGGGTTGGCGGGGCGGGGCCTCGGATCGCTGGGAGGCGGGACGCGGGCCCCTTCCGCACGACTATTGGTCATCTTGAGGACGGACTGCTCTCGCTGACCAACCGTAGTCCAGATGAGGCGCAAGCGTATTCGGGAGTCTACGCGAAAGGGCGCGGAAGGCGAGAAGCGCGCATGCGCCTGGGCTGCGCCCACACCGTAACGAGCGGGGCGGGTGGTTTCCCTCGACGAGCCCAGCCCACCGAGGCTGCGCAACGTTCCTGAGTGTGCTTCTCTGGGAACCTCGGGACAGGGAACGTTCAGTGCCCAGAAACTGCCCCGCTGGGAATCCCCGTCTCCAGCTCCTCCTACCCTGTGTTGTCGTCCGGCCGCGCCCTGACCCGCCCTGAGGCTGGTGAATTATTGAAGAAGCCGTGAGCCTGACGCGCTCCGCGGGCAGCGCGCCTCCCCCCCGCGGGTGCGCGGCTGGCGCGCCGCCCGGCTCTGCCCCTGTAGTAGCTAACTGTTAGACCTAGCGCGGTGAGCTAGACAAGCACGGGGTGACCCTAGGTAGTGCTGAGTGCTCGGAGCAACGTGGCACTGACGGAAGGACGGGGGGTGGCCGGCGCGGAGGTGAGGAGGGCACAGCCGCAGGGCGCAGCGGTTGGCGCAGCGGGCAGAGCAGGTGCACGAGCCCTTGCGTGAGGCCGTGCGGCTGGAGCAGAGGGAGACAGGCTGTACACCTGACCATAGTCCGCTCAGGAATCTGGAGAGGATTCTCAGTACAGCGGGAACACAGTAGACTCAGGCAGAACCTTGATGTGACATGATTTCTTAGCACTCCGCCGAGTGGAGAACAGATTTTTAGGAAGAGTGGAAATAGACCAGTTCAGAGGCTGGGAGAGAGGGGCGTGGCTTGAACCTACCTAGGTAGCTGGTGAAACGCCTGAATTCAGGATAGGATTGGGTTGTGTTGGGTGAGGAAGGAAATAAAATCAGGATAAGTCCCAAGCTTTTGGAATGTGCAACCAGGTGAATGGTGGTGCAGTTTATTGAGATGGGAACAGGTACTGGGGATGGGACTCGAGGTTCATCTGTGGTCACGGTGAGTCTGAGATGTCCATTGGACATCCAGGCAGACATGTCAAGTTGGAGGGTGGAGCTCGTGGAGAGGGATCAAGGAGAGAGTTATGCATATGGACAGGTAGATGGTATTTAAAGCCATGGATCTTGGTAGTGCCACTTGCAGGCAGAAAATAGAAGAGGGCCAAGGGGAAAACCCTGGGGTTCTCCAGCATCGAATGGCCCAGCGGAGGCAGAGGGTATGGCACAGGAGACCGAGAGGGTAGAGAGGAGAAGTGGGAGTGTATGAGGCCCTCGAAGACAAGAAAGGGTAAACACCAAGAGAAAAGATGCGGGTTATCTGGCTTAAATGTTTCTCAGGACTCAAGTGCCGTGCAGGCCGAGAAATGGCCATTGGGTCTTTTACCTTTTTGGTTCCTGAACGCTTTTTCAGGGGCAGTGCCTAGGGAGAGGTGGGGATGGAGGCTGACAGGAGTGTTCAGAGAAGAGGAGGAAACGCAGAGAGAAAACATTTTGCAAAGGAGCAGAGATGCAGATAGCTGGAAATCAATGTCTTGAGAGATTTTCTTACCTCCGAGAGATACCAGAACAAATTTCCATGATGACAAAGAATGACCCCGAGGAGAAGGGGGAAAACTGAAATTTATTGAAGGCTTATTTAGTGTATTAAGAGCTTTACAAACATTCATCTTCATAATGTTTTATGGATCAGGCAGTTGAGGTTAAATAATTTGCCCCAGGTCATGCAGCTAGAGGTGGCAGATCTGAGAGCCACCGAGATTTCTCGGACTCTTCATGCCTTACCACCGCATTGCACAGGCACACAGCCCCTGTGCATAAGCACTGGGACATGGCTTTGCCCTGGCCAGAGTGCCCCTGTCCAGTCGGAGAGCTCGTTCATGCTGGGGTAGGGCTTTATTTTCCTCTTCCGATGCTGTAAGCAGGGGCCTCTCCCCGCGCCAGCCTGAACACCCAAATACCCATGCAGCACAGGACAGAAGCCCTCCTAGTCCCAAGGGGCAATGGCAAGCAGGAGGAGCTCCCAGAGGTAGGAGGCAAAGGGATACTTCTGGGGGTGTTCAGCGGGTTTCTTTTTGTGTCAGCCAGTGCATGGGGTGCTGGTTGGTCCCAACCAGCTGGTGCCTATGGCCCCAGCATTCATCTGGAGCTGTTCAGAGTGGCAAGAAGCCCCGGTCAGAGCCCAGTCTCCCGGCTGCCCCCATTGAGGCTGAGGCTGTGGGGGCGGGTACTGCGCTCCAGCCGGCGGCCAGACAGGAGGCGTCGCAGGGAAGAGCCGGAGCTCAGGTCGCCACAGCTTCGAAGGTGGAGGCTCTCTCGGCCTGGCCGGCCCCATGGGCTTCGGGGCACCTAGAGGCGGACACAGGACAGGGCATCAGCGTGGCTCAGCCTGAGGCTCCAGGCTTTCCTGGTTATCTTCCCAGACTCCCCTAACTCCTACCTGCTTAAGCCCATGGGCCCCATTCCCACTGGGGTCTGGGGCCTTCTTGGACATCGGGAAGAAACGAGTGACCAAGCCTCGGCCTGGCCAGCTGCTCTTCAGGTCTCCCAGGGAGTGGGCAGGTGCCGGGCCCGAGGGCAGGGGGACCTTTTGAAAGGTGGGCACGGGGCGCCGTTTCTCAGCTGAGCGGGCACGTAGCAATTTGGGCGAAGGGCAGCGGGCTAGACGGAAGAGGCAGGCTTCAGAGCAGAGCCCTGGAGACAGAGAAGGTGGGAAGGGAGGTGCACGGAGGGCCAGGCAAAACTCCCATAACCGCCTCCCCCCACCTCGGTACCAACCACATGCCTGACCTGTATCTGCAGAGGAAACGGAAGCAGCTTCTTCCTCGAGCACTTTGGTATAAAGGTCCCTGAAGTCAGCTGGGGAGGAGAGGGAGGGACTGGAAGGGCCCAGTGGACACACCCTCCGGGAGAGACTCAAGCCCAGAGCAGCTTTCCCAGCCCCCACACTCCACTCTCAACCAAGCGGGCATCCCCTCTGCCCATGTCTGCCAGAAACCCGATGGTACAGCCCAGCTAGGCAGGGACTAAGGCGGTCTGGTTGGTGGCTGTATCTCCCCCAGTCCCCCCAGTACCTGGCACACAAGGCCAGTGGTAAGATTCCATCACATCACCTCATTGCTCAGTAACTCGAGCACCTGGGCTGAGGGGCCGCTCCTGCACGCCATGAACAGGCGGGAAGCCGCCATGAACAGGCGGGAAGCCGCCATGAACAGGCGGGAAGCCGCCATGAACAGGCGGGAAGCCGCCATGAACAGGCGGGAAGCCGCGGCTTGGGGAGGGTGGGTAACTAGCTCCAGCTGGGGGCTGTGGAATTTGGTTTTAGCCATTCAGCTGCTGATGGTGCGTTTTTAGGAGGTGAGTACTCAGATGTATCTACTGCAGGAGTGAACTCACCCCTTCTTCCTCCTTGGGGACCTCCAAGGTGTCCTAAATCCTGGCGGGCACCCCTGGCCCTCTTAACTCCCCTGCCTGTGTGCTCCTGAACCTTGCGGGGGGGGATGCTCACCGGTGTCGCTGGAGGTGGTGATGCCTGGGTCACTGTGGGACCGAGGCAGCTGCAGCGGTGGTCGGGGAGCCGGATGAGGAGGCCGGTGCCCCGGGGGGGTGAGGGAACCTGAGCTGTCGCTGAAGCGGCGAGTGGGGGCGCGGGCGGGAGGGGCCGCAGCGGACCGGCCGCCTCCCCGGCTGCCTCCCCGGGGGACCCGCCGCCTCAGCTCAGGGAAGCAGGGTCCCACCCAGGGCGGCCAGCCCTCCAGCCGGTGGCAGCTGCGGGCGGCCGTGGGGGCCCCCAGTGGGGGTGGGGCCTCGGGGGCCGAGCAGGAATAGGAGCGGGCGGCCCTCGGGGGTCGCCGCGGCAGGGGGCTGTCCTCGAAGGGGCCGCGCAGACCGCAGTCCAGGCTGAGGCAGTAGCCGGCGCGGCTGCGCTGAATGGAGCGGAAGAGCACGTAGTCAACGGAGCGCACGGAGCCCTGCAGCTCCAGCAGGCACGAGTCCTCCGACGGGCTCGAGCCCCCGGGGAGGTCCCCGATGGCCGACAGCACCAGAGACCCGCTGTCCATGGACACTGGGGGTGGCGGGGGGGGGGGGGGGGGGGGGCGCCAGTCTTTTCAAAGCCCCTCAGCGGCCACGCTGCCTCCAGAGGGATCTCAGAGGAGGCCGGTCAAGTCCAGCGCCCCACCCAGCTCTGCTCTCGCAGGCAGCCCAGCCCTTGCCCCCCTCCCCACTTTTTGCTCACCGTCTACAATGGAGGTCACCCGCTCGCAGATGCAGGAGCCATCGTGAAGCTGAGGGTCAAAGAGAGTGGCCTGCAAAAAACAGGAGTGTCAGGGGGCCAGCCCGACAGGCTAATGTGGCCACCCCATGTGCTGTGTGCTGGACAGAGCTTAGAAGACCTAGCTTTCAGTCCAGCTTTGCCACCCTGTCCGGGTCAGTTATGTGGGCCTCAGTTTCCACACCTGTAAAATAGAAATAATAGTTCCCCCCACTGCTACCCCCCCGGGCTCTAGGGAAGACCAGATGGCCGTGGAGGTGCTGGTGCCACAAAGACCGTGAGGACTGCTGTTTTCTTTGTCCAGTGACAGCAGCTCCCTCAGCTTTTCAGGCTTTCTCACCAGCTCCCCAGGCCACAGCGAGCCCTGCTCTCACCTGGCTGTCTCCTCGTAGCCCCATGACGGCCTCATAAGAAGGGGGGCAATCCGTAGGGTACAAGGGCACCGGGCTGTCCATGGAGCCATTGTAGGTGATGCTGGCAGGATGAGGGAGAGGAGAGAGCCTGGAAGAGCACTCCTACGCCACAGAGCTCCCTCCCCAGTAATCCAGGCTGCAGCCCTGGCCCCCTGCTCGGGTTTCCCCAGCAGGACTCCGCCAGGCCTCACCTCTGCGCATCTGTTTCTGAGCTGCAGGTGTACTCTGGGGGATAGTAGGGCGGAGGGGGCACCGGAGGTATGAATTCCTCCAAGTCCAGCATGGTGTGTAGGAGAGGAGCTGGGGGTGACGACGTACAGCCCAGAGGCCCCAAGGGGCCTGAGACTGAGCGCTCAGGGGCCAGCTGCTGGGGAGCAAGCAGATCGGCACGCCTGGTTTCTGGGAATGCAGCTCCTCGGCTCCCAGACTCCTCCACGTTCTCCTGGTCTGCCTCCTCCCTCAGCCAGAACCAGCTCCTCTTCCCTCTCTGCCGCGGTCATCCACGAAGTCCTCCTCCACTGACGGCCCCACCCACATCCAGAGTTGCCGCCTGTTCTCTGCCCCCACTAGAACATCACCCCTTTACCCTCGTCCCCATCCAGGCTCTTCTGGACTTCACCTAACCTGTGGTCCCGTTTAACGTCCGTCCCCGGGCTGACTAGCATCACATATTTCTCTCGCTCCCCGCCCTCCCCTCCTCACCCTTCCGTGAACCCCCCTAAACATCCTGACACTAGATGTGCCTAATAAATGCCCCACAGCCCCTGAGGCTCAGAAGCCAGCACCGCAGCCACCATCCCCTCAAGCCCAGTCCCAGCACACACACCCCTGCCCCGCGTCACACTTGCTTGGCTTTGACCCTGGCCCGCCTCTCACCGTGTGCGCAAGACCCAGGGAGAAGATCTGGACGCAGCAGACAATGGCAGAGACGGTGCAGACGGTGGCGGCACAAACGGTGAGCCCACAGACGCTGAACAGCAGGTTCTGAGAGCAAGAGAGGGAGAGGGATGTGAGCGGGGCCGGGGAGCGGTGAACCCCACAAGTTCTGGACCTGTGAGGGCTCCAGAAGCGGAGGCAAAGGTGAAAACCAGGGAGACGGTGAGGGGAAAGGAATGGCTGAGGTGGGGAGTGCACGCTCACCTTGAGGGCTCCTCGCGCTTCGTCACAGGTGGAGTTAGGGGCCACTTTCAGTTCCTGCCCTGACTCTGGACAGGGCCGGAGTAGGGGGACGGAGGGGCAGCACACACAGACCTTTCCTTCCTGGGTGGCCGAGGGGAGGGCGCAGTCGGGACAAACCCAGCGTCCCGCACCCCTCCGCCCAGCAGCCCTCCTCAGTCTCACCATGGAGCAGTCTTGGAAGTCCCGGGCCAGCTGAGCATTCTTACAGGAGAGAACAGAGCCAGCCGTGCTGAGCATGACACAGAGCACCGAAAGCAGCGAGAAGAAGGAGATCTGGGGGAAGCAGGTGCACACTCAGGGCGGGGGCCCTCAGGGGTACCCTCTACCACGGATGGGGCACTCCCTTCACACACATCCACGCTTGGCTGGCACGAACTGCACAGCCATCCCCTCCCTCCTCGGGGGCACACGCCGGCATCCCCTCAGGTGCTGGGCACCTGCCTCCCAGTGGGCACCAGACCCTAACACCTACCACTAAAGTGAATGGCCGCTTCCAAGACACAATGCCAACCACCCCGGAGAACGCCAGCTGGGGACAGAGTGGGCACAGGCTCAGCCTGGCGAGGGGGAGGCACATGAGTGAGCCCCTCACCACAGGGTGTGCCCAGCCCTGTAAGAAGACAGCTAGCTGCCCAGAAGAGGCGAGGCCAGCATTTGGACTGGCAGCTAGTGTGGACGGGTGGGGCCCCAGGAGCCTACCCCACCCAAGGACTGTGCACCCAACTCACCGAGAATCCAGCCCAAGATGGGCAGGACCTCTTGATGCTCTCAGTGGTGGTGACAGAGGAGGCCACCATGCTGAAGGTGACCACCAGGACGCCCAGGAGCACTTGGGCCAGCCCCAGCATGAGCAGGGCCTGCAGCCAGGGTCGGTGGAGGCGGAGGTGGGTAAGGCCCCGGGTGCTGGGTCGGCTGGTCAGCGAGCGGCTGGAGTCAGTGGGCGAGGGCATCATGCCTGCTGCCCGGTTGCCTGCGCCTCGCTCGGCCTCCACTGGCGCTTGGGAGCATCTCAGAGGCGCCCAAGACCCCGTCCTCCCTCCTCTCCACCCTCTTTGCTCTAGACCCCACCGCCTGGATGGGTCCCCTGGGGCATGGCCCAGGGCCTCCAGCTGGGCGGGGGCCCAAGGGAGGGGCGTCGCGGAGGTGTCGCGGGGGGCTCCTTCCCCACCGCGGGCACCGGACGGGCACCGTGCCCGGGACGGCGAGGAGGACGCAGGGGCGCCGGCTCATCGCATCTCCCTGGAGAACAGGGGTGCCGAGAAGGGCAGGTCCAGGCGTGAGGAGCGGCCGCAGTCGAGAACCCCGGGAAGGGCGGGGAGGATAAAGGCGAGGAAGGTGGGAGGAAGAGGGGAAGGGTCCTGGGGTCCGAGACCTTCTGGCGGGGAGAAGCCGGGGCGCCACCGGCTGCGAGGCCGCCCTCCCCGCTCTCCCCCGACACGGGGCGCTCCCCAGCTTGGGCCGCAGCAGGTCCTGCCCAGCGCCGGGGGCGGGGCGGGGGCGGGGCTGCGCGGTGCACCCCGGGAGCCGGCGTCGGCCCGCAGGCCCGGTGCAGAGGGGGCGGGCGGCGGGGCGGGGCGGGGCTGCGCGGGGCACCCCGGGAGCCGGCGTCGGCCCGCAGGCCCGGTGCAGAGGGGGCGGGCGGCGGGGCGGGGCGGGGCGTGGCTGCGCGGGGCACCCCGGGAGCCGGCGTCGGCCCGCAGGCCCGGTGCAGAGGGGGCGGGCGGCGGGGCGGGGCGGGGC
>NW_027397154.1:1308700-1320309 GCF_003265705.2 Callorhinus ursinus | reverse complement strand
CCCGCAGGCCCGGTGCAGAGGGGGCGGGCGGCGGGGCGGGGCGGGGCGTGGCTGCGCGGGGCACCCCGGGAGCCGGCGTCGGCCCGCAGGCCCGGTGCAGAGGGGGCGGGCGGCGGGGCGGGGCACCCCGGGAGCCGGCGTCCGCCCGCGGGCCTGGTGCAGAGTTAGTTAGGGCCTCGGCCGGCGTCCACCCCAGCCCCGCCCAGCCTCTGGGGCCCCGGGCCCGCTGCGTCCCCAGCAGAGGCGGCGCCGCCTTCCCGGTCAGTAGCGGAGCCGCGCAGCTCCGCAGCCCTGCCCGACCTCCCCCCGGAGTTCCCATTCTGCTTCAGCTCCAGTCCCCGCCACACTCCCCTTTTCTCTTCCAAAGGCCCGGTTCCCAATAAAAATTCCGGAAACGGGGATTTCAGTTCCAGTTCCGCTTTCTTTTTATTTAAATAACCGAAGCAACAGTCTTGGCACAGCAGAGAGAAGCTGGGTGGGGTTTGTAAGAGATGGTAGTAGTGTGGCCTAACTGGGGGGTGGCGGGGGAAGCGAGCCTGGGTCACAGTGGGCTCCCCGCACCCCTAAGTCAGGGTCAGCAGTCATGGCTGCAGGACTGGGGGCACTAGAGAGGAGACCCCAAGTAGTGATGTCTCACCGAGTCCGAGACGTCAGGGACGGGGGCTAAGTGAGCTCCCCGCGGCGGCAGGGCCGAGGCATCCCCGTCAGGGGTCACGGGGCTCGGAAGGCATTGTCGGCAGCCCCAGCGGCTGCGTTGGCGGCGGCGGTTCGCACGGCGGGGTTGGAGAAGACCCCAGCAGCAAATTCTTGCTGGGCCTTCTGAAAGCTGGCCCCGGTGCGGCGGTACAGAGAGTGGATCTGCAAGTAAATGGCAGAGATTATGAGCGGGCGCTGGCCGCCGTGACCCCACCCCAACCCCATCACGCACTCACTGCGGCTCGGGCTTTTCCTTCGTGGCTCCCCACCCCCCCCCACCCCAGAGGTCCAGGAGCTGAGCGCCTGCCCAGCGGCGCGGCCCTCCCTGGTTCCTCCGGAACGACCCAGCCAGGCCCCCGGGGGCCATGACGTCACTCTTCTGGCCCCGCCTCCCGCACAGCCCCTCACCCGCTTGAGCATCACAATTCCCAGCACGGCGATGCCGGTGAAGAACAGGGCGACCAGCAGCATGAGCACAGCCACGGCCTTGTTGGCCTTCAGCACCACCAGAGCGGAGATCCAGCCACTGCCAGAGTGGACAGCACGCGGTAGTGAGGAAGGGCCGCTCTCCGCTGGTTAGCAAGCGGGCCCTATTCCCACCCAGCCCACCAGGGGTCGCGCCCGTCACTCTGGAAGCTTCCCAAGTACCACAATCCCAAACCATATCCGCTCTCATCAGTTTGATTCCAGCTTCCGAGCAATTAGCTCCTAGCTCTCCAGGCCCTCCCAAGACATCCTCAGCCCAAACAGACCTTTCTGTTGAGGAGTCTCCATCCCCTTTTCAGAAGTGCTCACGGGTGCCTTCTCCAGGAAGCCCTTCTCAGATTGACCACACGTACTTTTCCTCCCCAAAACCTGGGCCTGTCTAGAGTTCTGACTGGGCTCTCTCCATCCGGGAAGTAGGTCCTGTTTCTTTCATCAAACAAGCACCTTTCCTTCTTTTGAGCAACTCCTACCCCAGTACCTAGTGCTGACTTGGTCTGAAGGCACGAGGGAAGGGGGTGGGTGGGGGTGGCGGGTAAGCCTCACGGACCTGAACCCCCAACCTGGGATGCCAATGGCCTGGAGGACAAAGAGCACATCCTGGACGAAGAAAATGAAGAAGAAAATGAAGAAATTGAATGAACTGTCACTCCTGCGGGCAGGAAAAGTGGGGAGAGCGAGAGAAGAATTAGGGTAGAAGCAGCAGATGCGGGGCCCATCCCAAGTTCTCCACCACCCACACCCCTCAACTTACCGGAAAGCCTTATACATGGGGCGGTACCAGCACACAAAGGAGCAGGGAGTGAAAAGGAGGACCCAGAGAATAGAGAGTCCAAAGCCCGAGCCATTGCTGGTCTCCACACAGAAGCTGGCCAGGCAGGCAAGAAAGTTCAGGAGAAGAGCCAGCGTGCTGCCTAAGGGACGAAGAGACAGGAGACTGAGCGTGGACTGCAACGACAGCTCCTTCCCACCGAAGCCCACCACACAGCCCTCCCCAAAGACGGCAGAGTGCGGAAGGGGAGCTTCTGCCTTCACAAAATCCTCAACAGCGGAGACAGATCTCTACCACACGTGACCGCCTTTGCAAAGATGTTTAAAGGGGAAGGCGACAGGAACACGTGTTTTCTAGAGGTTGGAAGAACAAGTTGGAAATATTACGAGAGGAGTAACCCAGGAAAATTCCTGGAGAAACTAGCCTTAAACTCAAAAGCTGAGCAGAGCTGAAATGCTGAGCTCTAGGTGGCCAGGCTCCAGGGCAGGAAAGACGTAAGGTCACCACCTTTACTCTTCCTCCAAAAAAGGCTTCTCACTACTCACACATCCAGAGGTAGTACATGGTGGATACGGTCTTCTGAAATTCGTGGGGGATCTCCATGGAGATGTCCTGGAAAAAGCAGGGCTGGACTGGGCAAAAAGACGGGAGAGGGGGCCAGTTGTTCTGTCGAGCTGGAAGGCAGAGAGAGAGCAGGAGGACCCGAGACGTGAGGCGGAGACCAGCAAAGGAATCACCCCTCCCTTCCACCCCAAGTCCTCTCTCCCTCCGACTCGGGGCCCGAGGACACGAGGCAGAGTAGCAAAACCAGTTGATGGTGTTTACTATTATTTACAACTTCCAGGCACTAAGCCAAGCACTCTGTATAGAGGACCTTATTTAATTGCCACAAATCCTATGAAACAGGTACAAATACTACCTTTGTTTTATAAGTAAGGAAACTGAGACACTCAAGATTCAGTAACTTACCTAAGAGCTCACAGACAATAAATAATAGCACCCAAATTCAAACTCAGCAATGTGGCTCCATAGCCCACGCTCTTAAGTTCTTTTTGCTCCTTCAAAAGCGTCAAATGCCCCCCCACCCCAAGAACCCACTTACCAGCTGTGCCCCCCAGGGCAGCATGCTTCAGTTCCCGCTCCCTCCGGTCCAACTCCTCTGCCTTCCGGTTGAGCTCCTCCTGCTTCTTTAGCAGCTCGGCAGTGGCTGCTGCAGCTGAAGCCTGCCCGGTAGGCACAGAGGGAGACGTGAGTCCTGGGCCCACATCTGGCCCCCGCTCCCCCATCCCCACACCCTGTTTACCTGGGTGCTGTAGGAGCCATAGTTTTTGGGTTCTGTCGGGCTGAGCTTTCTGGAGGACTGCAAGGAGGGAGCCGAGGGTGGAGGCAATGGGGCAGGGGCAGGAGGCTCATAGGCTGGTGGGGGCTGTTGGTTTTGGAAAAGACTTTAGGGATCACCTAGTCCCTCCCAATGCAGGTATATAGAGTCTGCTTGAGTACCTTTAGATCCAGAACCCATTCCCCAGCCTCCGCCCTCCCCCCGGACCCAGAGAGTTGAAACTCTGTCAGAGAACTCTTTCCTAAGCTGTGGCAGCCCTCGTCACCCCCCACATCCCACCCCTTAGTCAGGACTCAAGGCACTCATCTACCGAACGCACCCCCTTCACTTTTTAAAGCTCTTAGCATTTTCTGTTCCATGGGACGCACAGGTCCGGCCCTCCTCATTCCTTGCCCTCTAAATGCATGCTTAAGCATAACTTGTTCTCTCCTCAACGCCTACCAGCCCCAATCTTTCTTTTCTTCAAAGAAGCCTCCCCAGACACAGCTCTGGCTCAAGCGTTGCCAGTCTCCAAGTCCTCCCAGGACTGACGCTTAGAGCTCAAACGGGATTGTTGGCCCTCGTGTCCCCAGAAGGGTTGGGCAGGCCAGGGCAGACTAGCCTCTCTCCGGGGGCTAAGATCCTTTGCATGCAGAAAAGTCCCCTGTATCCCGACAGAGTGAGCTTACAGGCACACCCTCCCCCTCCCTGCCATCCTGTGCTCCCCAGAATCTCACCTCCCGGGTCTCAAAAGGGTTGTAGACGTCAAGGGTGGCATACTGCGGGCTCGGTCGGTGCTGGATCACAGCTGGGTCCTGTGGGCAGAGCTGGGGCTCAGCTGGCACCTGGTGCCTCTGGGGAAACTCCCTGGAGCCTCTTCTGATGCCTGTGGCTCCAAGCACTGCACGTCGGAGGCCACGCTGCTGTCCCAACATCTGGCCCCAAGCCTTCACCCCACACTAGCACCAGCTCCTTATAGGGGCAGGGCCCGCCCCCCATGGTGCTCACTGGTCTGGAATCACCGTCACCCCCACGTGGCGGCCCTTCCCCGGAACAAATGTCAGGAATGGGAAGACAAGTTAGCCCGTCCAGACCCGCGAAGAGTCCACCAAGCTAACCAAAGAAGGCCCGCGCGTCACCTGAAAGGGGTTGTCAAGCTCGCCGGGCCCAGCGAAGGGGTTTCCGCCGTCTCCGCTCTGAGCCATGTTTGCAACTGCGACCTGGGCCGCCCCTGCCCTCCACGCCCCTGCGCGGCGGCGGCGGCGGCGGCGGCGGCGGCGGCGGCTCCCGGAGCTCCCTCCGCTCCTCCCGGTCAGCCCGCTCGGCTCTGCACGGATTGGCCGCGAAGGCCGGAAGGGTCCCGAAGATCCCTGCAGCGGCGGCGGGCTGCGCCTGCGCTTCGGCTACCGCCGAAGACGGAAACGCCCCCACGTGACGCAAGGCCCCGCCCACAGCTCCCGGCAGGCCCCGCGGCGGGGCCCCGGCCCGCTCCGTCGAGACGCACGGCGAGAGTCCTGCCTCCGGCGCCGGCCGCCTTCCTCCGCGGGCCTCGGCTAGCCCGGGCTCCCTCCCGGCGGCCACCGCAGCCGGACCTTCCCCCAGGCTCACCTCGCTGGATGGAACAGGTGCCTCGGTTCTAACCCGCAGGAAGCACCCCCCCCAACCCCCCCCGCGCCCGCCAGACAAACGGCGATCTGCGGACGGTGGGCTCCGGAGGACTCGGGAGGGTAAGATGGACTCCCTTCCTCCACAAACTCGGAAGGGCTGCCAGTCTCCCCATCCCTCCAGCCCAGCATCCCACACCTCAGACTTCAGGAGTGGGGTTCCGATGAAGCACGTCATTTTTATTTCACAAAGACTGTACAAAATTCCTTATAAAACATGGGAGAGGTGCCACCTGGTTACCTCCTCCTGCCCCCGGCCAACTCCACCGTGAGGGGGCAGGGGAGGACAGGAGGTGTGTGGGGTGGAACAGCGTTCTGTACAAGGCCGGGGAGGGGGCAACAGGTCCAAGTTCTTCCGTATTTACACTATTTCACATATTCACAGGTGTACAGGGAGCCAGGAGGAAGGGGCGGGCTCCGGCTCTGTTCTCTTATATAAAAAAGCACCAGTGTCCTGGACTGGACACCCACTGCTGGAGGAGATGCAGGGGGGCCCAGGGCCTGATCGTCACCGACTGATATCCCGACTGGAGTCCCACAACTTGGTGTTGGGTGGCTCAGCCCGAAGGCGGGCGAAGAAAGGATGCTGAAGGGCTTCACCCAAGGTCAGCCGCTTAGCAGGTTCATACTCTAGCATGCTTTCAATCAGATCGAAGAGCTGGTGGTGTTCCTCGGCCTCTGAGGTCAGATACCGCTGGTGATGGAGGGCAGGAAAAAGGTGAGGAGGCACAATGCCTTACAAGTCCTGCCTCTTCTTCAAGGCCCTAGCTTTCCATCTCGGAGGACCAAGGCTCTGCCATTACCCATACTATTACAAATACCACCTTACCAGGAGCACACCGTCACCAGTGTTTGTGGTATGACTGTTTGACTTACCTTCCCACTAGCACAGTTACTTCCTTCATACTCTTTGAAAGTTCTATGTGTATATCTTTGTCAATTTCATGAATCTTCTTTAGCTCCTCATTAAAATGTGAGCTCTTCAAAGGTAGTTTATTCTTTTCTGTCTGACTCAAGAATCCAGGACATTGCTTTGATCTCTGGTTGGCTCAAGAAAGACATGGCTGTCTAACCTCCTTCCCTCCACAAAACCACTCCCTCTTATCTCTCTTCTATTGACCAAAGATGTCTTCTTTCAGTTTTCCCCCTTCCTTCCTAACTCTGCTTGTGAAGTGCCTTCCAGGGGCAAAGCACCTTAGGAAGGAAATGACCTTTGGGTGGTAGGCACTATCTCACCCCTGCCTGGCTCACCCGCAGTGGTTTGCAGTTTTCTCGTACGTAGCGCCCAGCTGATGTGTTCTCATCCCAATCTAGGCGACCCCGATAAAAATATTTCTGCTTCCTAGAAAGGAAGGGGAGATTGAGGGGTCAGGAGGTTCCTTCTGTTGTGGGATACTTCCCTTATTCCCCCACGTGAGAGTAGCTGGGCGGCGGGGGTTCAAAGAAAAAAAGAGAATGATGTGAAATAGACCGGTCTTGTGGAGAAAAAGGAAAAGATTTAAGTCCCCCCCCACCCCCTCAAGGTTCACCTTGTCTTTCGGATCATCCGGGAAGGGATAGGACCCAAGATCCTTTCCATCATGGCTAGATGCTCTCTGTTGTCATGGGTCTGGGAAACAAAAACAGAACTGAGCATGGGACTGAGAACCGGCTGCTGGAGACCAGCTTCCAGGATGATAAGCAATGTGGAGTGAGCAGGCGGGTCCTCGGCAGACAAGGAAACCGGGTAGAATGCCGGGTGGCTATAGAAGGCACCCCACCCCTTACCTGGAACAGCGTGAAGCCAACATAGTACTCGAAGATGATACAGCCTATGCTCCACACGTCACAAGGCTGTGACCAGCCCAACTCTGGGGGGGGCAGGAGGGACAAGGTGTTATGATGCTTAGGGGGCCCTCCCCTCCCCACCACCCATGCTCACATACGTGGACAACCTTGTTCCCCCACTTGCCCCCGCTCACCGAGGATGACCTCTGGTGCCCGGTAATGGCGAGTGGACACGATGGTACTGTGGTGTTCATGGTCAAAGGTGGCACTGCCGAAGTCCACCACCCGCACCGCTGTGCTCTTTACACTGCGTTCATCTCGTTTCTAGGAGCAGAGCAGGAAGACGATGGACCCCAGCCACCCTGGACCAAGACTCTTACCACTATTCTCTAAAGTGCTTTCAGGTCTTAAAAAAAGCACCTTGACCTGCTTGTTCCCATAATGCACTGGAGAATCCGCTTTACAGCTTCCCCCGTATCCCGCAGATAATTTAGGAGTGGGCAAGGATTAAGGAATGATCATGGCATAGCATGCAAGTCCCTGTGCACCTGGACTTTTCCCAAGTGACTGGTATACAGCGTTTCCGAAAACAGGTCAAGAGAACTGAGCTTCCCTTACAGAGAAGAAAGTCCAAACCAAGCATCTTAGAAGCATTTACACTCTATTGGAAAGTTATCTGAGGTCCTCCTGCCAAGTTCTCTTCCAATTTAAGTCTTCTTCAACCTCTCCCCTTCAATCTACTCTGGTATTCTGGTTTACTCAGAGCCGGACTGGGAAAGAATATGGGAAAAAGCAAAAGGCAGGAAAGGGGCTACGAGAAGGGCAAAGTGGCACAGCTGCCTGTCCCTCTTACCTTCTCTAGATTGTAGGTGAGCTCATAGTCTGAATTCACAAACAGAATATTTTCAGGCTTGAGGTCCGTATGTGTCAGCTTGTTATCATGGAGGACTGCAGGGGAGAAGGCCAAGTCAAGGTTGGTTCAGGTGGCCAGGGCTAACTGGCACCAGTGACCCCAAGTCTGGTCACCTGGCTCAAAGCTGGTGAGGAGGCAGGTCCAGAATCACTAGGCTGCTCTCTGTTCTACATCCAAATGAAATGCCTGGTCTAAGAAGCCCTACGCTTATCAATATAAGACACAAATGTAATTCTCAACTGGTGTATAAAGAGTCTGCCATGCATTTTATTTTTGTCTTTTGACGTATGTGCCTGACGTTCTGTGAATTCAACTCCGTAAACCTGCATAGTTAGGAAAACCGAAGAGGAAGCATGTACTCGTCCGGATCCCCCACCTGGCCCCCTTGGTTGCACTAGTCCCTGCTCCTACCTGCTTTGCTGGAAATGGAGAGCATCTCAGCTCAGACAAACATAAACCTCTAGCTCGGGAAGTCTTTTTGTCTCTTTGTGCTTGCAGCCTGACTTAACACTTTCCCAAGGAAGGGAAATGAAAAAAAAAAAAAGAGGCAATTCAATGCTTTGATTTCAGAAGCTTTCTCTTGCAGCTCCTGTTAAGATTGCATGTGGAATAAGACTCATCAGGGACGCTGAGGACATGGGTCAAGGAGTCAAGTGAGGGAGCTGTCAACGTGACAGTAAGAGAACTGCAGATAATCAAGTTGACAAATGAGGGGCTCTGCCAGTGTAAACGGACACAAAAGAGGTCCTACAGAGGGAGGGGCTGCCCCAAGTCCACCTCGGCCCACCGCACTCACACTTGACGGCCTGGCACAGCTGGAAGGCCATGTGGCGCACTTGGTGGATGGGGTAGGGCAGGTAGTTGTTGTCTTTGAGGAAATCGAAGGTGCTAAGACCCAGAAGCTCGAAAGAGATGCACATGTGGCCATGGTAGTCAAACCAGTCAAACATCTGCACACAGAGGCTAGAAGAGAGATGGGGGAGGGGGAGGTCTGATGAGCTCCCATCTGCCCACCACCCCTCCAACAAGGAGGA
Organism: Callorhinus ursinus; assembly: GCF_003265705.2. Classification (NCBI taxonomy): domain Eukaryota; kingdom Metazoa; phylum Chordata; class Mammalia; order Carnivora; family Otariidae; genus Callorhinus; species Callorhinus ursinus. The sequence continues at coordinate 1,311,662 of NW_027397154.1, read as the reverse complement.
ACCGCAAAGCTGTTGATTCCACAGGCTTGTGTGAAAACACGCCAGCTAGCATCACCAACAAAACTCAGTTCAGCGACAGAATGGCCTTTCTGGCTGACCCAAGAAGAGAGATACTACCTGCCAAGCTTCGAACCGTTTTCCTGCACCATTTTAAATAGTTAAGAGAATTCTACTAGCTGAAGAGTGGGTTGCCAGGCTCCAGTACGGACCCTGAATTGTCAGACTGTCACTCCTAAACCCTGACCCCAGCTCCCACTCCTGAAATTCACTGACCACCGGCCACCAGTGGGCCATGATCATACCGACTGTCTTCTTGTGTCTTTGTTTAATGTCCCTATTCTACATTTACCTTATAAAAGGTCCTTGGACAGAAATACTACATATAAATGTCTGGGGCCTCATCAGTACAGAAAGCTCAAATGATTTTTTGATGAAAATGCTAATTCTCAGTCTCAGGGCCATTTCCAGGGCCCAGCTCTCCAGAGGCCACCCTGGGCTGGGGCCAAACTGCAGAGCAATCTCAACTGCCCTGGAAACAAAGGGAATGGATTACAGCACATCAGACCCTCCCTTCCTGCCCCTACCGTTCTGCTAGTCTAAGATGATGAACAAAAAATGAATGGATGAGAAGGTCTAGGACTCCCCTGCCTGCCTAACCGAGGCCTGGAAGGTGTTCCTGTATAGGAGTGGAGCCTCTCACACTCCCCACATACTCCTTTGCTTGCTTACTTCTTGTTGTCAGGGTCCTTCTCATTGATTTTCTCCAGGACATTGATTTCAAGTCGGGCTGCTTCCTTGTACTTTTCCACATTCTTAATGATCTTCAGGGCAACTCGAGCCCCACCCCTGTAGGATGGCAGACGATGTTTCTGCTGGGTCGTCAAAACCATCTCAGATTGAATGGGGCTGTCTGGGGATTAAGAAATCCTACCTTTGGCTAATCGGCAAAAAAGCCCCAGATAACCCTCACTACCTCTATATACTAGCAGGTATGGCACAGGGAGGGAGGGGGCTACAGTTACCTTCGATGGTCGACACATTGTACAACTCGGCCAAAGGTGCCCTCTCCCAAAGTGCTTACGATTTCATCTGAAATGAAAAAGAGCAGGGTCGGGGAGAGGGAGGGAGAGAAGGTGGGGAATGAGCTGAGTAGGAAGAAAAAGGGGTACAGCAACCTGGGGTGAGGAGATGAAGGAAGGGGGAACAGATACAGATGGTCACAGGGGAAGAACACCCCTGCGTGATTCCCACCACCTTTAACCCAGGGGCCATGAGAGCTGGGAGTGGACAGCAGAGGTCAATTCTCAACAGCAACTCAAACCACCCAGATAAACAACGCCACTGAGGAAAGGCAAGAGGCTGTGACTTGGGTTGGCTCGGGACGTTGGGATGGCTATGGGACCATTACAGGCTATAGGATTGTTACGATTTGGCTTGTACATCGCTCTTGTAGCCAGTCCCCGACGTGGTAGATGAGGTGGCCCTCAGCGTCGTCCTCTACACTCTTGGCTCTCCGGCTGCTGTGCTGCTGGCGGGGGGCGGGGGGGGTCGGAGCGAGCCAGGTGTCGGAGCGGGGGCCGGAGGGAGGCGGGGTGGGTGGTGGAGGGGTCACCGGTCACAGGCGCCCAGCCAGGGGGGACAGACGATGATGGGGGACAGTGGAAGGGAACACGTCAGATGCAGTAAGGCGGATCGGGGTGAGAAGAGAGAGCGGCGCATCATCCCAAGTCCCCAAACCCAAAACGGGAACAGGGAGAGGAACGGGCAGAGCAGAGAAGTGGTGTCGCTGCCAATGTCACCCGCAACCCCATGCTCCACACAATGCCCTTCCAGACAGGCACAGATCTCCCTTTGCCCCCCCCACCCGAGCCCACCTGCTGAGGGGGCCGTGGAGCCCAGAGCTTGTAGGAAAAAGGCTATTCACAAGCAAGGTCTCCACTAGAGAGTGGAAGCCTCTGGGACACGGGAGCTGCTCCCGACACGGTCAGCCCAGCATGCCAAGGAGGGCGCTGCAGCTCACAACCACACTGTGCCCATCCGGCTCTGGAGCAGACCCCAGGGCCCTCCGGGAGCCGGAGAGCTTCCGAGGGAGCGGACAGACTCCATGCCCATGGCAGTGTTCACGCCCCAACGCTCCACTGAGAACGAGGATGCTTCGCACTTACCAGGCTCCCAGAGGGCTGAAGAGCGGGGAGAGGAAGGGCCCGGTGGCGGCACTCACCGAAGACGAGCGGCTGAACGTCCGGCTGCGCCGCCTCCGCCGCCTGGGCTTCCTGCGGCTGCCGCGCTGGCTGCGGTAGCTGCTGTCCTCACGGGGGTACTCGCACGAGTGCCGGAAGTCAGCCTCACAGCACGCCTCTCCCCGGTCCCGGCTGCAGCCGTTGCGTCTGTAGCTGCCGTAGTACCGCCGGTCATACACCCTCCGGTCCGACGAGCGGTCGTCGTAACTGCTGGGGCACATCGCACGGCCGCTAGTGGCACCGCTCCGGCCGCCCGATGGGCCAAGTGCCCCCTCAGCACAAGCGGCAAGGCCGGAACACCTGCCTCACACGCTCGTGACGTCACTCTGAGGGCCAAGGACCAGGAAAGTGTGGTAACTAAGCACAGAGGAGGGTCCCCACAGCCCCGTGTCACCACGACCTCCGGCAAGACAGCGGCAGACCGACCGCTCTGGGGCCGGCTCTCCCCTCTGGCAACACAACGAATGGAGCAAAAACCCCTTTCTTTCTTTTTAATTTTTTAAAAGATTTGTTTATTTGACAGAGAGACACAGCGAGAGAAGGAACACAAGCAGGGTGAGTGGGAGAGGGAGAAGCAGGCTTCCCACGGAGCAGGGAGCCCGATGCGGGGCTCGATCCCAGGACCCCGGGATCATGACCTGAGCCGAAGGCAGACGCTTAAACGACTGAGCCACCCAGGCGCCTCAAGCCCTTTCTTTCCTAACTTCCGGTCTTGTTCCGAA
>NW_027397154.1:1055255-1308600 GCF_003265705.2 Callorhinus ursinus | reverse complement strand
GCTGCGGGCATTCAAAGCTCACAGACCTAACTCCGTCTTGTCTGTCAGGACGGCAGCTACCCCTAGACCCCAGTCTTCTGCACCTCCTTTGCCTTCGCCTGAGACACTTCTCCCTTGTCTTCTAGACAAGCCTGGACAGCACGTTCTCTAGGAAAGTTTTCCTGAATTACACATCCTGCCCCACTCCAACCAAACCTGCTGGACGCCTCCTCAGCCCCTTACTACCTACTTCCTCTACGATAACGACCTTAATACCACAGCGCAAATGGCTCGTTCTGTTAACAATCTTGACTGTCACCTTATCCCAACTGCTCAGCGTGTAACCAATAAATCTTTGTTTAATACATAATCAAATGAGTGACCTTGAACACAAGTTTCTCTTCCTGAAGCCTCACCTCCGAGAACGGACATGGTAGCTGTCTTCCCGCCGGCGCCGCCGTGTCCGGTCACTGCTACTTGACCAGGAGCGGCTTCTTCGTCTCTTATGCTTTCGGCTCCGATAGTGCTCATGGTAACTGCCCCGGCTGCCTCGCTCTGAGGAATGGTACCTTCGGGGATGAGGCATCTGGAAGGGAAGGAAAAACAGAAATAGTGGGGAAAAGCTCTGAGTTTTCAGAATTGTGCTCCGAGGCCTAGCTGCTCCAGAGATGCTAAGCTGCTTTCTGCTCTTTCACTTCTACTTCATTTTATGACCCACAACTTCCTTGGTCTTCCTTGTGCTTATAATTTCTCCTTAGTGGAGTGGGGTATATATCACCTACAACTCTGGTGCAATACACTAGGAACCCTCCCCTCCCCTCAGGCTAGCCCCTTCCCCTCATTGCTCTACTGATTCTCCTCAAACTTGGCTCCAGGAAGAACTTTAGGTCTGGGCCACAGCTCATTACAGGTGGGACTGTGTAACTGATGTCTCAGTTCATCCTTGGCTGGAATCTAAACTACATCTGTGCCATTTCTGAGTTCCTCACACTCGATAGAATAACATTTTTGTACAAATCATCATAATAAACGTTTTACAGTTATTAAGAGTGTATCTTTGTCTTCCCAACCAGACCATTCTGTGTCCTGTGGGCAGGAATCCAGTTTACCATGCTTCCGCATATAGCAGTACCAAACATAAGCAAGTTCCAGGGATTTGGGTCTGACCTCTTGAACTGTCTTTTTTTTTTTTTTTTAAGATTTTATTTATTTATTTATTTGACAGAGAGAGACACAGTGAGAGAGAGAACACAAAGCAGGGGGAGTGGGAGAGGGAGAAGCAGGCTTTCCACCTCGCAGGGAGCCCGATGCGGGGCCCGATCCCAGGACCCTGGGATCATGACCTGAGCCGAAGGCAGACACTTAACAACTGAGCCACCCAGGCGCCCCCCTCTTGAAGTGTCTTAATCACCTCTCACATCACTGGACAAATCCCCCTTAAAAGTTTTTTAATACAGGAGGCCCCAAGCTGCAGTCAGCTTCCCATTTGGCCCCTCCCCTCTCGTGCTTAGGAAGTACTGAATAACTGGTTTTTAATTAATATCAGCACTACTTAGCTAAAAGCTGGCCCCCTTCCAGTTAGTTATTCGAACTGGAATAGCATGGTACACAAATGATTTTTTCCTTAAAAGAAAAAACCAGAGAGAAATCGCTAGAAAAATAAGTACATGAGAACAAAATAAAATTAAATAGGCCCAGGGACAGAAGTCTTATGGGCCGGGGGGGGGGGCGATTAGATGTGGAAAGGCTTAATGAGTCCAACATCTGGCTTTCATTCTGAACTTCTACCTCCCACCTCCTCAAATTGAGGAGGAGCGTGATCTTTGATTCGGTGCTGGTCTAACAAGGCCTGTAGCGAAGATGCAAACGCAGGACTCTCCCAGGTAATCCAACCTTGTTCAGCACAGCCACATCAACATCTCACCACACAGCACACCGCCACCAAAGTTCCTCACGGCCCCTCCCCGCCCGAGGCACCTCCAGTTTACCTCTCTCAACTTGCGAACCTCCCCCCGCCCTCCTTTCTCACTCCGAAAGCCCAGAATCAACTCCTCGAGTCCAACTCTCTGCAGGCGCTCCCAGGGACACGGCGGTGTCTCCCTCGTCCCCAGCCTTGCTCCAACTTTGGCGTTCCGCTCCTTCCCATCTCTGGAACCACTCCCATCCCCGCTCCATCGCCCCTTCTCCGACTCCGGACCCTCCCGAGTTCCCATAGGCCCTCCCGGGCCCACCGAGGGCAGGCCGGTCTTCCTCCTCACCTCGGCCGCCTCGCAGGGCTCCGTCCTCCTCCTCCCCTCGCGCCCCGCGGCCGGGCCCCCAGCCCCACTCTGCCCCCTCCCGCTCCGCGGTCGCCATCTTTCCGCGCGGCCCCGCGGCCCGCCAGCCCGCGCGCTCACCGTTCTGGCGGCGAGGCCCGTGCGCTTGTCCCACAGGAAGTCCGTGATGGCGGCGGCACTGCGGCCGGAGTCCCGGCACCCCCGCGGCGACGAAGTGCGGCTCCACCCCCCCCAACCCGAGACCCTGGGACCTCCCGCCTCGTTCCCGGGCTCCGCTCCAGTCCCGCCCGCCCCGGCTCCGTCCCCGCCCCCAGGGTCCACTCGGCGCCGCTCGCACCGCCCCCGCCCGGGGCCCGATCCCAGCTCGGTCTCCGGCTCTGGCCTCTCCGATCCGCCGCCGCCACCGCGAGCGCGCACGCACGCACGCACGTCCCGCACCACCTCCCAGCGACCACCGGGCCCCGCCCCCAGGGCGGCGCGCACGCCGCCGCGTCCTCGCGTAGCTCGCGGGCGCGGCTGTGGGAGCGCCGGGGGCGCGGGGGCGGGAGCTCCTGCGGGCGGGCGGGCGGCGCGGCGCGCTCCGCCCCGCCGCGCTGCCTTCCCTCTCCTTCCTCGGTCTGTGCCTTCCGGAACACTTGTGTGGCTGACTCTGCGAGCTGTGGGGGTTGGAGAGGAGCCTGGAAGTTGTCATTTACGGGGCGTCGGCGCTCAGCACACCTTTTGAGGCTTGATGTGAGGTCTGATTCTCCAGCACAGTCTGCAAATATCCAGTTCTTAAAACAGTTCGGCTACCTAGCCACAGCCAAGAGGGGCTCCCCGCTTTTGTGCTGAACAAACGGTATGCACGTGAGGGTCAGGGGTCCGGCCGTGGAGGAGAGGTTGAGAGATGGAGGGACGGAGAAGCAGGTGCTGAAAGAGGGGAGCTCGCGCGAGAGCTCGTGTGTTCCGAACTCAGACGCGGTACATGAGAAGTGTAAATCAACTGAACTAAAAAAAAAAGAAGAAGAAGAAGAAGAGGAAAGAGAAGGAGACCTTGAGACAACCTGGATTGAGAAATAGTCCCAAAGGGAAAAGAAAACATAACTTGAGTATGACTATGTGAAAGTCGGGACCTTTCAGAGGGGACAGGGGTGGAGGACAGTTAGATGCGGATTAGATCAGTTAGCCGGAAATGGTTTAGGGAAGGTTCCCTAAAATAGGAGAGGGAGGGTAAGGAAGGGATTGACAGGAAAGAGTGGAGGGTTCCCTTCCCCTTCCACGAACATCCTACCGGACCGTCCGTTCCTGCAGCAAGCATTTACTGCATGTCCACCACGTGTCCAGCATTGTGCCAGGCGCAAGGCTCCTGTTCTTCAGCGCCTCCGGGTCTAACAGGAGAGAAAGCCTTGGGACGACAGCTCTTAGGGACGCTGTAAGAAAGCTGTAGACTAGACTCGCGCTGGGGAAAGGAGACTTGGAAATGTGTCTCCGGGTTTCCTAGAGGAGATGTCCGGTGAACCAGCTGTCAGAAGGGAATTGGAGAAGAATACCAGGCAGAAAAATATTTGCAAAGGGCTGGGGACAAGACAGAACACAGCATTTCAGCACGATTGGAGGCCTGGCTTTCCAGAGAGGGACTATCAGAAGAGAGGCTGTTGAGATTAGGTCCATATGTTGCAGGGCCTCGTACGTCCTTCTAAGGAACTTAAACGTCATCCTACAGAAGATGGGGAGGTTTGAAGGACATGGCACATTTGAATCTTAGGCGGGTAACTCTGGCAGACTGTGGGAAAAGAACTGGCCTGAGAGGGTGTAGGGCCCCTTGTAGAGGCCTCTGAAATAATCGAGGTGAAAAAATGCTGAAGGCTTGAAATCAGGCAGTGGCGATAAGAAATGGAAACGAGGGGAGGAATTTGAGATATTTAGGAGCTTCTAGCTCTTGTGTCTGTATGCGGGCATAGACGAGACTGGCTTTGTGGCTGGGACTTGGGTATTCATCTTTGTGTCCTCAGCGTCCACTGAGTGATGGGTAGGGTCACTCTTGGTGAAGGTTGGCACAATGAATTCGGAAATGAAATACTAAGGGGAGGGGCATGGAGGAGATGAAAAGAAAGGAATATGCCTAGGAGAGTGCTGATAAAGTGAAATGCAGGAAGTCCGTGAGTAAGAGTGGCCATTCCCCGCCTCTTCCTTTGGTCCCCAATTCCTCGCCCTCCGGCCAGCGTCCGGTTTTCCCGCCACTCGCAGGCGGCTCCGCCTCCCCAGCGCTCATTGGCTGAAAGCCCATCAACGCTAGGCCACGCCCTCTCCGTGACTCTGGCCGCGTTTCCCCGCCTCCTCCTCCTCCTGCACTTGGAGTAACGCCCCCACCCGCCAGGCCACGCCCACGCCGCAGTCCTCCCAGGAGGCGGGCTTCGTCGGCCCCGCCTCTCCTCGAGGCGGCTCCCGCCAGGGGGCGCCGCGCAACCAGCCGGCCGCCCTCCCGCGAGTCTGGCGCACACACCCCCTCCGCCCCGCGCGCCGGCAGCTCCGAGACCGCCCGGCTGCGCCGGCTCCTACTCCGGGAGGGGCCGGGGTCCCGGATGGCCGCGGCAGGGTCTACGAGGCCAAGCCTGTAAGCCAACGGGCGTCATGGAGGCAGAGCAGCGGCCGACGACGGGGGCCGACGAACGGGCAACCCCTGGGCTGGAGGCGGCTCCTCCTGCTGCCCCGGCGCCTGCGACCGCGGCCTCGGGACCGCTCCTGGCGCCCGCGTCTGGGCCCGAGCCCAAGCGGAGGCAGCTCGGGACGCTGCTGCAGCCCACGGTCAACAAGTTCTCCCTTCGCGTGTTTGGCAGCCACAAAGCAGTGGAAATCGAGCAGGAGAGGGTCAAGTCAGCGGGGACCTGGATCATCCACCCCTACAGCGACTTCCGGTACTGGGGGCCCAGCAAGGAGGGCGGGGGACACAGATCCCACCCCCACGGGCCGCGACTCGGGGGCAGGGTCCGCCCCACCCTCCACGGACACTTCATTTCCGGCCCAGGGGTCCTCGGGTGGGACGACGGAGTCACTTCCCCAAATCTAGCCTGGGAATTCTTGGGCGAGGGATTCCTAGCCGGAGGTCCTCGCTGACCTGACACCAGAGCAGACAGCAGAGATCTGGATTTTTCCCGTTTCGGGAACCTGGCACTCCCCCTGGACCACAGGGACTACTGGGGTTAGGGACCACTGCCTCCTGCAGTCCTGTCTGCCGGGGATCTGGGAAATTATGTCATGTTCGGGGTCGGGGTCAGCCTGAGGGAGAAACCGAGCTCCCGTATCTCCCACCCTTGCACTTCCACCCCAGCACCTGCATAGTTCAGCAGGGCAGGCTACCAGGAAAAAATAGGGAGGCTGGGGGGCGGGGGCCCGGGGGTGTCCCAGCTGAGGTTCTCGTCGCTGTCCCTGGTGCTGAAGGAGGGATGCAGCGGGGCAGGGCCGGGACTCCGAGCGATTGAGGCAGCAACGCAGGGGCAGGGCCACCCTCCCAGGTGACTATCAGAGAGACGTAGGGACGGAGGGTGGAGGTGGGGCTGTACCTCTACATCAAGGTCGCTAGGGGAGGAGAGCAGCCCTGTCCTTGGGGGAAATGAAGGACAGCTTTTGGATGAGGCAACGATGTGTCCAAAACACCTAAGGTGGGGAGCAAAGTGAGCAGAAAGGATGAGGTGTGAATCAGGAGCCTGGAAACACAATTGGAGACCTAGACATCATTTTGAATCCACAGCCATACACACTCCCTAAATGTTCCTCTTTCTCCCATTGTTCCTTCCTCTTCCCTCTTTACTGCCTTATTCCTACCTCACCGGTGCACCTGTTGTAACCTCCTGTGATCTTCCTCCCCTCCCCCGTTTCACCCTCAGGTGTAACCCTCAGAAGCCATGTATCCCCCTTATTAGCATACTTCTTCTCCGTCCTCTCTACTGCATCACCTGCTAGGCTTGTGACTGCCTGTGAGTCAGGCTGTGAAGATGCTCCATGGCTGGGCGAGCTCTCCTCTCCTCTCCTCTCCTCTCCTCTCCTCTCCTCTCCTCTCCTCTCCTCTCCTCTCCTCTCCCAGCTTACAGTACAGGATTTCTCCAGTGGCCCAGGAGGCCCAGGAAGAGGGGGTCAAGGATTTGTTGTTGATTGAAAGCACAGACTGAGAGGCTTCCTGGAGGCCTGGATTTGGGAACCCCCATGTTTCTTTTAGAAGCTGAAAAGATTGATTTTGTAGTCAGACTCAGAAGAGGCTGGGTCCTGGTTTGATGCTGTGATTAGGTGTGTCCTGGAATTAAAACCACCACAGCTGGCGCGCCTGGGTGGCACCCAGTCAGTTAAGCGTCCAACTCTTGGTTTCCGCTCCGGCTGTGATCTCAGAGTCAGGAGACTGAGCCCTGCATCGGGCTCTACACTCAGTCTGCTTGAGACTCTCTCTTCCTCTCCCTCTGCCCTTCCCCCTGCCTCTCTCTCTCTCAAATACATAAATAAATCTTTAAAAAATAGAAATAAGGGGCGTCTGGGTGGCTCAGATGGTTAAGCGTCTGCCTTCAGCTCAGGTCATGGTCCCAGGGTCCTGGGATCAAGCTCCGCATCGGGCTCCCTGCTCAGCGGGGAGCCTGCTTCTCCCTCTCCCTTGCCTGCCACTCCCCCTGCTTGTGCTCTCTCACTCTTTCTGTTGAATAAATAAATAAAATCTTAAAAAAAATAGAAATAAAACCACCATAGCTAATGGGGGCCCCAGACGGTCCGGTGATCTCTGACTGAAGGCTTCACCTAGCTTCCTCCTGACCTCTTCTCTCCACACTTCCACCACAGCAGTGTGGCCCTCCCCGGCCAGTGCCCTTGCCTGGGCTCAGCCAGAGTGCCCGCAGGCACAGGGAGATTAGGGAAGGAAAGGAGCGCAGAGCTTTAAGCCTTGCTGCCTCAGGATCTCCTGTGGAGCTTCTCTGTGTGCAGTCCTGTCTGAAGGGCTGTGAAGGGGGGTGGGGCATCCCTAAAAAGCTCAGTTCAGATGGGAAGCAGAACAGACCACCCCACCCTGGGACATAGACAAGCAGATCCCCGCAGAGAACCAGGAACCATGGATCCAGCTGTGTTGGCTAGGAGGGTTGGGGTCGGGAGGGCGTGAAGTCCTAGACCAGGAATGGGCAGAGAGCTGGAGATGGAAGAAGCAGCAACCTCTTCAGAAATCTGGGAACAAAAGGTGGGTGAGTCATGAAACCAACTAGTGCTTGTACACACTGTCTTATCTATTGTCTCAGTGTGTGTGTTTTCAACAACCCTGTGGGTTAGCACAGGGTACTCGATCTTTTTTTAACTTTAAAAATATTTAACGATAGTGACATAAAGCATGTACATGATAAAATGTTACGTATGTATTCTACACATTAAAGAGATATATGAGTATATATAGTGAGGATGTATATGGACACACCTGTGCAGTGGGTATATCTATGTGGTAGACATCTACATAGCAGCACAGCACATACTGGCATATTGTATTGCACATATACTCAAAATACATGTGTGTGTGTGCGTGTGCAGATGTACACATATACGTACATACGTACATGTATGTGTAATCGCAAAGCACACCCCCGTGTAACAACCACCCAGGTGGAGAAAGACTACATTGCCGGCGCCCAGAAGCACCCTTACCGCTCTCACAGCCCTTTCCCTCACCTCCTATTCTAATTTTTGTGGCACTCATGTCCTTACCTTTTTTAAAAATAGTTTTACCACTTTTCTGTGACTCTCTAAATAATGCAGTTTAGTCTTGGCTGTTTTTGAACTTTGCACGAGTGGAATCATCCAGTATGTATTCTGTTGTTCTTTCTTTTGCTCAACACTAGATTAGTGAGATTCACCCGCACTGTGGAATGTAGCTGCTGGTGGGTGATTTCAGTGTTGTAGGTTACTCCAGGGCATGAGTATATCACAGTCTATTTCTCTACGGTATTTGTTTTATTAATCTACATTTTTCTACTGATGAACATTTTGGATTATTTCCAGATTTCATGCTGCTATAAAAATTCCTGTATGTATCTCCTGGAGCACATACTTCCCTTGAGTGTGAATATACTTAGAATGGAATTGCTGGGTTGTAGGGAATGCCAATGTTAAACTTTATTAGATAATACCAAACTATTTTCTCAAATGGTGGCCCCACCTTACACTCCCCACCAGCTGTAAGTGACCCTTCCGTCCCCCACCCTTAGCTGTGTCCGACTCTGCTGTTTGTCGAGCGGCTGGGGCAATCTCGTGGTCTTACCCCTCGTCCCACCCCCACCTTAGGTTTTACTGGGACCTGATCATGCTCCTGCTGATGGTGGGGAACCTCATTGTGCTGCCCGTGGGCATCACCTTCTTCAAGGAGGAGAACTCCCCACCTTGGATCGTCTTCAACGTCCTCTCGGACACTTTCTTCCTGCTGGATCTGGTGCTCAACTTCCGCACCGGCATCGTGGTTGAGGAAGGTGCTGAAATCCTGCTGGCCCCGCGGGCCATCCGGTCGCGCTACCTGCGCACCTGGTTCCTGGTCGACCTCATCTCCTCCATCCCAGTGGATTACATCTTCCTGGTGGTGGAGCTGGAACCACGACTGGATGCCGAGGTCTACAAAACAGCGCGGGCGCTGCGCATTGTGCGCTTCACCAAGATCCTCAGCCTGCTACGGCTGCTGCGTCTCTCCCGCCTCATCCGCTACATACACCAGTGGGAGGAGGTGGGGCGGGGAGGTGGGCAGGGGGGCTCGCAGACTCCTCCGGGACATTGCTATGGGTGGGGCTCCTGGTGACTTTATGGAGTGAGGCAGCCGGGTGGGCTCTCTCCAAAGTTGGTGGGGCAGAAGCAGGGGCACGCTGAGGGTTCAGGGGGTGCCCCCCCCCCCGCCCCGTGCCCCGCAGGTGAGGAGGGTGGAGCGCAGCTGCGGAGGAACACTTGCAGGTTAGTTGGGCGGGGGCCGGAGGAAGTGGGAGGGGAGCAGGCTGTGGAAGGGGCTGGAGTTTCAGCTTCAAGGGGAACCTAGTTTAGTGGTTCAGAGTGTGGGCCGTGCGATCGCATTGCCTGTGATCATTCCCGGTTTACTATTTACTATACGAGACTTGGTTTCCTCTTCTATAAAATGAAGATGTTAAATATACTTACATATGAGAAGGTTATAAGGTTTAAAGGAATTAATACCCTTAAAGCTCCTAGAACAGTGCCTGGAACATAGTAAGTTCTGTTAGTGTTGTGGGGGAGGGGAAGGGGCCTGCGGGCGCGAATGCTCGCACGCAGGCCTTGGGGACATTGCACCGTGAAATGCCCTCTTCCTCTCTTCCAGCGGGCACAGCCTGGGCAGCTTGTGCAGTTGATTGTTTTGAGTTTCCGCTGTGACGCTGTGATTCTGGGCACGTGACTGGCATCAATTTCCTATGCATAAGATGAGAGTAGTAGCCCAGCCGACTTTGTATCTGCTGTACGGGTGTGTTGTGCCTGAATAACAGCCGCGTTTGAAACATTCATGGGGGCTGGGGCCAGAGAAGTTCAAGGAGAGAATTTGCAGGGCCAGGATTAGAGGAGGACCAGCGGGGCGGGGGTCCTGTCCACAGCAGCCGCTCCTCGGACTCCTCAGATCTTTCACATGACCTATGACCTGGCCAGTGCCGTGGTGCGCATCTTCAACCTCATCGGGATGATGCTGCTGCTGTGCCATTGGGACGGGTGTCTGCAGTTCCTGGTGCCCATGCTGCAGGACTTCCCTCCTGACTGCTGGGTCTCCATCAACCGCATGGTGGTGAGAACTCCCCACAGCCCTGTCACCTCTGGGCCTTCTCGGGGCTCCTCTGCCTGGGAAGCAGGGGCAGGAGGTGGGGGATGGCCGCGTGAGGAGGTGGGGGGGGAAGCTACCTAGAGGAAGTGCTCTTGTGTTGTGGGGAGCAGGCAGGGAAGGACACCTAGGCAGACACTGGGGGCCCTCACGCTGCAGAGAGGCCCCTTCTGCCCCGGGGCCCCCAGAACCAAGCCTAAAGAAGGGGGGGGCAGGCGGAAGGACCGAAGGAAGGGGGGTTGCAGGAGGAGAGTGGGGCCTCTCCGAGGAGGCTGTGTCCAGCTCGGCAATGCACTCTGCCCTCCAGAACCACTCATGGGGGCGCCAGTATTCCCATGCCCTGTTCAAGGCCATGAGCCACATGCTGTGCATTGGCTATGGGCAGCAAGCCCCTGTAGGCATGCCCGACGTCTGGCTCACCATGCTCAGCATGATTGTGGGTGCCACGTGCTATGCCATGTTCATCGGCCACGCCACGGCGCTCATCCAGTCCCTGGACTCTTCCCGACGTCAGTACCAGGAGAAGGTCAGCAGGGGCAGGAGAAGGAAGGGGTGGGCATGGAAGCGTGTTAGAGGCTGTGTAGCTCCACTCGAGGCTGATTCTGACACATGCCCCTGCTGGGTCTCTGTGTCCTTCCCTGCCCTGTGTCCATTTGTCCCATGCCCCTGTGTGTAACTGTTGCCTTGTTTGGACCTATGTCCCTGTCCTTGACCCTTTCTCTGCCCACGTCTGGGTTCTCCTGTGACTGTGCCGTGTGTCTTCCCGTGTGGCCTGCCGAACCCCCATGTGTCTCCATGCTTCACTCCTCCGGATCTGGCCAATGCCTGTGGTCTTTCTTCCACATACCGTCCCCCCCACGGCCCCCGCCCTGCACCTGGCTCTGCATCCCCTGGCTGCCGACTGCCGGCTGGCCCTCCAGTACAAGCAGGTGGAGCAGTACATGTCCTTCCACAAGCTGCCGGCTGACACCCGGCAGCGCATCCACGAGTACTACGAGCACCGTTACCAGGGGAAGATGTTCGACGAGGAGAGCATCCTGGGCGAGCTGAGCGAGCCGCTCCGGGAGGTGGGGCTGGGCGTGGGGGTGCCGTCTGGGGCAGGGGCTACTGGCCAGTAGGTGATGAGACCAGGCCTCTGGGGGGCTTTTAGGGACTAGGGTCTTTCTGGAAAGTCTTATGGGGTTAAGTATACATGGAGAGGGGCTGCAGGGATCTCTGTTTGGGGGCGATGGTCCTGCAGGGGCTTGTGGGAGAGCTCTGAAGGCAGGAGCTTGGGGATGGTCCCAGGCTCACTGAAGCGTCCCCATCCTTTGGCAGATTGTGACCCCAGGGGTGGGGCCTCTGGAGACAGATTAGCTCGATGGGGGCACCTCGGGGCAGGGGACACCGCCTGCCTGACAGGCCCCTCCCCTGCCCAGGAGATCATTAACTTCACCTGCCGGGGCCTGGTGGCCCACATGCCGTTGTTTGCCCACGCCGACCCCAGCTTCGTCACAGCTGTGCTCACCAAGCTGCGCTTTGAGGTCTTCCAGCCGGGGGACCTCGTGGTTCGCGAGGGCTCCGTGGGCAGGAAGATGTACTTCATCCAGCACGGGCTGCTCAGTGTGCTGGCACGTGGCGCCCGGGACACCCGCCTCACTGATGGATCCTACTTTGGGGGTCAGCAGGCCTCGGGGAGGGTGGGGGGACTGGAGCAGAAGCTAGAGGGCAGTTGCTCCCCTGGGTCAGGCTGTGTGCAGAATCACAGAGCTCCAGCCTTCCCTAGGCCTGCTTAACCAGACTCTAGGCCCTGGGGCTCTGCGGTTTTAAATCGCTTCCTAAGAGAGGCCAATGCTAGACCCCCTTGACAATTTCTACGCCAGCGGGCCTTGTAGAACCCTTAAGCAGTGAAATCCAAGGATCCTGGGAGATGACGGAAAGACAGGAATAAAGCCCTGCTGCTCCAGGGGCTTGAGTTTGCTGGCTCCCTGGCGGGACGCCCTGGCAACACAGTTCAGGGGTCAGGCTGTAGCAGTGGGGGGCCGTTCCACCAGAGGCTGCCCACAGCTGCTCGAGGCTCTGCCCTGGCTCAGCCCCAGACCACCCGCCACTCTCCAGCATCCCTGTCCTGTCGCTCTTTGCCCTTTGGCCCTGCCTTTCTCCTTCTCAGGTGCCCTTGGACTTCACTCGCTGCCCCAGGCCTGCCCCTTGGGCCAGAGCAGGGGAGTGGGTATGAATTAAATGGAGTGGAATAACTAGGTGCGTGGGGGCCAGAAAGACCCACCTGTTTGTCAGCTTTAGTTTGGAGAGAGTGAGAGAGATTGTAATTGTGCACGTCTGGAGAAAGACAACCCTTGGGGCATTTAGGGGTCTTGGTGTGGGTGGGGAGGAGCCTGAGGGAGCCGGGTCAGCTGCTGCAGGCCCGGCAAGAGGGAATTCTGCGGGAGTTCTGGGGACGGCAGTTCTGAGGGCCCCCCCCCCAACTTGGACAGAGATCTGTCTGCTGACGCGGGGCCGACGCACGGCCAGCGTGCGGGCGGACACCTACTGTCGCTTGTACTCCCTGAGCGTGGACCATTTCAACGCCGTGCTGGAGGAGTTCCCCATGATGCGCCGGGCCTTCGAGACTGTGGCCATGGATAGGCTGCGCCGCATCGGTGAGGCCCCTCTGCCCTGTGCGCCCTGGGGTCCTGGCTGTGTCCCCACCCCGCCTCCATAGCAAGGCAGCCCCGCCTCCCAGGGCCCAGGCTCTAGTGCATCAACGTCACACCCCAGCCCACCCCGTTCTCAGCAAATGCCCCCACAGGACCTTCAACACTGTGTCTCACTGTCCTTGCCACTCAGTGTCTCCTACCCCTGGAGACATTGTCCCGAGTCTCCACGCCCAGAGTCCTGCTTCCCTGAGCCTCACCATCTCTGGTGCATACTGTCCCCCCTGGCCCTCTTCCTCCAACGCCTACCTTCCGGCCTCCATCCCCATCCCTCACCCCGCTGCCACCCTTTGATTCCGTCTTGTTGTCCTCCTGCTCTGATACCCAGCCTTCACCTTGGCCTCCTTCCCCTCCTCATTCTCCCCCTGCTGGGACCATTTCTAGGCAAGAAGAGCTCTGTACTGCAGCGGAAACGCTCCGAGCCAAGTCCCGGCAGCAGCGGGGGCACCGTGGAGCAGCACTTGGTACAGCACGACAGGGACACCGCCCGGGGAGTCCGGGGCCTGGCCCCGGGCACAGGAGCTTGGCTCAGTGGAAAGCCGGCGCTGTGGGGGCCGCTGGTGCACGCGCCCCTGCAGGCAGCCGCCGCGACCTCCAGTGTGGCCATTGCCCTGACTCACCAGCGGGGCCCTCTGCCCCTCTCCCCTGACTCTCCAGCTACCCTCCTTGCTCGCTCTGCTCGACGCTCAGCGGGCTCCCCAGCCTCCCCGCTAGTGCCTGTCCGAGCTGGCCCTCTGCTGGCCCGGGGTCCGTGGGCATCTACCTCCCGCCTGCCTGTCCCACCTGCCCGAACCCTCCACGCCAGCCTGTCCCGGGCTGGGCGCTCCCAGGTGTCCTTGCTGGGTCCCCCCCCGGGAGGAGGTGGACGGCGACTAGGACTTCGGGGCCGCCCACTCTCAGCCTCCCAACCCTCTCTGCCTCAACGGGCAGCTGGGGATGGCTCTCCTGGGCGTAAGGGCTCAGGAAGTGAACGCCTGTCCTCTTCAGGGCTCCTGGCCAAGCTTCCAGGGACAGCCCAACTCCCCAGGCCATCAGTGCCTGAGTCAGCTGCCCCTCGGGGCCCCCAGCTCTCTGCCAACATGTGAAACCCTTGGCTAAGCTTTTGGGCGCCGCAGTGTGTGCCCGAGGGTAGATGCCTCTGGGGGAAGGCCAAGGAGATCTGAAACACGGCCCTGGGGGAATATCTCCCTTTACTACCAAGAGATGGTCTCTGTCCTCAGCTCAGGCACTCTGCAGCCTGTCTGACATCCTCCTAACCCATTCACCCATTCATCAAATGTACCAAGCGCCTACCATGTTCAGGGCACTGTGCCAGGCGCTGTATGTCTTCACTGCCAAGTAGAAGTGACTCCAAGGCCTCTGAGGAGGGGGTTCCCCTGGCCTGGTCCTGCCAGGTGCAGGCTCGGGCCCAGGCCCCCACCTCACCAAGCACAACTGCTTGCCACCGCCATCACTGCCAAGCAACTAGATGTCTCTGTTTCCCGGCCCGTGACCCTGCAGGTGCTGCCTGCTGCGTTCGGCCTCTGCCTCGCTAGCACAGCCGGGCACTGCCAACCCCCATGCCTCCGCTGCTGTCAACAGGTGTCTCTGCTCCCCAGTGTGGGCCTCCACCTTCACTGCCTTGTGTGGACCGTTCCCCTCCATACCGCCCCCACCCAGCGCAAACGTCTCCTGTCGAGTCCCTTGCACTCTCTGTCCCCGTCCTAGATCTTCTTGTAGACAGGGGCCTCCTCCTCCCTGAGCCCCTGCCCTGCCGGTGTCCCCCTAAAGGCTGTGGGATGGATGGCACCTCCCCATTTAATGTGCCAGCCTGGATCCCCCCAGGTGGGGGGCAAGTGGCTGAATCCTTAGATGGCATTTTTTTCTTCCCTTCTTCCCTCCCTTCCTTCCTTGTTTATTCTTATTATTCAATTATGTAATAATTGTATTTATTCATTTGCTAGTTTTATTTATTATTAATTCATTTTATTTAGCCGTTCCTTTATCCATCCCTCCCCACCTCTCCTTATGGGGAGAGAGGAAGAAGCAGGTCCCCCATGCCAGCTCTTGGGGTCCTCACGCAGCTCCACCAGCCGGCAGCAATACTGAGCCCTCTCTCTATCTAGAGCGGCAGGAAGGGCTACGCAAGCGGGGAGGAAGACTCTTGCTACTTTCAGGGGTTTTGCTCCTCTTGAGTCTACTGTTGGTGAAAGAGTAAGTGGAGGAGCCAAGGTATCCAAGCCTGGGGAAGGGTAGGCTAGCCAGTACCTCTGCCTTCTCAGGGACAAGAGAAATACTTGGCCCTGCTCCTCTGTCCCCACATCTGCTCGACAGTATCAGAGAATGTGGATCCAGGACCTTAAATCTTTCCTCTTGAGTGAAGAGTCCTGGGGTTTTATAATTGCTCCCAAACAGCTGGGTTTAAAAGGAAAACAGAGCTACTCGTTTTGGCTCCTGGTTTGTGTGGGGGAACACCGTGGGCACGAAGGAGTTTCTGGGTGCAGGACGAGGCAGCAGAGCATCTGACCCAGCAGGGCATGAGGTGGGCGTGAGAGCAGCCATGGAGGGGCCTGCAAACCCAACAGAGGTTGTGAAGACAGTGACAAGATGAGCCCCCCAACTCTCGGGGCTCCCCAGCCCTCCTCCAGCCCAAAAGGCTGGTGCTCTGGTGTCACTGTCCATCACAATGAAGGAAGAGGTGGCGCTCTCCTCGGGAGATGCTCAGGTCATCACGAGGGCCACACCGGAGACCATCAGACTGCATGGATATAGGGATTCTGTGGGGACCCCCTGTTCCCCTCGTCCCCCACGCCCTGGGTACAGGAAGCCCAGGGGACTCAAATTAACCGGCTAAGCTAGGATTAGAGGCTCAGGGTATTTAGGGCCCAGCTGAGAGCATTGGGCGCAGGGGATGTAGGACTGGTGCTGCCGGGTGGCCTGTGCTTAGCTGGACACAGACCTTCCGGGCCTGCGTGGAAGGGAGAGAGGAAGCGGCGCCCTGGAACGGGGCTAGACGGCAGATGCGGCCTCGGCAGGGAGGGCCTGGAGCAGGGAAGACAGCTGGGGGACTGTGGGGTGGAGGGAGTGAGGTCCTGGTTGGGCTGGGTTAGGGGGGCGTGGCATCTCAGGATATGCTCAGCACGCGCATGATGTTGGTATAGCCAGAGCCAGGGCGCCAGCCCGTCACCACGATCACCAGGTCTCCCACGCGGAGGAAGCCACGGAGCTTTCCTGGCAGGGGTGCCGGGAGAAGATGACGGTCAGCCATTGAGGGACGCAGGCCAGCCCTGTCATGAGAGCCAGCCACCGCCCCCATCCCCTCCAGGGCAGCCCAGAGGGGCTTGAGGTGAACTACACAGTGTGGGCCCCAGGTGGCGCCACAGGGACCGCGACCGCGGCAGTATATTAGGGCTGCAGGGGTGTCCAGGGGTGGCATGTTGCCCACCTGTGCTGCTATGGAGAAAGGAAGAGGTGGGGTGTGATCACAGTCCGTAAACCAGAGTTTCCCTCCAGCTTGTACCCTCACCTCTTAACCCTTACGTCCTATCCAGCTCTGGCCACCCGGTGCGGACAGCAGCCAGGCCGACCTCACTCCCACTGCCCTCCTCCTCAGCTTGCCCCCTCCCCCCAGCCCCGGAGGCCACATATCCCTGTGTCTTAGTGACCCTCCCGGAGAAACTCTGGGACCAGAGGAGAGAGGCCAGGCCCTGTGAGTGTGTGTGGAAGGTGAGGTCGGGGGACCGAGGTTGCAGATCCGGGGCCGGGTGCGGAGGAAACGTAGGTGGCTCACCACTTTCAATGCCAAATTGGACCCGGCGATCCACATCGTCTGCCCAGATGGCCTCTGGAGGTTCACTGTAGAGTAAGGGGAAGACCCCTCGGCACAGGTGGGCCTGCCGGGCAGCCTGGGCAGAGCGGGTAACAGCAATGACCGCTGCCCGAGGTCGGTACCGAGACAGCAGCTGTGCTGAGCTGAAGGAGAGGGAGAAGGTCTCAGAACAGTGAAAGAGTGTTGAACCAGGAAACAAGGGTTTGGGTTCTGATCCCAGGGTCACAAACAAGCTGTGTGGCCCTGGGTGAGTCATCATATTTCTCTGGGCCTTGTTTTTCTCACCTGTAAAATGGGCATAAGCATGCCTGCCCTTCTTAGCACACAAGGATGACCAGAGATAATGAAGGATAGATCAAAGCAGATAATAAGAAACTTCTTGAGAAGCATAAAACCCTTCTGAGAATGTACCTATATGTAGTACTTAACTCACAGGTGTCTCTTGTTAATCCTCACAACCCCATGAGAAAACGGAGGTCTATGGGGCATAGGTGGCTTACCCAAGGCACCGTAGCTGATTTCAGAGCAAAGGCTTGAACTAAGGCCTTCTGGTCCCTTCTGCAACACCTCAGCACTGTAAGGCTTTGTGGACTAAAAGCAGGGGCCCTAAACTGTCCTGGAAGCCTCCGTGCTCAGTGATGTCACATTCCCTTCCAACCCCATGGAGCTCATGGCGAATTTCCCGCGTGCTCTAAGATCCGCCTCTCCTGGCCTCCAGCTACCTACTCCTCTTGCTGCAGAACGATACTCTTCATCCCTGACGTCAAGACAAAACCCAGGCCTGTGGCCCATCCCCGCCTGCCCCTAGCCCAAAGCTGTGTCCTGGTGTTGCCAGTGTCCTCCTCACCGGCCAGTCGTGGTCAGCACGATGATGGCGGCAGCACAGCACTTGAAGGCGGCCTCCACCGCGCCTATGGCGGTGACCTCAGTGGGGTCTCGGCTCAGGGGTGCTGCCCGGCGCAGTTCCTCAAACAGCTGCCGGTGGTACACGGCAGCCTCTGCCTCCCGGGCAATCTGCAAGCACCAGAGGTCAGGCGGGGCCGGGGGCACCGGGGCCAGGAAGGGGCTTGGTGTTTCTGGGATTCTGAACTCCTACCGCGTGCTGCATCTTTACTGCCTCCACGGGAAATCGGCCCTTGGCAGTCTCCCCTGACAGCATGATGCAGTCTGCTCCGTCCAGCACAGCGTTGGCTACGTCACTGGTCTCCGCCCGGGTCGGCCGTGGCTTAGTGATCATGCTCTCCAGCATCTGGGGGACATCGGGGCATCAGAGCTGCAGGACTCAAACTCTGGGCACCCTGCCCCAGCTACTTCTCTGCCACTCTCAGAGTGCCCCGAAAGCCAGGGTCACAGTTACAAACTATATGATTCTGGCAATTCAGTTTCCTCATCTGAAAAATGGGGCTCACAGAATCTCTTCCCAACTTCGTTGTTTGAGGATCAAACACTGGACAGCAAAATGTGCTACAGACCTAAGGTATGGGTATCCACCGTCAGGTGTCCCCAACACCCAGAGAATGCCCGGGGCCCCGAGGGCTCACTCCAGACCTGTGTGGCGCAGACAACGGGCTTGCCCGCCAAGTTGCACCGTCCAATCATCATCTTCTGGGCCAGGAAAACCTTCTCAGCTGGGATCTCGATGCCCAGGTCGCCCCGCGCCACCATGATGCCATCGCTCACCTCCAGGATTTCATCAAACCTGGGTGGTTGGGGGAGTCAGGGCTGGGGAAGAGCTAGAAGATTCCAGGGAGAGGCAGGCTGGAGCAGAGGAGGGCGATGGGGATGGCTAGGGCCTGATGGGGACAAAAACCAAGCCTCACTTCTTCACGCCTTCGTGGTTCTCGATTTTGCTAATGATCTTGATGTCGCGTCCTTCGGGCCCCAGAGCAGCCCTGATGGCAGCCACATCACTGGCTTTCCTCACGAAGGAGGCAAAAATGATGTCCACGTTATGCTGTACCCCGAAGCGCAGGTCCAGGATGTCTTGCTCAGACAGCCCGGGCAAGTCCACCTCAACACCTGGCAAGTTCACGCCCTTCCGGCTGCCCAGGAGGCCTCCGTTCTCCACTTGGGTCTCCAGCTCCTCTGGGCCTGCAGGCATGGAAAGAGCCAGCGCAGGTCAAGGGTGATCCGAAGGCATCCGAAGTCACGGAGAGGGAGCCCAGGAGATCAGGAACCCATGTCCTAGTGTCTCTCCACCCTCGGCCAGGCCTGTGCACCTAACAGGCACCGGTGGACGTCTGTGCAAGAAGGGACGAACCCAGCAGTCCCACCCCAACCGGGTTGAGCCCACAAGCCTGGACACGGGGTCTCAGGGAGCGGGTGGGGAAGAGTGCTGGCCAGGGGCAGGGGCGGCGGGTCTACGGGGCGAGGGGGCCCAGGGAAGGGAGTGCGCCCACGTCCTCGCTTGGCTGGGGCGTAGGCTCATCCGCACCGATTTTCTTGACCTGGAGGGAGATGAGCCCGTCGTCTATGTAGATGCGGCCCCCCACCGGCACGACCTTGACGATATTGGGGTAGTCCACCCACACGGTGTTCGGGTCCCCCCGCGTCCGGAACGCCGGGTCCACGGTCACCAGCACCGGGGAGCCCTTCACTAGCTCCACCTCGGCCTCCGGGCCCTAGGGGCGGGGCCAGAATGGTCTTGAGACCCGCCTCGTGCCCCACCCTCCCGGGCCCCGCCCCGGGCCCCGCCCCTCGCGCGTCGCGGGGCACCTGGGGAAGCCTGCGGCGCGGGGTCGAACTCTCACCCCCCGCAGGACCCCGGTGCGTATCTCCGGCCCCTTGGTGTCCAGGCCGATGGCCACGGGTCGGTAGCCGAGCGGAGAAGTTGCAAAGCTCTCCACCGCCTCCCGAATGTTGGCGATGGACTGAGCGTGGTACTGCGGACGAGCGAGCCGGGGTTTCAGGGAAAGGTTGCCAGGACACCCCCACCCCCCGGCAAGCTTTAGCTCCGCCCCCTCTCCTTGGCCCCGCCCCAAACCTCGTGGGAACCGTGCGAGAAGTTGAGGCGCGCAATGTTCATCCCGGCCTTGATCATCTCCTTGAGGCGCTCCACCGAGTGAGAGGCCGGTCCTGGAAGCAGAGATCCCTCTCAGACAACCTTCTTCCCAAACCCGTCGCCACCCATAGAGCCGCCCCACTGCACAGCAGTCCAGCTACCTGACCTTTATTCCCTGACGCAACCTCTGCTCACAGGTCAGCCAACACCTGCTTCCTTGGGGGGGGGCACCGCGGGGGTCTTGGAGGGGAGCGTCCCGAGCCCGGCTTGAGACAACTGTGTTGGCAGTAATGTAACTGCTGCAGAGTGGGGGTCCCCGGGCCCATGAGGGGGTAAGGCAGGAGATAACGTGCCAGGTGAGGGGTCCGCCTGGGTCTTTAGAGCTGAGAGGCCTCATACTGACAGAGGAGAGGCGATCTCTCCCACCCCCTGCTTTGCTGGCCAGGCAGCTGTGTAACTGAGAGCCCGCCGGCCAACCTCTCCAGTCCCTTCCCGAAGCCGGTTTGCACGTGGGCACTAGGCCCCTTCCTCAGCTGCTCGAAGACAGGTTTAGCTATTCTGCAGCCCCCTGTGGTATCGATGTGTTCCCTTCTATTGGATCTTTCGCATCAGCATGTAACCCTGCTGCTCTGTCTTTTATCATAAAAGAAATCCTCTGAGCCCCAGTACCCGCTCCAGCTACAGTACTATATCTTTGCTCTCCTTTGCAGCAAAACTCACTGCAAGGGCTCTCTGTGCTTGCTGCCTCCGGTCCTCCTTCCTCCCCCTCTTCTCCCTTGCTCTCACTCCAGCCGGGCACTGGCCCCGCCTCTCTGCAGCATCTCTTCCTGTAAGGGTCGCCAAGAACATCTGTGTAGTTGCTAAACGCAGTGGTCAGTTCTCAGCGCTCCTCCGGGCTGGCGGGTCGGCAGCATTGAACCCGCGCGTCCTTGACGCACCTGTGCCTCACTTAGCCTCCAGGACACGCCCCGTCTCCCGTTTCCTCCGGCGCCACTGGCTGTTGCTTCTCAGCCCTTGCTTACTCCCCTTGACATTAGATGCCTATTCTCTTCTCTGTCATTTTCCCTTCACTCCCTTGGTGGTCTCACCTAGTCTCAGGGCTTTAAATACCATCTCTATGCTGACAACTCCCACATGTATATCTACAATTCAGACGTCTGCCCCAAACCCAGACTTGTGTATCTGATTGCCTCTGAGCATCTCAAACTCAGCATGCGCGAAGCCCAGCTGCTGATCTCCTCCCCCGAAAACCTCTGCACCGAGGTCTTCGCTGCTCAGTTGATAATGCATCCTTCTAGTGCCTCAGGCCACAAGCCTTGGATTCCTCTCTGACTCCTTTTTCACCCTCACCCCCTCCCCTTGTCCAGGCTGTCTGGAAATCCTGTCGACTCCATCTTCCAAATGCACTCAGAATCTGATCGCATCTGACCACCGCCACTGCCCCCACCTGGTCTGAGCCAGAAATGTCGCAGGAGCTGCTTCTACTCTTGCCCCCACCGCCGCCCCCAACCTCTTCAGTACCACAGCCAGGCAGTCCATTCCAGCATAAGAGCGAGTCACTCTCCCCCCCAGCACTCTGCAGCCCTCTCCTACTTCTTCTAGAGGAAAACTGAACTCAAACTCTAAGAATGGCTGCTAAGCCCTACATGATCTCCTCTTCCTCTACAATGTCTTCATTTGGCTACTCTTCCCCCGTGATGGTTTCTAACCATTCCAGCCTCCTTGACTCGGGGCCTTTGCACTGGCTGCTCCCTTGCCTGGAACCACCCCCTCCAACATGAGCACGGCCTCCTCTCATCTCCTTCATGCCTTTGCTCAGATGTAATTTTCTGAACAATGGCTCCCCAGTGGGACTGTAGCCTGCCTCCCGCCCTCGAGCCCCTAATGCCCCCTACAAAGCTCTGTGATCCGGGCGCCTGGGTGGCTCAGTTGGTTAAGCGACTGCCTTCGGCTCAGGTCATGATCCTGGAGTCCCGGGATCGAGTCCCGCATCGGGCTCCCTGCTCGGCGGGGAGTCTGCTTCTCCCTCTGACCCTCTTCCCTCTTGTGCTCTCTGTCTATCATTCTCTCCTTCTCAAATAAATAAATAAAATCTTTAAAGAAAAAACAAAGCTCTGTGTTCCTTGTTTCCGTAGTTCCTACCACTTTCTCACATACTAAATAATCTATTTCTTTTTAAGGTAGTATGGTTAGTATTTATTGTCTCGCCCAGCTAGGTGGTCAGCCCCCCAAGGGCGGTGGTCTTCGTTTACGTCACCGATCTCCTCCCAGGGCCCCAAGCCTTGGCCACCAGATGCTTAACAAGTATTTGTTGAATGAATGAGTCTGTCAAGCATGGAGAGGTCTCAGAGGAGACAGCAGATGGGGAAGCATCTCGATAACCGCTCCCGAGGTCCCGTGATGCTGGGGTGGGGGACGCTCACCGATGGTGGCGATGATGCTGGTGCTACGGGCGGCCACGGGCTCCGAGTCGATGTCCAGCAGGCATAGGTGCTCGAGGAAGCTGTCTGCCATGGCAGCCGACAGCTGCTGCTGGAAGAAGGCCGTGCCCAGCTCGTGGGTCAGCTGGGCCGCGCTGGCCCGCCGCAGGTAGCCTGCCGGCCCTGCCGTGGAAGAGGGCTGCGTGGGCAGCTGCTGCACCCCCCATCCTTCCCCTCGGCATGCCCCAGGTCCCCTCTGTCCGCATCAGGTTTCACTGAGCCCTTCTTAGGAGCTGGGCATGACACAGACGTTATCTGAGAGACGGGGTTCGCGTCCAGGCCTGACTGACTCTAGGCTCCGGTTCTTGACCATCCGGATCCCTGAGCCCTCACAACCCTGACTTCCTGCCCTCCAGCTGCTGACTCCCCTCAGCCTCAGCTCTTCACCATATCTAGTGCACAGTGGCTGGTCATGATCCAGAATCACCCGGTCCCCTTTCCTAAGCTCCCTATTTTCTTCCTTCCAATTGGCTGGCTCCCCAACCCCCTCCTCTGAGTTTCCTCAGTCTCTTCAATGCTGCTCCGGTCCTAGGGTCCCTGTAACTTGACCCGGCGCAGCCCAGAGGAGCCCCAGTCCCAGCCGCACCCTCCATGCCCCTGAGTGCCTGCCTGTCTCTGGGGGTCTGCTCCCCGCTGTCGGGCTGTCAGAGGCAGGCTGGGCCAAGGGAGCGGTCCTGTGTGCTGGTTAAAGTGTCACCACCAGGGACCAGAGTCCAGGCAACACGGGAGTGCCCCGTGGCTCCCATGCTGCAGGACCCCCCCTGCCCTGCCTACGGAGGCTAGAAAAGAGGCTTGGACCAGGGCCCAAACTGAACACAAGGGAGACTCCAGTGAACAGAACCCCCCCCCCCGCCGAGGCCCTCGGGGTCCAGCAGCAGATATAAGTCATTTGTGTCTCTACCCCCACTCCTGATTTCCACCCTCACTCCCCACTCTATTCAATGGCTTCCCCTTTCCTTACCTCCTGGAGCCCCAATCAGGATGGACTTTGCTAAGTCCCTTTGGGACTTAGAGATCCTTGACCAAAGCTCCTGGGCTCGTATGCTCTCCTGGCTGGACATGCTTACAGAGTGAGAGGCTGTGGAGAGGGGGGAGAACACAACTGCTGCTCTTATCTAAGGGAGACAGAGAAAAGAAAAGGGGCACACCCAGCTGGCTGCCCCTGTCCCCACACAGAGTCCCACCCCCAGACCTGCTGGCTCTCCGCCCACTCTTCTGGTGTTCCCCCCCATCCATTTTTCCTGATAAGTTTCCAATTCATTCGTGCTGTCATCAACCTGAATGGAGATTTTGGTGATATGGCCCCTTGTCCTTTGTACTTTCCTGGAGTTAGCCCTGATGAATCTAGGAAGGAGGGGGTTTATGGTAGGAACTGGAGCCTGAAGGAAGGGGATGGGGAGCACTGTGATAATATGGTGGGATTCTCTGGAAGGGCTCTGACAGCATCGCTGTTACCATAACACTAGCCACCATTTACTGAGACTAGGGGAGGAACAGGTTTGCAGGGAAACATGCAAGGTTTCCATGTTAGCCAGGCTATGTTCAAGATGCCAATCAATCATTGAAATCAATAGGCAGACAGTAGGACTTAGGGTGTGCTGGGACAGTGTTCGGACATCTTATGTACATACAGCTTCTTTGTCACCATGACAACCGAGAAGGAAGGTAGGATTGAGAGCCTGTTTGACAGTGAGGGGCCGAGGCTAGCAGGGTGGGCTAGGCATCTTCTGCCACTCCAGATCCTTTCTCTACCCTTGTCCACTCTGTCTGCGGCTGGGAGGCTAAAGGCCTTGCCCATGGCTTCTGTCGGGCTTGGCCCCTGGAAAAGGGGCACCAGTAGGAGAGGAAGCCTGGGCATTTTCCCTCCCCTTCCTCCTGCAGGGTTGCTGGAAGTCACAGGTCCTGCCAGGGACCCTCTCCAGATTCTAGGACCCATTCTCTCCCCATCCCCTGGGACCCGAAAGGTGGTTCTAGGCGCACTGTTACACTGTGACTAGATCTGGGCTAATGCTGTAGCTCTTGCAGTTTAGCAGCATCCTGTGCACACCTTTGGATATAATTCTGTTATCAAACATTCTTCAATTTATCTGATTTGAGAGAGCCCTCGTTTCCTGACGGAACCCTACCTGATACACTTGGGGCTAAAAATCTTGTCGGCAGCGGAGCTAGGATTCAGACTCAGTGTGGCGGCAGAGGCTGAGCTGTGTTCACTAAACTCCATCCCTTCCCTCAGACTCTGAGTGGAACAGAAAGAGGCTAGATAGTAGGGAGGACTTACAAGGGAGAATGAGCATGGCATCCTAGGCTCTGTTTATAAAAGACAGAACAAATAAAGATGGTTGAAAATGTAACCAGGGGCGCCTGGGTGGCTCAGTTGTTAGGCGTCTGCCTTCGACTCAGGTCATGACCCCAGGGTCCTGGGATCGAGCCCCGCATCGGGCTCCCTGCTCCGCGGGAAGCCTGCTTCTCCCTCTCCCGCTCCCCCTGCTTGTGTTCCCTCTCTCGCTATCTCTCCTCTCTCAAATAAATTAAAAAAAAGAAAAGAAAGTTG
This sequence comes from Callorhinus ursinus, assembly GCF_003265705.2. Taxonomy (NCBI): domain Eukaryota; kingdom Metazoa; phylum Chordata; class Mammalia; order Carnivora; family Otariidae; genus Callorhinus; species Callorhinus ursinus. The sequence goes on along the minus strand of NW_027397154.1, from coordinate 1,284,023 downwards.
TAACCAGAGGGAACGTAATAGACTTCAGGCATTGGGGAACTAGGCCTTGTGCTTGGGGGTTGGGGAGGGACATGTGATGTTTAAGTCTGGCCTGGTGATTTCACTCTCACTCAAAGACCGCTTGGGAGGACCCGAATCCCAGAGATCCAAGCCCCGAGTAGCTAACAGGAGGTGGGGTTGGTGCCCCAAAGCGGCCCCTGTCCTATCCAAAAGCTTTGACCTGAAATGAGTCAAAGAGGAAAAGCACTGGGGCTGACCCTGGGTCCACAGTGACCACACCACGTGAGAGGTGTTCTGCACTTTGTCCCAGGGTCAGGCAGCCCTGAGCAGGTGGCCCGTGGGTGACCGCGGGAAGGACGGCAGGCCTGCGGGAGCCAAGCCTCGGCCGTGTCTGATGAGAGCCTCCCCAGCCGGCCAGCATGCACAGCCCCACAGCCTCAGACGCGCACAGGGCTGCTCACACGGCGTCAGACACACGCAGACTCGAGCTTGGATGTGTTCTCAGCACGTGCCCTGCCCCACGCCGGGTTCTGAGAGTCCGCCCCCGACGGGGGAGAGGCAGAAATGCGGGCAGTTAGGGTTAGTGAAGTGTGCGTTCAGGACGCAGCGGGGACAGGAGGGGTGGAAGGTTGTGGGTGACGCAGGAGGCCGCACCAGAGCTGAAGGGAGGCGAGGGCAGACTGGCCAGTGCGGGCACACGCGCACACGCGCGCCCTCCCGGGACACACAGACACTCTCCCGCTCTCACACGTGCCCGCCCGCGGCAGCCCCTGTGCACGGCAGCGGCCGGCCTGCGGGGGCGCCCGAGAGCCGCCCGGGGACCCGCGCGCGTCCTGGCCCCGCCCCCGCCAGCTTCCCGGGGCGCGGCGCGGGGCCCGCGGGCCTGGGGGTGCGGCGGCCGTGCGCCTGGCCCCTCGCCTCCGGCCGCCGGCGGCCCAAGCCGGGGGGTGGGCCCTGCGTCTGCGTTTCCAGCAGTTCCCTAGAATTTGTTCAAGTGTATTTACGTTTATTTGTAGACACTTGCTCAATATACAGCGCTCAGAGGTCCAGGGTATCAGTGAAGAGTTTCTCCCTTCCTGACCCCATCCCCGTTCCAGCCACTCGTGGCCCCCCCAGAGTCTACCAGAAGTTTCTGTGTCTTCTCTCAGAAATGGACCATGCAGGTACAAACAATATATACCCCCCCTTTTTTAAAATATAGGAACATTTTATTTTTATTTGTATTGCTTTTAAAGATTTTATTTATGTATTTGTGAGAGAGACAGAGAGCCAAGCCGGGGGAGGGGCAGAGGGAGAGGGACAGCCAGACTCCCCATTTGGCGGGGAACCTAACCGGTGACTCCATCCGAGGACCCCGAGATCATGCCCTGATCTGAAGTGAGATACTTAATGGACTGAGCCACCCAGGTGCCCCTATTTATTATTTTTTTTAAGTAATCTCTGTGTCCAGTGTGGGGCTCAAACTCACAACCCGGAGATCAAAGGTCACGTGCTGTACTGAATGAGGTGGCCAGGCACCCGGAGGCTTCCCTTGTTAATGCAGGTAGTAGGGTACTGAACATTGCGTTCTGTACACCCCCCCCCCAGCTGACTCTAAGAGCTTGGGCTCCTTGCCTAGGAATGGAGGGCTTACTTTTGTTCACCATTTGTAACGGACCCCCTGAAATCCGCCATGGGACCTCTGACTTGCAGGGCAGGAAGCTGCCCAGAGCCGGGGCCCAGGTCTCTCTTGGTTTTGTGAAAAATTGTGCTAAAATATATATAAGAAAAAATTGACCATTTAACCATTTTTAGGCATACAATTCAGAGGCATCAAGTACATGCATGACGTTGGGCAACCAATAGTACCATTTCCAAAATTGTTCTCATCAACTCAAACAGAAACTTTGTTCCCATTAAACACTAACTCCCCGTCCCCACCTCTCTCAGCCCCCAGTAACTTCCATTGTACCTTGTGTGTCTGGATTTGCTGACTCGAGGGAACTCCTAGAAGTGCAATCGCTCACTGTCTTTTTGTGACTGACTTATTTCACTCAGCATGTTCCCAAGGCTCGTCCATACTGCAGCCTGTCTCCAGAATTCCTAACTTTTTAAGGCTGAATAATACTCCACTGTATCCAGGCCATACCTTGTTTGTCCTCTCTGTCTGGGAACCGACGCTCTGCTTGTCTCCACCTTTTGGCTGCAGTGAACGGTGCTGCTGGACAGGTGTGTCGGCCCACGGAGCCTTCTGTGGAGGCCAGCCGGCCTCCGTGCAGCTCTGGTCTTGCACGTGGGGCAGGGCGGGCAGCTCCACCCTAACAAGAAGAGGGGAGGTGGGTGGGAGAGCCTCCCATGGGGACAGGGGTCTGGAGAGGAGGGGTAGAGGGTGCAAACCTAGCTCACGGCTTGACACCCACCAATGTTCCCACCTCACGCAGAGTGCAGGCTGAAGGCCTCACGAGGCCCTGCTCCTCCCCAGTCCTCCCCCATTACTCCTGTCATACTGGCCCCCAAGACATGGGGAACAAAGGCGGAAGAAAAAAGATTAAATTTCCTTACGCCCTGCAGCCCATCGACGAGTCTTGAAACAGGCAGAGTGACCTTCCTCCAGGGACTCAGCTGCCTCGATGTTAATACTTTGCTAACGGCAAAAGGCAACCTTAGCCCAACTCCCAGGACCTTGTAAGTCTACTTTAACATAGTAGAGATTCCTTTGGAAACCTCCTTTATCTCTACCCCCTAAGATACCTGTTGACAATCATCCCCCAAGCACATGACCCACCGATGCACATCTGGAGGCTCTCATGACTCAGGTTTTACTAAACAGTAATGAATGACCTTTTCCTAACAAGAGCTAGCTCCCCTCAAGGTCCTGGAAACCTTGTTTCCGAAACCTCTGGGAGGCTTACACTCTCCCTAACCCCCTCCCGACTTGAAAGTATGTAATGGGCTCCTCACGACCCCGGTGCGGCTCTTTCTGCCCACAGGTTCTGCCTCTGTACTTTAGTAAAACCACTTTTTGCACCAAAGACGTCTCAAGAATTCTTTCTTGGCCATGGGCTTCGAACCCTAACGTCTTTCCTACAACACCCCACATTTCTCAAACAAGGAAGATAAGCCCCTGCCTGAGAGAGGGGGGCTGTTCGAATGTTCCCTCCGTGTAAGGAGGACGTCCTTCCCCTGCCGGCCGCATGGCTCGCTCACCACTTCCTCCTGCTCACCTCTTTCCAGGCGCCGCTACTGGTGAGGCCTTTGGGAACCACCCATGTACCACAGCGGCAGGCTCCCCCAGGCTTTGTTGTCCTTCTCCGCCCAGCTTTTATACACTGGACTTGTTCCCACCCCACCTAGAAAGTCAGTTCCGGGAGAATGGGCATTTTGTCTCTGTTGCCCCCTGGTATCTCCCTAGTGCCTGGTAGGGGGTCAGTGAGTAACTGAATGGTGAGAGGCCCAGCTCTCGGGGCGACGCAGCCGGCTCCGGCCTCTCTCCAGAGCTGCGGACTCTCGGACCCGGTGGTCCCCCCTCACCACTCAGCCCCCTGTCTCCTGCACCCTGTACTGTGGCTAAGAGTCTGCATCTTTTCCGCTCCTTACCCATACCCGCCCCAACCCCCCTCAACTGCTTCTGCACCTCAGTGAGACTGGGAGCCTCTCGCTACCCACAGCACACATCAGTCAACAAAGCCTGTAGATCCCACACATTTTCCAAACCCACGCCCTCTCCGTGGTCACTACCACAGACTGTGGCTTCAAAATGCCATGCCCTTGCAGATGCTCTTCCCTACACCTGTGCGCCCTTCTTCCTCTTCTCTGCTCGACAGCATTCCTGTTCAATCACTTAGGTTTCACCTCCTCTCTGGCATCATTAGATGGGCTTCTCATCTCCTTCAGTTCAATCAAAGGTAAGATATTCATCAATAGGGGTGCCCGGCTTGCTCCAGCAGGGGAGCCTGAGACTCTTGATCTCAGGGTCGTGAGTTCAAGCCCCACATTGGGTATAGACCTTACCTAAAAAATAAATCAAATAAAACAAAATACTCATCAATCGCCATTAAAACCATTCAGTTTGGCAGCACTGAAAGTGGGGCAGCCAGGCCTGGGTGCCTCCTGACAGGATGCAACAGGAAGTACACGTCTTGGAAGAATTCTGACTATTGGCACCTCCAACCCAACTACTAGTACACAGGAGGTACAGGGAGTAGAGGGATGAGTTAACCGCTTGTGGAGGCCGTCAGTCAGACCCAGGACATGGGCAGTTCTAGTAGCAAAAGACCCAGTTTCATCAACATATAATGGCATGAAAAAAGGGCAGAAGGAGGAACCATTTGTTAAAAAATGATTTAAGACACAGACCAACCAAATGGAGTGTGAGGACCCGAATTGGATTCTGATTTGAACAAGCCAATTGCAAAATACGTTTTTGACACAATCCAGGAAATTTGAACACGGGTTGGATATTAGGGGGGCGCCTGGGTGGCTCAGTCGTTAAGCGTCTGCCTTCGGCTCGGGTCATGGTCCCGGGGTCCTGGGATCGAGCCCCGCATCGGGCTCCCTGCGCCGCGGGAGGCCTGCTTCTCCCTCTCCCGCTCCCCCTGCTTGTGTTCCCTCTCTCGCTGTCTTTCTCTCTGTCAAATAAATAAAATCCTAAAAAAAAAAAAAACAAAACAAAAAACTTTTCCCCGACTTTGCCACTTTTGACCCTTGACTCAGCTCTATAAATTAGATAGGGTGCACATTTATACTTTGATTCATTAAAAGAACATCTAGGTCACCTAAAATATGGTGGTGTCCTCAGTTTGCAGCTTTGGAGCCCACTCAGAGAGGTCACGCGGCTTGCTGAAGTTCGCCCATCTGGTCAGGGTGGGGCCAAGGCTTGAACCTGGGGAAGCATTTAAGGCAGGGGAGTTCCATTTCAGCTGGGCGAGGAGCTGGCAGGACCCAGCCTAGAAGAAGCCCCCCTTCCCAGCCACTTTCAACTGCTCTTCCCCCTGAGGGTGAGCTAGCTGGCAGCTGTACCTGACTCCCATCAGACCACATGGGACAAGCCAGGTGGATGGTGGATCCGCTAGAAGCTCTCCTCCTAGAGTTCTCACTCCGCCTTACCCCCATTACCCAGTAGCCATGCTCCTTCCTGAAGCGCCAGCCCGCAGCCTCCACACACCATGTGGGCACCCTCCTTCCTGAAAGTGTCGTTTCTTTCCCGACTGTTTTGGGCTTCTCGCCACTCCACTGCCCGTCTCTCATCTGCATCCACATCCTTTGACCCCTGCCCGGCCCCCCGCGCAGTCACCTGGCGGGGAGGTGGGGAGCCACGACCCAGGGCGGCCTTGGTGGAGAGTGGGCCAGGGAAGGAAGAGGTGGGTCTGGGGGAAGAATCCACAGGCTCCTCAGCGGGGAGAGGTGCAGGCTTACAGGCCAAAGAAGTAGATTCTGGGTGTGGCTGGGTGTGCCTGGGTGTGACCTGGGTTGTAATTTACTGGGTGTAAGGACATTTTCTGGACCTCCCACTAGTTCTCCAGGGAAGCATGTGATTTTCATTTTTTTTTTTAAATTGTGGTAAAATATGCGTAACATAAAATTGACCATTTTAGCCACTTTTACGTGTACTTTTAACCACTCTAAGCAGCAGTACGTGCATTCATGTTGTCATGCAACCATCACCACCATTGATTTCTAGAACTTTTAAAATCTTCTCAAACTGAAACTCTATACCCATTAAATACTCCCCATTCCTGCCTTCCCAGACCCAGGCACCCACCATTCAACTTTGGCCTCTATGAATTTGCCTCCTCTAGGGACCTCACGTCACACAGTATTTGTTCTCTTGTGTCTGCCTGAATTCACTTAGCATCTTGTCTTCAAGGTTCATCCACATGATAGCGTGTGTCAGAATTTCCTTCCTAATTTTAGGGCTGAAAAATATTCCAATTTAAGTTTATACAATATTTTGTTTATCCGTTCATCTGTGGATGGACACTTGGGTTGTTTCCACCTTTTGGCTGTCGTGAATAACACTACAATGAACCTTAGGTACAAGTATTTTGTGTGGGTGTCTGATTTTAGTGCTTTGGGGTATATACCTAGGAGCAGGGTTGCTCGGTCACATGGCAATTCTACGTTTTACATTTGGAGGAAGAGCCCTGCTGTTTTCCATGGCAGGCGCGCCATTTTACATTCCCAGCAGCAATGTCAGGAGGTTCCTGTTTCTCCAGATCCTCACCAACACTTGTTATTTTCAGTTTTTAAACATCTGTTTGTTTTTACTGTAGCTGTATGAAGAAGTGTAGGGTGGTATCTCATGGTGGTTTTGATTTGCATTTCCCTAATGACTGACCATGATGAGCATCTTTTCTTGTACTTATTGGCCATTTGTATATTTTCTTTGGAGAAATGTTTACTCAAGTGCTTTGCCCATCTTCTAATTCGGTTGTTTGTATTTTTGTTGTTGTTATAGGAGTTCTGGATATTAAACCCTTTTTTAAATTATTTATTTATTTATTTATTTATTTAAAGATTTTATTTATTTATTTGAGAGAAAGAGAGAATGAGAGATAGAGAGCACATGAGGGAAGAGGGTCAGAGGGAGAAGCAAACTCCCCGCCGAGCAGGGAGCCCGATGCGGGACTCGATCCCGGGACTCCAGGATCATGACCTGAGCTGAAGGCAGTCGCTCAACCAACTGAGCCACCCAGGCACCCTAACCCCTTTTTTTTTTTTTAAAGATTTTATTTATTTATTCATGAGAGAGAGAGAGAGAGAGAGAGAGGCAGAGGGAGAAGCAGGCTCCCAGGGAGCAGGGAGCCCGATGCGGAACTCGATCCCAGGACCCTGCGATCATGACCTGAGCCGAAGGCAGACACTTAACCATCTGAGCCACCCAGGCGCCCTGGATATTAAACCCTTATCAGATGCATGCTTTGGGAATATCTTCTTCCATTCCATATACTTTCTTTTCACTCTCTTAATAGTGTCCTCTGGTGCACCAAAATTTTTAATTTTGATGAAGTTCAATTTATCTTTTCTCTTGCTGTTTATGTTTTTGGTGTCATAGTTAAGAATCCGTCACTAGGGGCGCCTGGCTGGCTCAGCCGGTGGAGCGTGTGGTACTGGATCTCAGGGTTGTGACTTTGAGCCCCATGTTGAGTGTAGGGATTACTTAAAAATAGAAAATCTTTTTTTAAAGATTTTATTTATTTGCGGGAGGCGGGGTGGAGAGTACAAGCAGGGTGAGTGGGAGAGGGAGAAGCAGGCTCCCTGCTGAGCAAGGAGCAGGACATTGGACTCAATCCCAGGAGCCTGGGATCATGACCCAAGCTGAAGGCAGACAGTCAACCAACTGAGCCACCCAGGTGCCCCTAAAAATAAAAAATCTTAAAAAATATATCCATCATTAAATACAAGGTATGAAGGCTTATCCCTATATTTTCTTTTAAGTTTTTTTTATGGTTTTAGCTTTTATATTTAGGTTTTAATCTATTTTGAGTTAGTTTTTGAATATGGTGTGAGGTAGGGGTCCAATTCCATTCTTTTGCATGAGGAAAGACAATTGAGTTTACTTAGTGCCATTTGTTGAAGAGACTGTCCTTTCCCCATCTAGTGGACTTCGTACCTTTGTAAAAAACCTATTTGGTTAAGTGACTGCCTTCGGCTCAGGTCATGATCCTGGAGTCTCGGGATTGAGTCCTACGTCGGGCTCCCTGCTCAGCGGGGGGTCTGCTTCTCCCTCTGACCCTCTTCCCTCTCGTGCTCTCTGTCTCTCATTCTCTCTCTCTCAAATAAATAAATAAAATCTTAAAAAAAACCTATTGGTCACAGATATATGAGTTTATTTCTGGACTCTCAATTCTGTTTCATTGGTCAATATGTCTATCCTTATGCCAGTACCACACTGTTTTGATTATCACAGCCGTGTAGTAAATTTTGTAATTGGGAAGCGTGAGTCTTTCTTTTTTTTTTTTTCTTTTAAAGATTTTATTTATTTATTTGAGAGAGAGAGAATGGAAGAGGGAGAGCATGAGAGGGGGGAGAGTCAGAGGGTAAAGCAGACTCCCCGCTGAGCAGGGAGCCCGACGCGGGACTCGATCCCGGGACTCCAGGATCATGACCTGAGCCGAAGGCAGTCGCTTAACCAACTGAGCCACCCAGGCGCCCGAAGCGTGAGTCTTTCAATGTTGTTCTGTATCAAGATTATTTTAGTCGCCCAGGGTCCCTTGTAATTCCATATGCATTTGCAGATTGGCTTTTCCATAGCTGCAAAAAAAAAATGTGGGAATTTTTTTGTTGTTAAAAATTTTATTTATTTATTTGAGAGAGAGAGAATGAGAGACAGAGAGCACGAGAGGGAAGAGGGTCAGAGGGAGAAGCAGACCCCCCGCTGAGCAGGGAGCCCGATGTGGGACTCGATCCTGAGACTCCAGGGTCATGACCTGAGCCGAAGGCAGTCGCTTAACCAACTGAGCCACCCAGGCGCCCCCAAAATCTGGGAATTTTGATAAGAATTGTGTTGAATCTGTAGATTGCTTTGGGTGACATCTTAACGCTATTAAGTCTTTCTATTCAGGAATATGGGCTGTTTTCCATTTATTTAGGTCTTCTTTAATTTTTTTCGGCAATGTTTTATAGTTTTCAATGTACAAGTTAGTTGTATTTTATTCTTAGGTATTTCATTATTTTAGATGCTACTGTAAATTGAATTGCTTTCTTCATTTCCTTTTTGAGATTGTTCATTGCAGGTGTGCAGAAGCACAACTGATTTTTGCATATTGTTTTTGTACTCTGCAACTTTGCTGAGTTTATTAGTTCCAGTAGCTTTCTTGTGGATGTTCCATATTTAGGATCATGTCATCTCTGAAATACATATATTTTCACTGCTTTTTCAACTTGGCTGTTTTTTATTTCTTTTTCTTGTCTAATAGTTCTGACTACAGCTTCCAGTACAGTGTTGAATAGCCGTGGTGAAAGTGAATCCTTGCACAGTGATTTTTGTTCCAATGTATGACCTAGGTTGTTTGGAGTTTCAGGCCACTTTCAGTGGGTGGAGGAACAGGGATTTGGGAGAGTTGGAGAGAGCGCCAACTGGGTGAAGCCACGGTGCGCTGGTAAGCCCTGTGTAAGATTGAGGCTTCTAGTTTCTGCTCTCGGTCTTATTTCTTGAGCCCTTAAAGCACTTTGTGTGCTTGTCTCAGGGCGTTATTCTCGTTGGACAGACGGGGAAGGACAATTAACGGAGGGTCAGGGAAATTAAATGTCTAACTACGTTTGAGAACCCATAAATGGCAAAGCCGGTCCTGCTGGAATTTTATACGCCAACCAACTGCCCAGGGCGATACAGATAATCAACGTGTGTGGTAAAGGTGGCGGCTGGGAGCCAGAGCGGGAGACCTTCCTCCCACCTCCACCGGGAGCCTAGTCTGCTCCTCCGGTCCTGGGCGCGGCCCTTCCATTGGTTGTCCGGCACAGGGCCCCATGCTCACACGAGGGGAGGCAGCCAATCAGCGCGGCTCATCCCCGCCCAGCCGGCTCGCGCTAGATCGCGTCGTCCTGTCCCTCCCGCGGCACGCCGGGAATTGTAGTCCGATGAGGCCTTTCTGTCTGGAGGGAAGGGAGCTCGGGAACTACCGGACCCAGAGGGCCGCGCGCCGAGCGGAGCGGCCTTCAGGAGTTCTCTGCTAAGACTGGACCGAGAGTCGGCGTCCAGGAGCAGGTGAGAGAGGTCTCCGGCTGGGACTGGGGCCGCGACAGGAGCCTCAGCCTCACTTCCGTGGTAGTACTGCGGAGCACGGGAGCCCCCCCCGCCCCGCATTGGGGGCCGGTGTGCCCGACCGGCTGGTCTTCCGGCTGTGTGAGCCTGCAGCCTCCCCGGCCGCCCCGTGTTGCTCCGAGGCTGGCGGTGCGGTCCCAGCGCTGCCTGTGAGGCTCGGGACACCCAGTCCCCGAGCCTGGGACCTCGTGTCCGTGGTGCCCCGGGTTCCGGCGCACTTCTTCTCTTGGGGTATCCCCGAGGCTGCACAGCACTTTCCCCGCCTACCAGGGGAGACCTGGGTTCTAGATTTGGCGCCGGCACTGCCCACGTGTCTTCCTACCTCCTGGAGCCTCAGTTGGCCCTCCGTAAAATAGGGCGCTTTAAGGGTCCTCCCAGGCCTTAGTCCTCAGGTACTTTAGTCTGGACTTTCCCAGCTGTGCTCCAGGACTTGGGGGGAAGAAGCCAAGGGAGTAGTGATTCCAGAGGCTCCCTGCAGGAGTTGACGGTAGAAGGGATAAAGTTAGGTGGCATTGAGTTATTTTAAGTGCGCGCTGTGTTAAGTGCGACCCGTCGACTTTCGGTCAGCCAGGCATACTTTTTGTTCTTTGCATTTACTTCTTTCTGGAAATGCCCTTAGGCTCAGCTCAGCTCAGAAGAGACCCGTGCATTCTGGGCCCAGAGGTAAAAGGGTGGTGGGGGTGATCTGGGGAGCCGCCACCGTGCATCTGCCTTAGGTGCTTGCCCCTGCAGGGAGTGCTCGGTGCCCCCCTCCCTATGCCACTCCCACGATGCCCCTGTCCCGCTGGCTGAGATCTGTGGGGGTCTTCTTGCTGCCAGCCCCCTGCTGGGCGCCCCGGGAGAGGTGGTTGGGTCCCCTACGGCGGCCCTCCCTGGTGCACGGGTGCCCAGTCCTGGGGGCCTGGCACAGTGCCCGCTGCTGGTGCCAAGCGTGGACAGAGGAGCCTCGGTGAGTGTGGTGGGGGTGAGGGGCCTTGGGGAGGGGAGCAGCTGCTCAGGTTTCTGACTTGGCTTTCCTCTCCTCAGAGCACTTTACTCCTCCCTCAAAATGAATGGAGACCAGAAATTGGACCCTTATGCCCAAGCAAAGCAGGATTTCATCCAGCATTTCTCCCAGATTGTCAAGGTGCTGACCGAGGATGGCGTGGGCCACCCTGAGACGGGAGACGCCATTGCCCGGCTTAAGGAGGTGAAGGATTGGTGACTTCAGAGACTGAATCTGAGGTTCATTCTCTATATGTGTGGGATCCAGCTGTGGCTTTTGGGGGACCTTTGACAGTGGGGTGGGAGGAGGGGCAGGCTTTTACCTGAGTGATGCTGGGTCTCCTCTGGAGGGAGCAGGGCCTGAGCAGGGATAATTACTCAGCCCATCAGTCCTGCCTCGTGGTTCAGGTGAGCCACATGGACTGCTTTCTGTGCCTCTGGGGGTGAAGGCCTAAAACCTGCTAAGTCTTTGTTGAGAAACGGGATTAGGTCTCCAGAAGTCCTTAAGTGCTACTTAGGGAGCTGGGAGGAAGCAGCCTGAGGAGCTTCAGGGGAGGCTGGGCATCACCAGAAACTCTCCTCCAGAGGCACCTGGGTGGATCAGTCAGTTAAGCTTCCGACTCTTGGTTTCGGCTCAGGTCGTGAACTCATGGGTCATGAGATCAAGCCCCGTGATGGACTCTGCTTAAGACTTTGTCTCCCTCTCCCTCTGCCCCTCCCCCGCTAAAATGAAGGAAGAAAGAAAGAAAAAGAAAAGAAACCTCTGCTCCAGGGCAGGAAATTTGGCTGGGATATTTGAGTTGCCTAATTTTTTAAATTATTTTGGGGTATCTAGTAATTCTTCTTATAAATATTGTCTCGTTTGTCTGAGGAGAACCAAGGAAAAGGTTTGCCTATACGGGGTGGAGATTAAAAAGGAGGTTTTCCCAGTGCATTTGAGCTGGTGGACAGCAGGGCAGCTGAAGGCAAAGGAGAGCTCCCAGCAGGAAGAGATACCACTGGGTCCCCTCCTGAGCTCTCTTCTGGCCAACTTTGGGGACCTTGTCTTTCATGCAGTGAGAGAGGCTCTTCATTTGCAGGTGGTTGGCACTGGGGTAGGAGGAGGTGGCTGGGAAGTCTGGGGGAGGTGGGGATGAGGCTGGGACCTGGGAGGGAGAGACCTGAACGTGCCAGCCATTCCCATGGCAGGTACAAAGTTTTCCCTGGGTTCAAGCCTCTTCTGGGCTTGGGAGCAGATTTTAATGTGCAGTGTGGAGCCTTTAGATTTACTGAGGATTGAGGCGCCTGGCCGGCTCAGTCAGTAGAGTGTGCCACTCTCGATCTCAGGGTCATGAGTTCAAGCCCCAAGTTGGGCATGGAGCCTACTTAAAAGAAAAAAATGTACTGAGGAAGACCACGCAGAGAGAGCCTGGGGATGGGGGGGCTCCTCCAGTGGTGCTCCAGGATTTGGGGGAAGAAGCCAAGAGTCAGTTCCAGAGGTTCCGGGAGGAGGAGGGGGGCCTGAGGAGGTTAAAGTCCAGTGCGGGTTGGAAGCGCGAGGGGGCAGGGAGAAATCTTAGAGCAGGCTCTCTGCGGAACCTGGTGCCTTGTCCGTCTTCCCTTGCCCCCAGGTCTTGGAGTACAATGCGGTTGGAGGCAAGTACCAGCGGGGTTTGACTGTGCTGATAGCATTTCAGGAGCTGGTAGAGCCAAAGAAGCAGGATGCCGATAGTCTCCGGCGGGCCCTGACTGTGGGCTGGTGTGTGGAACTGGTAAGAGGGTCGGGGGAAAGGCAGGAGAAGCAGAGGTTTTACGAGGGTGGGGGTGTCCTGGGGGGAAGGGGAGGGATGAGCTTTAAACGATTTTCTCCCGTGTTTCTCTGCATTAGTAGGTCAAGTTTAGACAGTGGTTTGCTCTAAGGGTTAACAAATGTGGGGAACCTCTTTGCCAGTAGGTATGTATTTAGTCTATAAACTAAGCTGTGGGCCAGGGCCTTGGGACTGGGCATAAAGGAGTCAGCTCTTTCCTCTGAGCAGAGGGCAACTATCAAGAGTGACAGAGTTCTTCTAGAGGATTGTTCTAAAGCAGAGATTGAAGACTTGCAGGCCACCGATAGTTTTTGAAAATGAAGTGCCCTAAATTTAAGAAAGAAGAGATGTCACATAAAAACCCAGGTTTCTAGCATCACTTGGGAAATTGCTAGATCTGTGCCCAGGGTCCCACGCAGCACCAACTGGCTGATGTTGAATCATAGCCCCTTCCGCAAGACGGGGCACGGGCGCTCCTGTGTGGCTCTGTCTCTCTGCTTTGCTCCAGTCCCCATGTGTCCTTGTCTCCCGTACCCAGCTCATTCTCCCCTGAAAGGGGTATGGTTTCCTGGCCTAGCCTAAAAGCTTCACTAGTGACAAGGAGCCTGGATTCCAGGAGGGGAGCCAGGCCCCGAGGTCGGTGGCAGGGAGCTCAGAAGGGAGGGCACTCAGGACCTGGCCTGTGGAAAGGGGCAGCTGCCTCAAGGAAGGGTGTGACATGCCCCGGGTCAGCCACGCTGCCTTCTCAGCCCGGGCAGTGCAGGTGGAGGTGTGTGGCCTGTGGGTGTTGGAAATTCCAGTCTGGAGCTTGTAAGTGAGACGGGGCTGGGGAAGAGGGATTTGCCTCCAAGGAGGTAAAGGGACCGTGGCATCACTCGGGGACAGGGCCCTGGGGGCCCAAGGAGCCCGTATGCACAGACGCCAGGCAAGGCAGGGAGGCCGGGAGGACCCGGGCAGGGCAGAGGATCAGAGCTATGGGGCCAGGGCGGGGCGCCTGGTCGAATGACGTGTCCTGACTTCCAGCTGCCCCGTGGGTTCACCAGGGAGTGCTCAGGGATGTTTAAACGTGGCTGCAATGCTGTCATTTCCCCAAGATGCCTTTTGAGCTGTGCACCGTTGTTGTCACTCGGTGACTTTGGTTACGGTGTCTGCTTTCGTCTTCCTTCTGCCTCCCGTCCTTCAGCTCCCACTGTCTGTTTCAGCGTTTACCTCCGAAGAACAAGGGCATTTGCCGGCACAAGCACAATGCCATTGTCATGGCTGTCTGAGTTCACGTGGGCTGCTGCAACAAAATAGCACACACCGGGTAGCTTATAAAGAACAGAAATTTATTTCGTGGACTTCTGGAAGCTGGAAGTCGAAGACTGAGGTCCCAGCATGGCTGGGGGTGAGGGGGCGGGGCTCTTCTGGCTCAGCAGCACCTTCCCACACAGCCCCTGGTGGTGCAAGGGGCCAGGCAGCTCCACAGCCTCCATCAGGAGGGCCCTGGAGGCCCCACCTCCTCACACCATCGTCTTTAATGGTTAGGATTTCAGCATTTGGGGGGACACATTCAGACCATAGCAACAGTAATATTACCTAGTGTATATTCCCGATTTAAATATTCCTAATTCTCCCCAAAATGTCTGTTCTAAGTTGGCTTTGTTTTGTTTTGTTTTTTAAAGATCTTATTTATTTGACACAGAGAGAGCGAGCACAAGCAGTGGGGGAGTGGCAGGCAGAGGGAGAGGGAGAAGCAGGCTCCCCGCCGAGCAGGAGCCCGATGTGGGGCTCGATCCCAGGACCCTGGAATCATGACCTGAGCCGAAGGCAGACGCTTAACCATCTGAGCCACCCAGGCGCCCTTGTTTTGTTTTTAAACATCTAGGATCCAATCAAGAGTAATGTACCGTATTTGTGGTTCTTCTTCAATCTTTAATCTTTAGAATAGTCCCTCTACCATAATTGACTAATACTGTGGATAGATTTCTCATTTAATGGATCTGGGGTGAGACTCTGACACTGGTATTTTTTTTTTTTTTTTTTTTAAGTTCCCCTAATAAATAGAAAGTGCGTTTGGGTTAAGAACCACTGCTGTGGGGCAGAGGAGGTTGAGGGATACCAGGAACGAAGCTCTTCGGAGACTGTCTTGGTTGAGTGGTGCTGGTTGAAACCAGGTGGGAGAGACAGTGGACCAGTGGCTTAGTGGAACCAAGTGAACACTCTAATAATAAAACACATGCCTCCGGTGTGGAAAGCCCAGACCCTGCCCCATTGTGTGGTCAGAGGTAAAGATGCAGATGGGTACCTCCTTCCCCAAGGATTCCCTTGGAACAAGAGCAGTGACCACCGCAGCCCCTTCCACACTCTGCACGCCAGAGCCGATGGGCAGTGTCGGGTGCTCCAAGCAAGGCACACCCTCTAGCCTACACACAGAGATCAGGATGGAGTGAAGGTTTAAAACTACACCCTGAAAAGCTGTCTTTAAAGGCTCGGAAGGTGTAGCCTGAATGCAGGAAGTCTCATGGGGTATGTGACAGTGTCTTGCATTCATTAAACAGGCATTTAGGACACACTCGCTCTGGGGCTAGTGCTGTGCTTGGCTCTGGGAATGCCAGGGGGGCAAACGTCCTGGCAGCCTGCTGGGAAAACCAGCACATTCTGGGACTCTGAGGTAGGCCAGCACCTGGAAGAGAGGCCCATGGCTGACGCTGGTGTGGTTACGTGTTTAAGACCCGTGGGGGAGAGTGACCGAGTTGGACTGCATTTCTGTCCTATTGCCTTGCATCTCCAGATGAGCTCCGAGGTGGGGCTCTGTCCTGGGCACTGGCGTGTGTAAGCGGAGCGCCTCAGGGCGACACAGGGACAGCCTCCTTTGATTGCAGAAGTCCCGGAAAGTCACACTGCAGGAAGAAGTCTTAAGTATTCACCGAGGTTCTTGGCAGAAGAAGAGTAGCGGACGCAATGCTTCATCGCCTCCCTGACACCAGGACTGTCTAGGGCTGCTTGTGAGGAGATAGACATCTGAGATCTGCCGGAGTCTTTCATGTTATCGTTGGGAAGCCTGAGCCGGCGAGGTCACATAATTCCCCAAAGTCCCACAGCACAGAACAGAAGCCCTCGCTCTCGCTGGCCTGGCTTCCTTCCTAGCTCGGTGATGAGCAACAGTAGCAGCTCTTGCTGGTTGAAGGGGCGCTAGCAAGGAGTCCCGAGGGTCTGATTCCACTGTGCCTTCTCCTAGCTGCAAGCTTTCTTCCTGGTGTCCGACGACATCATGGACTCGTCCCTCACCCGACGGGGGCAGATCTGCTGGTATCAGAAGGTACAGTGGGCGGGAAGGTAGCGGTGGGCATGGGACAGGCCTCAGGGAGCTGGTGCACAGAGCATACCGAGGGCTTGTTTTTCTCCTCACCCCTGCCAGCCAGGCGTAGGTTTGGATGCCGTCAATGACGCTTTGCTTCTGGAAGCCTGCGTCTACCGCCTGCTGAAGCTCTGCTGTCGGGAGCAGCCCTATTACCTGAGCCTGATTGAGCTTTTCCTGCAGGTGTGCCGAGGGCCGTCGGCCCCGGGGGGTAGCGAGGTTTGCCTGGAAGGGGCAGAGTGGGCCAAGGTGCTGGGCAGGGCGGCGGCAGAGAGGGCTTCCCCGTGTCCTCGAGACGGGAAGGAGGGCTGAGAAAGCACTGTGTCTGTGTGCGTGCGGGCCCCTCACCTCTCACTGCCTTTCTCTCTGCCCGTGCTGTGGGCTGTGGGGCCCTGGATTCCAGGGTTTCCTGGCCCCAGAGAAAGCCCAGCTGATGGGCCATCTTCCTCCTCAGAGTTCCTATCAGACCGAGATCGGACAGACCCTGGACCTCATCACAGCCCCACAGGGCAATGTGGATCTTGGCAGGTTCACTGAAAAGAGGTGAGGGACCAGGGAACTGTCTGGCCACTGAGGGCGGGCTCTGCTGGGCACTGCCCTTCTGAGGACCTTACCTTCTCCCCCTGCTCAGGTACAAATCTATTGTCAAGTACAAGACCGCTTTCTACTCATTCTATCTTCCTGTGGCGGCTGCCATGTACATGGTGAGTGAGTCTCCTGCCCCTTGCCGCCCACCGATGGGGCTTTTGGACAGAGGGTACAAAGCGGACAACTTTGGACAGTCTGCTGCCCCCACTATGTGGCCTGTGACCCTGGGCAAGTTACTTAAGGTCTGAGGGTGTCTTCTCAGCCGTACGATGGTGAAGTTCCCTCCTCAGGATTTTTAGGAAGATGAATGGAGGCAAGGGATATGCAAGTGGTCAGCCCGTCCTCCACCCGGGTCTGGATGGGGGTGGGGAGCAAGTTCACGCTGAGAGGAAGAAGACCGGGTCCAAAGGCAGGCGGTGGGATTCCCCGCCCACCCTGACCGCGCTTCTCCAAATCCCCCTTTGATCCGGGAAGAAGCTGGAGGAGGCAGAAGGCACCGGAAGAGTGAGTCGGGCCGGGCGCGGGCTGGCCTCCAGAGCTGACTTCGTCCCTGCTGGCTCACACCCGAGGGCCTCGGTGGAGGAGGTGGGCTGGAGGTCGGACCACCGAGACGTCCGGAAGCCCGAAAGCCAGGGATGTCTGAACGGAGAGGGGAGAGGATTTGGGGGCTCTGCCAGGGCGCCTTGGGAGATGCGGCCAGGAAAGTGAAGGCGCCCCTGGTGTTTGGCTTACAGATCCCCTTTTCACTGTAGGCGGGCATCGATGGGGAGAGAGAGCATGCCAATGCCAAGAAGATCCTGCTGGAGATGGGGGAGTTCTTCCAGATTCAGGTAGGAAGGCACGGGCAGGGAGCGGCCACAACTGCCCTAGGGCCCTGCTGTGGGGTCTCTTCATTTGCCCTCCTCTGCCCCCTTCCCAGGACGATTACCTCGACCTCTTTGGGGACCCCGGTGTGACAGGCAAGATCGGCACAGACATCCAGGACAACAAGTGCAGCTGGCTGGTGGTTCAGTGTCTGCGGCGCGCCTCTCCGGAACAGCGTCAGCTCCTCCAGGTGCCCGGGAGGCCGCGGATCGCGGAGCTCCCAGGAAAGGGCCAGAGCAAGGGCCTTAGGCGGGGTGGGGGTGACTCTGCACCCCAGGGGACATTTGGCAGCATCGGCAGACATTGTCCCGTGCCACCGGGATCTCTAGTGGGTGGAGGCCAGGAAAGCTGCCCGACATGCTCCGATGCGCACTACGGCTTCCCACGGAGAGCCAGCCCCGGGCGGTGGTGGAGGCAGGCAGAGGAAACTGAGGCCTGCGCCAGTATCAGAGCGTGTGCGGCGGGGAGAGGGGAGTTCAAGATCGCGGGCACTCCAGGACCCTTGACACTGGAGGCTGGAATGTATGGACGCGAGGCGTGCTGGGGAGGGCTAAGCCGATTTCCCCGCCCCCCACCCCTTCCAGGAGAATTACGGGCAGAAGGAGGCGGAGAAGGTGGCCCGGGTGAAGGCGCTGTACGAGGAGCTGAACCTGCCCGCCGTGTTCACGCAGTATGAGGAAGACAGCTATGGCCACCTTATGGGTCTCATCGAGCAGTACGCCTCGCCCCTGCCCCCCGCCGTCTTCCTGGCGCTGGCACACAAGATCTACAAGAGGAAAAAGTGACCTAGAGACTGCGCGGGCGGGGAGGGGGACCTCTCAATAAACTGTCGAAGCTTCGTGTGGTTCTGTGCCTGCTTGTGCCAGCCAGGGGCGCAGCGCCGTCCGCAACGGGCAGGGTTGGGGGTGGCCGCGCGGACGCCGGGGCCTGGGGCTTGCCTTCAGGACCGCTCGGCACCGAAAGCTGCGCGCCGGCCTAGGTGGTGACACGCGCACGACGTCAAGCGGTGGGGGCTGGGCCTGGGCCCCGCCCCTGCGTGAAGGGGCGCGGCTGCGCAGCGCCGGCGGGTTGTCCTAGCGCCCCCCCTGCCAGTCGGTGCGGTCCGGCGGGGACCTTGGGAGTCGTGGACGAACCCAGCTGCGGCGCTTGCAGGAGGACCCTGGTGAGGGGGGCTCGGCCATGGGTGTGGATAGGTTTTTCGGGGCCCGCCAGGGGGGGGCGGGAGAGGGGAACAGTACAATTGCATAGAGGAGAAGTGGGGTGGCGCCTGGGTGACGGAGACAAGCGCGGAGAGAACGGGCAAGCGCGGGGTCCGGGCAGGGGTCGGCTGGCCCACCTGCTCCGCGGACCTGACTCGCTGACGGATGCTCGTCTTTGCCCCCACGCCCACCCCTCTCCTGCATTAGCCAGCCAGACGCGCCTCCCCCCACCACCCCGTTTCGGAGCATCTGGGCGGGGCCTCCCTCGGCCCCTTCCTCTGGGAGCGAAGGGCAGGCAGGGGAAGTGGGGAGGGGGGGCGGTGCAGGGCCAGACTGCAGCAGAAAGGATCCGGGGCTCCATTCTAGGCCCCATCCTTTTTCAAGCCCCCGCACCTCCACGGAGATCCAGAGCGCAGCCGCATTCTCTGACCCTCCCCGCCCCAGTCCCGGGGGGCTTCCTTCGGCTCCACCTGCAAACACTGCAGTGGAAATTAAGGATCAGTCGATGGACATTTGCGTCTCATTCAAATATTGTCCAAAGCGGCCGGCGCCTTTCATGCGTGCTGCAGCTGTCCGTCACCTCGGTGTCCTTCTGGAGGCCCACGTCCTCTCTGGCTGGGGATCACGCTCCCTGTCTTCCAGGTCTGTAGCTGCGGTTGCCAGGTAGGCGGGTGTGAGAGGCCCGATCCTCCTGATTCTCGAGGCCGCCCCGTCGCCGCCTGCACAATGCTGTCCCCTCAGAGGGCTTTACTCTGCAACCTCAACCACATCCACCTCCAGCATGTCTCCCTGGGCCTGCACCTGTCCCGCCGCCCTGAGCTCCGGGAGGGGCCCTTGAGCACATCCCCTCCCCCCGGGGACACCGGGGGCAAGGAGAGCCGGGGGCCCTGCAGCGGGGCCCTGGTGGACGCCAATTCCAACAGCCCAGCTCTGCCCTGCCGATGCTGCCAGGAGCACGGGCCAGGCTTAGAAAACCGGCAGGACCTAGCACAGGAGGAAGAGGGGGCCGCCTCTCCCTCGGACCCGGGCTGCTCCTCTTCTCTCAGCTCCTGCTCCGATCTTAGTCCCGACGAGTCCCCCATCTCGGTGTACTCGCGGGGCCTCCCTGGCGACGAGGATGTCCACCCTCAGCCCAGCATCATCCCCCTGGAGCAGGGATCCCCACTGGCTTCCGCAGGCCCTGGCGCCTGCTCTCCGGACAGCTTCTGTTGCTCGCCCGATTCCTGCTCCGGAGCATCCCCCCCACCGGGCCCTGGTCTGGACTCCAACTGCAACGCCCTGACCACCTGCCAGGACCCCGTTTCCCCAGGGCTAGAGGAAGAGGACAACGGTGGGGAGCAGGACCTCCCTGCCTCCGAGCTCCCAGAGGCGGATGATGGGAAAGCCGACGCTGGGAAAACCGAGCCCAGTTGGAAAATCAACCCCATTTGGAAAATCGACAGGGAGACAACTGACGCGGGCTGGAAAACCAGGGAGAACAATAACTCCGGCTGCACAATCAGTGGGAATACTAACTCTAGCTGGAAAACGGAACCTGGAAAACTCGACTCCAGTTGGAAAAGTAGCACAGGAATAACTGATTGCAGCTCGAAAACAGATGCGGGGAAAACTGATGCGGGGTGGCGGAGTGACGTCAGCGAGGAGCCGGCGTCCCACCGGACAATCACGTCCTTCCACGAGCTGGCCCAGAAGCGCAAGCGGGGCCCGGGGCTGCCCCTGGTGCCGCAGGTCAAGAAAGACCGCAGCGACTGGCTCATCGTCTTCTCGCCCGACAGCGAGCTGCCCCCCAGCGGCTCGCTGGGCGGCTCCCCGGCGCCGCCCCGGGAAGTCACCACCTTCAAGGAGCTCCGCTCCCGGAGCCGGGCCCCGCCCCCGCCGGTGCCGCCGCGGGACCCTCCGGCCGGCTGGGCCTTGGTGCCGCCCCGGCCCCCGCCCCCGCCCGTGCCGCCGCGGAGGAGGAAGAACCGGCCGGGGCTGCAGCCCATCGCCGAGCGGCCACCCGAGGAGGGCAGGGCGGGCAGCCCCGCGGCCGGCCAGAAGGCCCCCGCCGCCCGGAAGCCCGAGGAGTCGGGCGCACAGTACGGCCGTGCGGGTAAGCGGCCGCGGGGAACTGAGGGGGGGGAGGGGCAGGGAGGGGCCGAGCTGCGGCTTCGCCCCCCCACCCCCGCCCCCTGCCCGCCCCGCCCCCTCCGTCTGTGCCGCCCGCCCCCCCTGCCGCCAGCGAGCGCTCCGGGAGGGGGCCCTGGGGGGGGGCCGCCGGGCTACGGCACTAACTCTCTGCTCCCTCTTTCTCCGCCCGCCCCGCCTGGCTGCCGCCCCGCCCCCGCCGCCCCGCCCCCGCTGCAGCCGGCCTCCCCCCGCCGCCCGCGCCCCCCGCCCCGCGGTCCGCGGCCGCCGCGCGCCCCCTGCTGGAGGGCGCGGGCGCGGTGGGGACCCCGCTCCCGGCGCGTCCGGCCAGCCCGCCCCGCGCGGGGCTGCGGCAGCTGGGCGCGCCGAGGCCCCCGCAGAAGCAGCTGCTGCCCGTCCGCCTGTCCCCGGTGGGCGCCCACTCGCCCCCGGCTCGGGGGGCCCTGCCCTGCCTGGCCAGCCCCGAGCTGGCACTGCTGCTGTCCCCGCTCTTTCCCAGAAGCAGCACCTTCCCCGCCGCGGTCCCCCCGCCCCGCCAGGTGCCCGTCCCCCCGCTGCCACCGCCGCCGCGCCCGCCGAAGGCCCCCCGCCGGACCAGGAGCCCGCCGCCTCCGCCCAGGCTACGTAAGACGGACCCGGGCTCGCCCGCGGGGTCGCCCCGCCCCCGCGCCGGACCTCCGCCCCCAGCGTCCTCGGGGGAGGCGGCGCGGCCCCGCCCGCCAGCGGGGGGCATCTGGCCCCGCCACCCGCCGCGGGGCTGGGCCCTGGGCTTCGAGGCCCGGGCGTGGGGGGGCGCGGGCTAAGGGGGTGCCAGCAATTGCACGGTCCGGGGCCTGCGCGGTGCCGGGGCGTGGGGGGCGCTGGGGGCGCTGGGGGCCCGGCCCCCGCCTCGCTCGGGAGGGTGGGGGAGAAGCGGGCGCCGGATCCGGCTGGGCCCACGCCCGCGCCTCCCAGCCTCCCGACCCCAGGCTCGCCTCTCCCTCCGTGTCTCCTCCCATTCCCGTCGGTCTGTCTGTCCATTGGTCCCGGCCCCCCACGTGCTCCCCGGGCTGCCCTCCCTCCACGGGCCCAGCGGGCGGGGCGCGTGCCGTCCCGCCCGGGGCAGACGGGGCGGAGGTAGCCGCGCGGCCCGGGAGGGGGAGGGGACGGCGAGTGCGGGGCGCCCCACCCAGCCCCGGGCCCTGTTCCTGCTCGCTTCCGGCCCTAGGGCGACCTGTGCGCCAGCCCGGCGTCCTCGGGTCACCCTCGTAAGCGTCTCCGCGTTCTTCCTTCACCCCAGCCCGGAGTTCCTGGTCGTTCGCCGGCGCCCCCGGGGCCCAGCGACGGTGGATGGCAGAAGCCCAGAGCGGGACTGGCCAGCTGCAGGAGCAGAAGAAAGGTAGGGCGCCCGGACTCCTGAGCCCGGCTTCCACCAGGTCACCTGCTGCTGGTTTGGACCCTCGGCTCCGGGGCCGGCCTGCAGGAGCCTGGGTGCCCCGGGGCCCTGGGGTGTGCGCGGGCACGGACGCCGCACAGACGCGCGCTCCGTGCCCGCCCCTCGCAGGGCTCCTGATAGCCGTGAGCGCCTCGGTGGATAAGATCATCTCGCACTTTGGGGCTGCCCGGAACTTGGTTCAGAAGGTGAGGGTGCCGGTGGGGAGGCCCTGGGGCCGCACGAACGGGGGGCGGGGAGGCGGCCGCAGGCGCCTGGGACGTGTCCGTTGTGCCGCCTCCAGGCGCAGTTGGGGGATAGCCGGCTGAGCCCAGATGTGGGGCACCTGGTGCTGACCACCCTCTGTCCGGCCTTGCACGCCCTGGTGGCCGACGGGCTGAAGCCCTTCCGGAAGGATCTCATCACTGGGCAGCGCAGGACCAGCCCCTGGAGCGTGGTGGAGGCGTCGGTGAAGCCAGGTGCGGCGCGGGCGCGGGGGCCGGGCGGGCCTGGGCCGGGCGTGGGCCGGGCTCAAAGCGCGGTGTCCGCAGGCGCCAGCAGCCGCGCGCTGGGGACCCTGTACGGCCAGGTCAGCCGCCTGGCCCCGCTGAGCAGCAGTCGCAGCCGTTTCCACGCCTTCATCCTGGGCCTCCTCAAGTGAGTGGCCGCTCCCCTGGCGCCCCTCCCACGGCCTGGGGGCCACACGGGTGTCACGGGCGGTAGGAGCCCGGTGCTGGTGGCCTTGTCCCTCCTGGAAGCGCGTCCCCCATCCTGCGCCCTCCCGAGCCCGCGCCGTCCTTTCTCTTCTAGCACGAAGCAGTTGGAGCTGTGGTTCTCCAGCCTCCAGGAGGATGCAGGTCAGACGCCGCAGGGCACGGTGGGCTGCCAGGCTAGGAGGGAGGGAGGGAGGGAGGGAGGGAGGGCGGGCGCTGTCTGTGCTGCTGGGCCCGGGGAAGCCAGAGTGACCTCGATCTCCGTGTCCACTTGTATTGTTCTGTGCCGTACACATTCGGCGCGTCCCGTTGCCCCACAGCAGGAAAGACCCAGATCCTCCCCGGAACCTCCAGGGCCTGCCTGTCCTCTGCTTCCTCCTCCCCCGCCTCCCTGGCTCTCCTGCCCCAGGGCCCCCTGCGTCCTTTTCCCCTTGCCCCCTCAGGAGCGCTAGCTCATCCTTGGGGCCTCATTGGGTGAGGCTCCAGGCTAGCACACCCCCACACCATGTTGCTCCGGGGGCTCCCCGACTTCTTGTCATTCAGTGTCACCCCTCATTGTGCGGGGCCCTGGGCTCCGTCCCCCCAGCTCCCAGCATAGCCGGAGGCTGGGCGGGGGCGGGCGCGGGCGGGGGCGGCTCATGGCAGCCTGCTCGTCCCCAGGCCTGCTGTCGCTCCTGTACCTGCCCACGGGATTCCTGTCCTTGGCTCGGGGTGGCTGCCCGGCCCTGTCCGCGGAGCTGTTGCTCCTGCTGCAGCCGCTGTCAGTGCTCACCTTCCACCTGGACCTGCTCTTTGAGCACCACCACCACCTGCCCCTGGGCCCGCCCCCCGCTGCTTCAGCCCCGGGCTCGCCCCCCGCCCTGCGGCAGACGGTGCACGCCGTGCTGCACTGGGGGGGGCGGCTGGCCCAGAGCCTTCGGGGGGCTTCCGGGGAGACGCCTCCGGGC
Source organism: Callorhinus ursinus (assembly GCF_003265705.2). NCBI lineage: Eukaryota > Metazoa > Chordata > Mammalia > Carnivora > Otariidae > Callorhinus > Callorhinus ursinus. The sequence continues at coordinate 1,260,321 of NW_027397154.1, read as the reverse complement.
CCTTCGGCTCCTGCCGGCGCCCCCACACCAGGCAGCTGGTGGGAGCAGCTGACCCAGGCCTCCCGGGTCTATGCCTCCGGGGGCACCGAGGGCTTCCCTCTTCCCCGGTGGAGGTCGTGGGGTCCTGGGACGGCGGCTGGAGGCCCACGGGAGAGGCCCGTGCCGGCAGAGGACACCGCGCCGGGCCGAGGCGTGTGGCTGGGGAGGCTGTTTGGAGTGCCCGGGGGCCTCACGGAAACTGACGGAGGAACCGGGAAGTCCAGGTACTGGGGTAGCCGGTCCCCTCCTCAGCACTTCAGTCACCCCTGCTTGGCCTTGCAGGGATCGCTTAGGCCTGAGGTCCGCGGCCTTGGTTGTCCTTTTGCTACGGGAGCCGGCATGACTCGCTCCGTTCGGCCTCTTGGCCCTCAAAGCCAGGAATATTTCCTATCCGGCCCTTGACAAAAAGAAAAACAGTGCTGATTCCCGTCCCCAGGTGTGACCTTCCATAGGTCCCTCTTGGTGTTGGGTGTCACCACCTCCCTAATCACCTTGAAGGGCGCTCAGCAGTGACCCACTCCTGACCTCTTTGGAATCAGGCCCTTCAGCCTCTTCTTGCCTCCAAAGTCCTGGGTCCTTGGGTCCTTCCCTGGAGGTCGGGTGACCTCTGTGACCCCGTGTTCTCTCCAGGAGACCGTCCAGCTGGCTGCCCCCAACAGTGAGTGTGTTGGCTCTGGTGAAGCGGGGGGCCCCTCCCGAGCCTCTCTCGCCTCCTGAGGAGCTTGAGGCCTCCGTCGCCAGCGTGGTGCAGACCCACAGGTGGGGGTGTATTTCAAGTTTACGGGGGGCAGGGGTGGGTAGTGGCGTGAAAGGCCAGGGGCTGTGAGGTCAGATGGTGCTTGTCCTGTTGTTGGCGTGAAGCTGTCGTCTCTGTCTGGGCCTGTGTCGTTCCCTGTGCGAGGCGGTGACCCCGCTCCGTCAGGGCCCTGAGGGAGCAGGAAGCCTCGGGCCGAGCCGGGCAGCGCTTGCCTGGTTCGGCCGCGTCTGCGGGTGTCCCCCGGAGCGGCCTGCTCAGGTTTGACACCGGGGGCCGCTTCTGCTTTGGAGTCTGGCTTCAGTTGGCTGCTCTCAGTCCACTGAGTTAGGTTTCTTGACTTTTCCTTCCTTTGACGGTGTTTTTCAAGTACTACGTGCCCAGTATGATGCTGCGGGAGGGAACAGGAGGGCAAATGCCCAGAGCCCGTGCCCTCCTGGAGCTTGTGGCCCAGAGAAGGTTCCAGCGAGCAAATGCGCAGTTACCGTTGTGTGTGGCGGCTACTCTGGGCAGGGAGGTCTGAGTCCTTTGGGGCCAGGTCTGGGGGCTCAGGGAAGGCCCGGTGATGGTGCGGGTGGGGCAGCGAGGCCCGGGTGTGGCAGGTGAGGAACTGTGCCCTGCTCGGGTCTGGGGCGAGGATGTCGGTGGTGGTGACGGGATGCTGGAGGCCTCAGTGGGTCGGTTAAGGAACCGGACTTCAGGGTGGAGGCCCTGGGAGCCCGCGAAGGGGGTCTTCCACCCGGGGATGAAATGCTGGCCTGTGTTTTAGAAGGATCTCTGATCTCAGGGTGGAGAAGGGGCCTGGGGCAGGCAGTCCAGGAGGGATGGGGCGGGGAGAGGGGACCAGACCCCGTGGTGTGGTCCAGAGAGAGTGAGGAGGGCGGCAGCAGTGGACATGAAAAGGAGAGTGGACGGAGTGGTGGGGATGTGGGGGGCAAACGAATTTTGGGGGCGATGCACGGTCTGCCAGCAGCCCTTGGGGGGAAGGTGGTGTGTTTGCCCCCGAGGGGGCCCAAAGGAGGCCTGGCTGGGAGGGTTCAGATAAGTCGCTTAGTTTGCGTAGGTCGGATTTGAAGGCTCAGAGAACGCGGGTGGGGTCAGATAAGCGGCCGATGCCAGCTTTGGAGCTCGGCAGGGCCCCCGGTGGAACCCACACATCGATGGATAGTCCCCGAGCCTCTGCTGGAGCCCTGTCAGCACTGGCCCCACGCGGTGGGGAAGGTGCGCTGGGGACAGCTGGGTGCCCACCTCGCTCATCCCAGCTTGTCCCTCTGGCTCCCGCAGGGCCGTCCGCGCGCTCTGTGACCACACCGCGGTGGGACCCGACCAGCTCAGCTTCAGGCGCGGGGAGGTGCTGCGAGTGGTCGCCACCGTGGACGAGGACTGGCTCCGCTGTGGGCGGGATGGCGCGGAGGGGCTGGTGCCCGTGGGGTACACCTCTCTGGTCCTCTAGGCCGAGCCCCTGTCCCGTCCGTGTCTCCCTCCTGCGCCCTGGGAATGGAACGGCCCCGGGGCCACGGACCTGTGCACGCCGATGGCCGCAGAAGCGTCTGCCCCGCCACAAAATGACTCTTTCCCCTCCCCATGGCCATGTCTGCGAATGGGAAACCAACTTTCCTTCTTCCCTCTCGTGCCATCTGTAAGGTGAAATCTGCTCTTTTTTGAAATGTGAAAAGGAGTTTCCCTCCATCTCTCTCCTCTTCCCTACCTGCGCAAGGAAACGTCTCCCTTCCCATCTGCACAGCGGAATCCGCGCCCCTCTGCCTCCTTCCTCTGTGAGTGGACTGTGCCAGTGCTGCGTGCGCCTCGGGTCCCGAGCCTGGAAGGGCCTCGAGTGTCCTTCCTGCGTATGGACTCCCCCGACCCGCGCGCCACCCACGTTGCCTGTATTTATTATGTACTCAAGCTGTGCCGGGTGCTCAAGTCCGGACCCCCCTGGTGGGTGGGTCTGTGGTGTTGGTCTGCCCGCCCCCTCCTTTGTCCCAATAAAGTGTGGGAGCAGAATGTGTGTGTGTCCCTGCGTGTCAGGACAGAGGCTGTGGGGAGGGGAGAGGCCCCCTTCCTACCCCTGCGTCCTTGCCGCGCCCTGGTGGCCGCATCTCAGGAGCACCTCCCTGCTGAGGCGGGGTTGCCTTGTTTGGCAAGACGGATGGGGTAGGAGACTGAGGAAATGGGGGGTTGTGGGGGGGCCCCGGCCTTGCACCTGTGCTCTGAGGTGCTGGGAGGGATGAAGGGGTTACAGAAGTGACACTTTTATTTATTTATTTAAAGATTTATTTATTTTTTTTAAAAGATTTTATTTATTTATTTGAGAGAGAGAGAGAATGAGAGAGAGCACATGAGAGGGGGGAGGGTCAGAGGGAGAAGCAGACTCCCCGCCGAGCAGGGAGCCCGACGCGGGACTCGATCCCGGGACTCCAGGATCATGACCTGAGCCGAAGGCAGTGGCTTAACCAACTGAGCCACCCAGGCGCCCAGAAGTGACACTTTAATGTCGCCACTCTGCAGTGATGCAGTTTCAGAAAGCACACTGAAGTGGCCTCTGGCATTTGGTTCGGAGCTAATGAGGCTCAGTCTCGTGGTGCGAGCAGGCGGAGCTCCAAGGATGGGCTGGGCAGTGACAGCCTGCGGGGGAGCCCCCAGGAGGGGAGAAGACAGGAGAGTCAGGGGGAACAGAACCGGAGCTGAATACAGGGGGAAGGACCCTGGAACTTTTCCTCCACCTTCGGCCACTTGGGTCAAGGTGACAACAGGCTGGCAACAGGAGAGGGGAGCGGAGCCGTGCTCAGGAGCAGCCTTGCACACTTCTGCCATTTCCTGACTTAATGCTCCCCATTCCTGGCCAGTTCTTGTTACTCCTCCACTGCTTCGTTAGTTTTGCTATTTGTTTGCCATCTCGCTGTTAGACCGGACATCTCGGGTCCGCTCAGGGATGACGTTTCTCACGCCGGACTCAGAGCCTCCGGGAACCGCTGGCTGCCACCGTAGGAGTCTGAGCGCTCAAGATGACACAGCTTCTCCAGTTGCTTTTTATTTTTATCATGAAATTATAAAACAGTAAATATGTGGAAGACCACTGTGACTTTGACTTTGGGGCCAGTGTTTCTCACAGTGAGATATGCACAGTGACCCATGATTCCTGTGTGCCGTCACAGCATCTGGTTCCCCGGACCCTGCCTGCCCTGTCCTGCCTCCTGTCCCCACACACTGGCTTTGACAGGGGGTCACCCTAACAACTGCGAGGAGCCTGGGACAATATTGCTGGAGCGTCGCTGGGATCTGGTGATATTTGTAGTCACAGCCTAATGGGTCCTCAGGCTTGTGGAGGTGGTAAGACTAACAGACCTTGCAGAGCATCATGAAATAGGCCAAATGTGAATAAGAAATTTAGCATTCTTACATATTACCTAGAACAGCTGTAGTGGATACCAATACTTAAAACATAATTAAGGTTAAAAAACTGAGGGAAAAAAAAAAGAAAAACTGCCAATCAGTTGGTTAAGCGTCTGCCTTCGGCTCAGGTCATGATCCCAGGGTCCTGGGATCGAGTCCCGCATCGGGCTCCCTGCTCCGCGGGAAGCCTGCTTCTCCCTCTGCCTCTGCCTACCACTCCCCTTGCTTGTGCTCTCTCTCTCTCTCTCTGACAAATGGATGAATGGAATCTTAAAAAAAAAGAAAAAAAACCCTGCCAATGTGCTACTTTTGCACCCACGACAGGACTTGCCTAACAACAGGAGAGCCTCATGTCCTCGCAGGAGCCGACAGACATCCAGCTCTTGCAGCCAGTTCTTTTTTTTTTTTTTTTTTTTTTTTTACAGTTTTTTTTTGTGAGAGAGAGAGAAAGAGAGCACAAGTAGGGGGGAGGGGCAGAGGCAGAGGCAGAGGCAGGCTCCCCGCTGAGCAGGGAGCCCGATGTGGGGCTCGATCCCAGGACCCTGGGATCATGACCTGAGCCGAAGGCAGACGCTTAACTGACTGAGCCACCCAGGCGTCCCAGCCGTTTTCTTAAAAACTGATTAAAAATCCAAATTCCAGCGTGGGTAACATACAGTGCTATATTAGTTTCTGATGTATAGTGATTCAGGAATTCTGTACATTGCTCATCATGGTAAATGGAATCTCACCTGTTACCCCCCCCTCCCCTCTGGAGTTAAGAGTCTGTTTTGGAGTTTGTCTCTTTTTAAATTTCCTTTGTTTCTTAAATTCCACATATGAGTGAAATCATATGGCATTTATCTTTCTTTGACTTATTTCTCATAGCATCATACCCTCTAGATCCAACCATGTTGTTGCAAATGGCCAGATTTCATTCTTTTTTACAGCTGAGTAATACTCCATTGTGTGTGTGTACAACCTCATTCATTTATCAAGGGACACTTGCGGGGCGCCTGGGTGGCTCCGTCGTTAAGCGTCTGCCTTCGGCTCAGGTCATGGTCCCGGGGTCCTGGGATCGAGCCCCACGTCGGGCTCCCTGCTCCGCGGGAAGCCTGCTTCTCCCTCTCCCACTCCCCCTGCTTGTGTTCCCTCTCTCTCTGTGTCTCTGTCAAATAAATAAATAAAATCTTTAAAAAAAAAAAGGGACACTTGCGCTGCTTTCATAATATGGCTACTATAAATAATGCTGCAGCAAACAGGTGAGGGCTCCTGGAGGGCCGTGGGACTATTGATCTCTGTGTTGTGGGTTCAAGCCCCACACTGGGTGTAGAGATCACCTGAAAAAAAAAAAATCTCAAAAGAATAAAACACATAGGGGTGCATGTATCTTTTTGAATAAGTGTTTTTCATATTCTGTGTGTAAATATCCAATAGTGGAATTACTGGATCATATGGAAATTTTATTTTTAATTTTTTGAGGAAACTCCATGTTGTTTTCCGCAGTGGCTGTGCTAGTTTGCATTCCCATCAACCGTGCTCGAGGGTTCCTTTTTCTCCACGTCCTCGCCAGCACTTGCTGTTTCTTGTGTTTTTGGTTTTAGCCATTCTGGCAGTGTGAGGTCGTACGTCATTGTGGTTTTGATTTGCATTTCCCTGATGCCGAGTGATGCTCAGCATGTTTTTGTGGATCTGTTGGCCATCTGGAGGTCTTCTCTGGAGAAATGTCTGTTCATGTCTTCTGCCTATTTTTTAATTGATTATTATTTTTTGGTGTTGAGTTATAGCTCTTTATATATTTTGGATACTAACCCTTTATTGGCTATGTCATTTGCAAATACCTTCTCCTATTCTGTCAGTTGTCTTTTAGTTTTGTTGATTGTTTCCTTTGCTCTGCAGAAGCTTTTTATTTTGACGTGGTCCTGATAGTTTTTGCTTTTGTTTCTCTTGCCTCAGGAGACATCTAGAAAAATGTTGGCTGTGGCCAGTGTCAGAGACCTTACTGCCTATACTCTCTTCTAGGATTTTTATGGTTTCAGTTCTCACATTTAGGTCCTTAATCCATTTATTTCTGTGTATGGTGTAAGAAAGTGGTTCAGTTTCATTCTGTTGCATATAGCTGTCCCAATTTTTCCAGCACCATTTGTTGGAGAGACTATATTTTTTCCATTGTATATTCTTGCCTTCTGTGTTAAAAAGTAATTGACCATATAATCGTAGGTCCATTTCTGGGCTCTCTGTTCCATTGATCTGTGTTTTATTTTTGTGCCAGTACCATACTGTTTTGATTACTACAGCTTTGTGGTATGATTTGAAATCTGGGATTGTCATACCTCCAATTTTGCTTTCCTTTTTCAAGATTGTTTTGGCTATTCGGAGTCTTTTTTGTGGTTCCATACAAACTTTAGGATTTAGTTGTGAAAAATGCTGTTGGTATTTTGATAGGGATTGCATTAAATCTATAGATTGCTTTGGGTAGCATAGACATTTTGTTTTTTATTCTTATTTAAACATGTATTTATTTGAGAGAGTGAGCATAGGGGGTGGTGGGGGAAAAGAGAGGCAGACTCTGTGCTGAGCGCAGAGCCCAAAGCAAGGCTCCATGTCACGACCCTGAGATCATGACCTGAGCCAAAACCAAGAGTTGTACGCTCAACTGACTGCGCCACTGAGGCACCCCTAGTATGGACATTTTAACAATATTTATTCTTCCAATCTATAACCATTGAGTATCTTTCCATTTGTTTGCATCATCTGCAATTTCTTTCATCAATATAGTGTTCAGAGTACAGGTCTTTCACCTCCTTTGTTTATTCCTAAGTATTTTATTATTTTTGGTGCAACTGTAAATGGGATTTTTTTGGGGGGGTAGTTTTCTTAATTTCTCTACCTGCTGCTTCATTATTGGCATATAGTAATGCAGATTTCTGGAGACTGATTTTATATCCTGCAACCTAACTGAAATCATTTACCAGTTCTAGTAGTTTTTTGGTGGTCTTTAGGGTATGGTGTAAGAAAGTGGTTCTTTGTAGTATGGTGTCATCTGAAAATAGTGAACGTTTTACTTCTTCCTTCTTTTTTGAATGCTTATTTGACAGAGCACAAGCAGGGGGAGCGGCAGGCAGAGGGAGAGGGAGAAGCAGGCTATCCACTGAGCAGGGAGCCCGATGTGCGGCTCGATCCCAGGATCCCAGGATCATGACCTGAGCCGAAGGCAGATGTTTAACTGACTCAGTCACCCAGGTGTCCCTACTTCCTCCTTTTCAATTTGGATGGCCTTTATTGCTTTTTCCTGATAGCTTGTGGCTGGGAGTTCCAGGACTATATTAAAGTGGTGAGAGTGGACATCCCTGTCTTGTTCCTGACCTTACGGGAAAGCTCTCTTTCTCACCATTATGATGTTAGTTGTGGGTTTTTCACATATGGCCTTTATTATGTTGAGGTATGTTCCCTCTAAACCTACTGTTTGAGGGTTACCATGAACATTGTACTTTGTCAAATGCTTTTTCTGCATCTATTGAAATGATCATATGGTTCTTATCCTTTCTCTTATTGATGTGATGTATTACACTGACTGATTTGCAAGTATCGAACCACCCTCACATCCTGGGAATGTAGTCAATATTTTTTTTTTTTTAAAGATTTATTTATTTATTCATTTGAGAGAGAGAATGAGAGAGAGAGAGCACGAGAGGGAAGAGGGTCGGAGGGAGAAGCAGACTCCCCGCCGAGCAGGGAGCCTGAGGTGGAACTCGATCCCGGGACTCCAGGATCATGACCTGGGCCGGAGGCAGTCGCTTAACCAACTGAGCCACCCGGGCGCCCTGCAGTCAATAGTCTTGATGCCTCTGAGCAACCATTCCAGCTGAACTCAGAGCTGCAGTGGTGATCCATTTCTGAGATGACATTTTGTTGTGTCCTTCAGTTGCTGGCAGGAGTGAATCTATCTTCCTTAGTAGGGTCACACTATTTCTGACACTTTTCTATTTGCAGATGAACATGAAGATTTTGGCATTCTGAGTCCAACACTAGTTACTAGGTGATCTCTGGCAAGTTGCTGAGATTCAGTTTTCATTTCTACAAAATGGGAATAGTAACTACAGAGGGCTCTAATGAAGATTATCTAGCTAGATGATTGTGGGCAAGTTACTTAATCTCTGTGTTGCTTCAGTTCCCTCATCTATAAAATTGGGTTTGGGTACCTACCTAAAACGGCTGTTGTGAAGATTAATTATTGAATACATGTAAGCTGCTTAGGATGGAAATGGTCTGACACACTGGCCTGAAGTTACTGTTGCCAAGCCTGGGGTTTGTTCGTGAATACTGAATGAGTGATGTGTGTGTACGTGTGCAGAGGACAGAGGGCTCAATGATTATTCTGTTGGTTGGTTAGGCTGGGCTCCGACCAAAAAGATCCTAAGATTGAGGAAATGGATTTATCTCCTAGTCAGTGGTGAGTGTGCCCCTGCAGGGGCCCAGGATGCTGATGATGTGGTTTTAAAAAGATCTGCCTGGAAACAGGATGGAGGAGGGAGATCCTGGAAGACAAATGGAGGCCAGGAAAGGGGAAAAAACAGCAAGCTCACCACTCTGTTGTTAGGAAAAGTTTTTTCCATTTAATACTAGACTTTCAAGGATTGAGATGCAAGCTTTTTATGCAATTACATCCAATGTTAAAATTGGTAATACATAATTTACAAAGATTAACATCAAAACAATCATCTATTTAGATATGCTTTTGTAAAAAGGAAATATATTAGCAGCATTTATATTTTCCGCAATCACACAGCCTACAGACATGCAGACTAACTCTGTATCTATTTGCAGTGATGTAGTGCTTTGCCCCGCATTTCAAACACCAAAACCCGCCTGGCAGCTAGGGGGTTCTTTTTATTTCATTATTATAAAATAACCGAAAAATAAAAAAAGGCATTAATTTCTACACCAGTAAGAAAAAACAAGTTTTTGCACTTACCTAACATTTGATTGTCTAAAAAACATTTTTTAGTCTTTCAACAAAAGAAAGATAAAATGACAGAGCGTAGTGTCTTTTGCTTCTGTTCTCATATTTTACAAAGTTTTTTTCGTTTTTCTTTTTTTGTCTTTTTTAAAATTTTAGTGTTTAACACTATTCAAGGAAATATTGAATTTTAATCTCTTTCTTGTCGTTTTCCTGTTTTTTGACTAAAAGGAGACCCCCAAAGTGCCCCTATTTCCCACCTCCCTCCCACCCAGCTCCCTGCAATGAAAACCAAAAGAAACCACTTAAATGGGCGTGGACATGCGACGTTCCCAGCTCCACACGTGAGTATCTTATACCCAGGTCTCGTCGTAATGTACAGTGCTTCTCTACAGTAAGAAAATACTCCAAACTATTTTCTTAATTCTCTTTTCTTTAATAAAATATTTATTCTGCTTTTTCTCTGCTCAAGGGGATCTTTGGCATCCCCTGTCTCTTTTGTTTTTGTTTTTTTTTCCCTCAAGATTGACACAGAAAGGAGAAAAAGAAAAAAAGATTCAATGGAATGGAAGGTGTCAATGTTTCTACCTAAACAAGTCAGAGCGTCGTCATCATCAGGGGAAATGTACAGTGGGGACAGCGTTGGTCCGGGGTTAGAGAAAAGTGACGGGACGTGTTTACTGCTGTATTGCTTCCTAGTCACGCAGCAGATATATATACATACATACATACATACATACATATATATATACACACACACAACTTGGCACATTTAAAAACCATCTTTTCTCTTATAAGAACATCTAAAACGTATATGCATATGTATGTCTGAGAAGACAACAAAGCAAAGCTTTTTAAATTTTATTTTTAAAGAGACAGTATCGTCTGGTAGCTTCTGGCCCAAAGAATGGGAAGGAAAGAGACACCCTGACGCCCCCCCCCCCGCCGCCGCTGTCACCAGGAGGCTGGAGGAGAGGGGGTGGGCGGGGCGAGCACTGTCTCCAGGAGGTGGACACTGAAAACCGTGTAACGAGGAAAACGAGAGTAGTGTTTTACTTGATGGCGCACACTCACGACCAATACTCCGGCCGGCGAACACTGCTCAACAGCCTGTAGTGACTCGTGGGGGGGAGAGTCCGCTTCCCCGGGGGTGCTGCGTCGGCTCGAGGGCGTCTGTGTTCGTGCGACACAGCAGACACACGAGCGACAGCGTGGGGCGACACGCATGCGGGCAGGGGCCCGGCCTTCTCGTTAGAAACAAACAGGTTTGGCAGGTTATGAAGGGTCAAACGAAAATGACGACAGTACACCCTGTGCCCTCTGACCCCATGGGGGCCTTCCCTATTCCAGGATGACAGTCCGGGGAGGAGAGGTAGGGAAAAGGGCAGCAGACACAAGGGCTTGGACTTGTCAGTTCACGTTTTACTTTGACCTGATTGGGCAAGAAAGGAGGGAGAAACCTTCCCGGTCAAGGATCTATCTGGAAAGAGGCCCCAGCTACTGTTTGTTTGAGGTCTCCGGGCCAGCTCTTGGAGCCCACAGAGAAGGGGTGGGGTGGGGTGGGGACGCCCTCCTGAGGGACTGGGAGTGACACCTGGGTAGAGGAAGCAGCCTGGCAGCAGTGTCTGTGGGACCAGAGGATGGCCCAGAAAGACTCGAGCTGGGGGCACGGGCGAGTGCTGTAAAGTACCACAAGGCTCCGGGCACCCCCTGTGCGCTCCGTCCTCCTCCCATCACGAACCCTCGGGGGGAAGCGGTGGAGAGGAAAACAAATTAAACTGAACTGTTTAGACAGACTCCCTTCCTCTCCACTAGCTCCAAGGTTTATGAAGTACCTAATGTCAACGACATGGCCCCTTCCCCTTGCCGGACGGACCCTTCCCACCCCTGTCTACACTCAGAGGGACAAGAGGCAGGACTGTTAGCTCCACTGATCGCAGATGCTCGAGCTTCTCCTTTGAGGGTCACTTCCGAAAGCTGTTTTCTGGGATGAACAAAGTACGCCTTCGCAGCTTCCTGCCTGACCCTTCCTCCAGCAAGTAGGTCACATCGATGGCTGAAAACAGAACCAAGGAGGCTCATCAAACACCACCCTCCCACTCCTCATTCCAGATCTGAGCTCTAAGGAGGTCACAGGAGTCCAGTGACTCCTTTTCCGACCTCTAAGCACCTCAGGCCTTCCTCCAGCCTCAGGAGAGGAGTTCCCTGGGGTGGGGTGGGGTGGGGGGAGGCTCTCACCGCCCACAGCCCCCCTTCCTGGGATGGAACCGTGTGTGCAGGGCCCATCAAAGAACTATGACGTTTTCACAGAACACTTTCTATCCTGGGCAATAATGGTTAAGTTCTTCTTTTTCACTCCTTCCTCACTAATTTCCCCTTTATCTTAAACCATTCTTACCATTTTTCCCAGGGATTTTTTCAAGGAGATTGAGTAAGATCTGGTTGAGTCGTTCCCGCTGGTTGTGCCGTCGCTCCTCAGGGGTACAGGCAGGCTGAGATTCCTGACTAATCTCTTCTGGTTTCTTTTCACCCTCGCTGACTTCAGCAAGGGCCCCCTCCCGTTCTGATTCCTCCAGGCTGGGCACCTCATTGGCGGCTTGCTCCTGGCTGGCCAGAACCTCTTCAATCAAGGGCAGAGCGTCATCCTCCTGGCCCAGGTCTTTTAAGGGTGGCTTTGGGCGCTCGGACTTCCAGGATGACCTGCCAGAGAGATGTGGGCGTTTTGACTAAGGCTGTTCAGGGCACTCAGGAGGGGAGGGGAGGGGTGGAGAGGGCTGGTACCTCAGGCTGGATTGAGATCCTGAGTCTGGCTCTTAGGAGCCTTGGCTCTGGTCACCACTGTATTAATTATTTGCACAAACCACTACCTTTTTCTGAAATGTATTTTCTAATTATAAAACTCAATTCGCCTTCTTTCAGGAATCCATACACTATCCCACAGCTGGTCAAGCTGCCTGGCTAGCCGCCAGAGAAGTACGACACAACCTTGTGATGCCCGCAGTCCAACCAGAGTGAGAATCTGCAAGGAGCCTGCCTTTCTTGACTCTGCCCTCACTGCCAGCCCCAATGTCAGTGCGGCCCGCCGCTCCCTCCCCCCAAAGGGAAACGGAAGGAAAACCTTCACTGCTCCTTCACCAAGAACAAGACTCTCATGCACAAAACCAGCACAAGTAAAAGCTATGTGCCCACCACGCTCAGTGAAAGCTCTGCTCTGAACAGCTACTTGACAGCAGGTCCTCGACTGAGGTCCCAAGAAGTGAGACATCTTGGGGTAATGTGAAAAGCTTGCAGAAGTCTTAAAAAAGGAGACTTTTCTGAACCTGTCTAGAGTTCCGTTCCAAATCTTCTTGTCCTTCTGTCTCTACTCCTTGTGAGTCTCCCTCCCTGCCCCCAACTAAAGCTCCATCGGCAGACCGTGCCTCCTGACACCCAGTGCTTCCGAGTCACTGCCAGCACCGCAGGCCACTGTCACCGAGTCCCCAGTCCTTGATGCTGGTTCTCCTGCTCCACTCAAGTTGTTGGCCAACCCCTTATATAAGGGCTCTCCTCCCGTCCCCCAGGGCACTCACCGCCCTCCGTTCCTCTTGTAGTTGTCTGGGACGTAATGAGGCTGAAAAGAAAGGGAAGTAGTAAGTGTGCTGCAGAAGCTGGCTCAGATGAGCTGGGGAGCCAGGGAGGAAAACACAGGGCTAAAGCCCTTCTGAGCTGGGTGGCTGTGTTTTAAGGGCAGAAGGTCAGTCCTTCTGTCAGTCTGTAAGGCCACGGTGGTTTTGGTATCTTGTAAGCCTGCGATGACAGTAAGAGGGACAGGCTCCCATCCTAACGTTTAAGTAGTGCCAAGTGGGGCTTTAATGCTGACCTGTGAGCTGCTGCCCAAGCAAGCAAGACCAAAGAAGTCTAGATGAGAGGCAGGGCTTGGTGGTGTGCAGAGAGAATATAAAATAAATATTGTTTAGAGAAATCCAAAAACAATTATAGGAAAAACAGGGACATAAAGTTTGTTTTCTGGTTAGATGGTTTCTCAACATTCCAGGAAGATGGTCACAATTTTTGACAAGCCCACAGAAGGCAGAGTCAAGGATGAGGAGCTTAGTCCAAAGTTTGATTAGCACAAATGGACAGATGGATGGATGGATGTCCAAAGACTCTGTGGACTGATGACGGCACAAAAGACCTGGAGGAGTATGTTCATAACATTTTAAAGAAAAAGCGCATGACAAAGGCAAGAAATGTAAATGTTAACAGTGATTATTTTCTGGGTAGTGAGATGACATACAATTTTCTCTTCCTAATGCCTCTATACTTTGCACATTTTATATAACGATGGTGTCTTACATTTTAAATGGAGATATAAGGAAAAAGCCCTGAATTATTTTCACCAAAATTTTCTCAGGGTTCTTGCTATTCTCTGCTTGCTTCTTAAAATTGTGGATATGAAAACACAACCAAAAACTACACTAGAGCTCCAGGGCTAAGACTGTAAAGAGGTGAGAGAGAAAAGAAAACCTGACTACAACACGGACATCAACAACTTGCTGAGAAACAGTCCATGCCAGGAAATGTAGAATCAACGTATTCATGCTGTTTAAAAATCCCAAACAGGGGCGCCTGGGTGGCTCAGTCAGTTGGGTGTCTGACTCTTGATCTCAGCTCAGGTCTTGATCTCTGGGTCGTGAGTTCAAGCCCCATGTCAGGCTCCACGCTAGGCACGGAGCCTACTTTAAAAAAAAAAAAAAAAAATCCAAACTAGAGACAGATTCCTAGAGTTTGGGATGGACTAACAGGATGAAGCAGCAGAGAGCCTGAAGGTTCCTACCCTAGGAATTCCATGCATGAACTACATTACGCTGACATGACAGGTAAGAGGAAGGAAACTTACTGAGAAATCTCTTTTGGGAGTGAGCTTCTTGGGGAAGTGGTCAAAGGCGTAGGGTTTGGTGCAGACAGGATAGCGGTTCCGGTGGATCTTGTAGAACAAGTGTGCGGACTTGTCAAGCCGATAGTCACAGATGTACACATCTTGCTCCTTCACCCCTTTGGGTCTCCCTAGGAGTTCAAATACTGTTAAAGAACTCTCCTGCCTTCCCTGCTTCACCTTGAGCTCGAGCCGCCCCAGAGATGAGCCCATACCACCGGGAGGGCAGTGGGACCCTGAAGAGGGGACACTGTAGCGATTCTGAGAGGCATCTGGTGATTGCAGAAGAAAGGAGAGTGTCCCCAGACTGCAGCACTGGAAAAGGAGAGAGGTGTGTGTGTGTGTATCTCAGAGTGTAAGGGCGGGTCACTGGCTGGGAAGGAATCAGATAGGCAGCTCACCCAAGTGCTGCAGGAATCTGTGAGGGAACACAGAGTGTGGCGATATTAGGAGAGAGGAAAGGCAGGATGAATGAGGGGAGCACATGTGGAAATGAGCACTTTATAACTGGGAGATGAAGTCCCCAGAATCATGGAGCCCCAAGCAGCCAATGCTTAAATGAGAGTACATATTCTTCTGAACCATTTGCTATGACAGAGAAGGTGAGGCATCCGAGCTCACTAATGGTGACAACTAGGCATACTAAGCTTTCACTGTGAGCCTAAACTGGGCATGTGCTTTGCAGAATACGTTATTTAATCTTCACAAAACACTATAATAGGTACTAATCCCTACTGCCAGTAGATTAGGTAAACTTGCCCAAGGACACACAGGTAAAAAGTGGTGGGGCTGGAATTTGAAAATAGATTATCTGACTTCACAGCCTACACTGTTAACCATGGAGCTCAAAAAGCTAGTGTGCTTTTTGGGTTTGTTTAATGTCCAGAGTTGTTGATGGCCTTTGGGATTCTGGAATGGGTGGAAGAACATGCCTTGTGACAATACTAATAGAATGCCGAATACACAGTATTAAGAAATGCTAACTAAATAAAAAAAGAAAACAACCAAAAAACCCCCCCAAAAAACGGGGGGAGGATTAACATTTATTATCAAGAAAAAAAATAAAAAAGAAAAAGAAACAAAAAAACGTTTACTGAGTACCAAGCGCTAGCTAAAAGAAAGAAAAAAATATAGCTTTTTGAAGCTTCATAGCTAGCCTGGGAGACAGTAAGAATGGAGTGGCAATTGCAGATGAAGGAATAGGGGACAGGAGGTCATTTCTTTAGTAGCTCAGGTCACTTACCTTTACAATATGTATAAAGGTCCAGGACACAGCAGGTCCCCACCACAGCCTCCAAGGGAATGATCTCGTAGAGTGGCACCCGAAACAGCTCGTTGTGATAGAAGCGGCGGGACGGAGAGTGGTGGGTCTCGTGTGGGCGGAAGTAGTGGTGACCAAAGGCAAACCGTTCCTCTCTAAGGAAGAACGGGAGAGGTTTAGTCGACTGGCAAGATCCTAGGCAATATTCAGCTCTGTCCTGGAAGGGCAGAGCTGGAAGAAGATAGAGGACCTCAACACGTACTTTTCATTCTTCCATAACTTCTCAATGCGGAAGATGTCCAGTTTGTCTCGGTTAATGTGCGACAATAGTCGGTAGGATTGGCGGACTGGGTGGCCGTCAGGTGTGCGCCGGCTATCCCGCATCAGGTACACGCAGTCACCTAGGAAGGCACAGGACAAGTTAAATGATGCCTCCGTGAACTCTGTGAGGTGTCCACTGGTCCGACCCAAGGTCTAAAACAAACAACAAATACAGAGCTACCACTGACAGTCTAACAGTGATGGTCATCAATTCTGGACTATGAGAATGGCATGAGGGAGGTCTTCCCTCTCCTTCTCAGTCCTAAAATTAGCTTTATGACATCCTGGTCTCTCAAAATTAGTTTTATTTGGTGGAGGGGAAACTGTATAAAGTCCAAGGACACACAAACCTATACTGTCAACCCTTGAACAACATGGGTTTGAGCTGCACGGGTCGAAATTATACGCAGATTTTTTTTTCTTTTTTAATGAATACAGTACAGTATTGTAGATGTAATGTAAAAAACCTTATGATTTTCTTAACATTTTCTTTTCTCTAGCTTACTCCATTTTAAGCATGCAATATATCAATACATGTAATATACAAAATATGTTTTAATCGACTATTTATATTAACAGTAAGGCTCTGGTCAACAGTAGGCTATTAGTAGGTAAGGTTTTGGGGAGTAAAAAGTTGTATGTGGATTGACTGTGCGGGGGGGGGGGGGTTGGTGCCCCTAAACCCTGCATTGTCCATGGGTCAACCACATTCAACTGCTATGTAAGGTCATGTGGTGACAATAACTATTATGCAGAAGGCAGATACTCCCACCACTCAGAAAGGGAGGGTCAGCTCCTGTGTACACACCTTGACGAAGCAATAAGTCATCTCGGAGCAAACAGATGAAGTAGACACAGCCAGGCTGGGCATAGTGGGGCCGAGGAATCATGGGTACCTCCTGGTAAGAACGGAAAGCCAAGAGATAAGGGCTGGGACTACTACACCAGCCTACTGAGCGCCATTCAGGGGAAAATAAACCTAGAATTCACAACCAATTTAAGACTTACTGTTTAGTCATTTCAACACAACACACATGTACACAAAGATAAAAGCAGCTGGAGTTGAGTTGGGAAAGTGAAGGCAGAAAACAAAACTGATAGGCCAAGTACCCCAAACTAACTGTATGAAGCACTAATCATATGGCTGCTCTTGCACCCCCTGGGAAGCATGAAAATGTGTGAGGGGGACAGTGACTGTCACAAGGACTCAGGGAAGCACTAGCATTTAGTGCCCAAGGGCCAGGGATGCCAGACATTTCGCAGCACATCCCTCAGAGCACAGAAACATCCACTCAAAATGACAACACCGCTATTAAGAAATACTGCCTAAGACACTTCCCTTTATAAAGAAGACCTGCTCAAGATCACACGTATAAACACAGCAGAACCAGGACAAAAACCCATTTAGTAACTTGGGCAAGTTACCCAACCCACTGTTTCTCCTGGAAAGTGGGCCTAAGACTAACCTGTATCCTCAATTTCTGGACTTCATGAGTACTTCTTTCATGGATAGTTGACAGTGTTTATATAGTACCATTCCTTCCTCAGGTTTCTAAATATTTTATTTCCCCTTTGACCACACACTTGAGAAAACAAAGGGCAGAATTATTACCCTAGTGTAAAGTGTAAGAAACTAAGGCCCAGAGAGGTTGAGTGACTTATCAAAGGAAATTCAGTGCACCAGGAGCAGGGCAGATAAGAGACCATGTGCTACATCTCCTACTTGTAGATCACAGTATCACCAGAGGGCAGCTTACTCTGTCCACAGGCCTTGGGTCACACTGCTCACAAAGGTAGTGTTCCACATCTGAGTTCACGCCCATGCAGTCACAGTGCTGCCACACCTGTGGGGAGAAGAGTGCAGTTGGGAGGGGAGACTCAGACTGACTGAGAGAAGTGCTGGGGGCTGAGAACAACAACAACAAAAAATTAGCAGTAGGACGGGGTAAAGTCAAACAGGAACTAAGGGATAAGTGGGTAAGTGAGAAATTAGAGATAAATAGCTTAAAATAGGGGGAAAAGAAGAGCCTGTTTGAACATATGTACACTGACTGGTCCATACATTCATGTGGGAAAGGAAACGAGCTGGACAGAGAACGGGAAGATGAACGAATACAGCACCATATGGTGCTTACGAAGTGGCACACACCAGTGACCAGGCCGTGTGGAGGCCTTAGTTTCACCATGCTTCTCTGGGCTGCTGCCGAATTCCAGCCTCCTGACCGCCCTGGCTGCCCCGCCCCTCTTGGCTCCACTTCCCGTTCAGTAAGGTAGCAGGTTCAGACGCTCCTCCATCAGGAGCTCGTCCGTGGCGCTGTGCCTGCATTAATGCTACCGAATGCAGCACCACTGACGCCGCTCTGGCGTAAAGCCCTGTCCTGCGCAGGAACATTCTTCTCGATCAAGATGCCGTGAGGTGTGTGCAGTGGGGAAGTGGGCAAAGAGAAAGACAGGTGGGAAAGAAACGAGAGGGGAACATGCCAGGGGTATGAAACAGGAGAAGGGCAATCTGGTGCACAGTGAGGGGTGAGAGCTAAAGTTCCTAAACCTGCAAGCCAAGCCTGGAGGCCTTGTGAAAGGCCTGTGCCCCGCTCGGGCCTCACCATGCACTTGTCGCACTGGATCATGAGGCCTTCATCCTTGTGCAGGCCACAGACACAGCGGATCACATCGTCGTCCTTTTCGTGCACGTTCTCCTTCTCGGAGACTGACGTCTCGCTGCTGTCGGCCTCACTTGCTGTCTCTCCCACAATCTCATCAATCTGGGCTGATGCCTCGTGCCTGGCATTGTAGTAGGTCTTCCGTAAGCGGCAAACATCTCTCCCAATTGGGGATTTACGCCCATAGTACTTCTGAAGAAAGCAGGAAAAAGAAATCCTGTTTAGTCTTCTCAACGTGGCTTAAAAATATACCTGAAGAGGAGCACCTGGCCGGCTCAGTCGAAGGAGCCATGACTCTTGATCTCAGGGTGGTGAGTTTGAGCCCGATGGTGGGGGTAGAGCTTACTTCAAACACACACCCACCCACACCACACCCACCCACCCACCCACCCACACACAGGAGGAGGCAGGAGGATTTTCATTGTTCTCCCATTTTGGTTAACAGATTTTCAATACCAGCAAATATCAACTAACATGAATAAAAATTAGAATCTGCATGATGGTGTCCCATTTGCTCTGCTGCTGTCATTCAACTTAGCCACAGGCCTTACTGTCCTCAGCTCAAACACCCAGTGAGCACGGAATATGAGTTACTCTCACAAGTGCAGTGTGTAGAACATCTGCACTTACTCTGTCTGGGGCAGATGCTGGGGACAGAGCTAAATCTTTGGATATGGAAGCTGGGTTTCAGTAGAAAACATGTTTTAATTCAGGACTGATCTAATTCTTCTCCTACTTGTCTGTTTTTCTCTCGTTTCTGTCCTCACCTTCCTTTATCTTATAGCCCCTTCTGTCGTTCCAATTCCTCTCCAAGGTATTTCAAAAGCACTGGAAAACTTCCTCTCTTTAAGATTTTATTTATTCGAGACGCAGAGATAGAGCATGAGCAGGGGGAGAGGGAGAAGCAGACTCCCTACTGAGCCAGGAGCCTGATGTGGGGCTCGATCCCAGGACCCTGGGACCATGACCCAAGCTGAAGGCAGACGCTTAACCATCTGAGCTGCCCAGGTGCCCCAAAACTTCCTCTTTTCTATGTACCATACAATATTCAATCTTCTCCTTTAAATCAGTTCAAGGTCACCTTCTCATCAATGAGCTTCACCTAATCTACCACCCATTAACCTAACCCCCCTCAATTCCATCCTTCAGATTTCTTTCTTTTTTTTTTTTAATTTTTTTTTTAAGATTTTATTTATTTGAGAGAGAGAATATGAGAGAGAGAGCACATGAGAGGGGGGAGGGTCAGAGGGAGAAGCAGACTCCCCGCCGAGCAGGGACCCTGATGTGGGACTCGATCCAGGGACTCCAGGATCATGACCTGAGCCGAAGGCAGTCGCTTAACCGACTGAGCCACCCAGGCGCCCCAGATTTATTTCTACTTACTATACATAATTCTGTGTATTTCACATGTACTTATTGTCTTGAGGAAAGAAACTACAGATAAGACTTAAGTATGGTAAAATATATTTTGTAAATACAAAGGTTCAATACTAAATTAGGTTGTTTTCCCCCAAGATTTATCCATTCAACTAGAGAAAGAGTGAGTGGGAGAGTGTGGGTGTGTGCATGCGCATGGTCCCAATGTGGGACTCATGACCCTGAGATCACGACCTGAGCTGAAACCAAGAGCCGGATGCTGAACTGAGTCACCCAGGCATCCCCTAAATTAGGTTTTTACAAAAATTTCTTTTTAGGTACTATAATTTAACCTTTCATTCTAGTCATATCAATGTCTTAAGATTCCACAATATTTAGTACACCTAACTCTTACACAAAGGGTGCTCAATAAAAACTGTTGCCTTTTAGGGCACCTGGGTAGCTCAGTTGGTTAAGCATCTGCCTTCAGCTGGTCATGATCCCAGGGTCCTGGGATTGAGTCCCGTATCAGGCTCTCTGCTCAGCGGGGAGCCTGCTTCTCCCTCTCCCTCTGCCTCTCTCCCTGCTTGTGCTCTCTCTCAAATAAATGAAAATCTTTTTTTTTAAGATTTTATTTATTTATTTGACAGAGAGAGACACAGCGAGAGAGGGAACACAAGCGGGGGGGGGGGGGTGGGGGTGGGGGTGGGAGAGGGAGAAGCAGGCTTCCCGCAGAGCAGGGAGCCCGATGTGGGGCTTGATCCCAGGACCCTGGGACCATGACCTGAGCTGAAGGCAGACGCTTAACGACTGAGCTACCCAGGCGCCCCTGAATAAAATCTTAAAAAAAAATTGTTGCCTTTCTTAGCCAGAAATATAAAGGTTGATAGAAGGTAAAAATCTTAAGCTTCTAGAATAGTGCCCTTCAAAAAAAACTTTTTTAAAAAAATAGATTTTAAAAAAGATTTTATTTATTTGAGAGAGAGAGCATGAGCAGGGGGAGTGGCAGGCAGAGGGAGAAGCAGACTCCCGCTGAGCAGGAAGCCTGACGTGGGGCTCGATCCCAGGACCCTAGGATCATGACCTGAGCCGAAGGCAGATGCTGAATGGACTGAGCCACCCAGACGCCCTTTTTTAAAGTTTTTATTTAAATTCTAGTTAGTTAATCTATAGTGTAATATTGGTTTCAGGAGAATTCAGTGATTCATCACTTATGTATGTCATCCAGTGCTCAACACGACAAGGGCCCTCCTTAATGTCCACCCCCATCTAGCCCACATCCCATCTGTCTAGCCAACCCCATCTAGTCCATCCCCTGCCCAGCTCCCCCTCAAAACAAACTTCTTAAATCCATGTTTGAAGTTGGTGTAAGTACCTCAGCATTCCGAAACACCTTGAGCATGTCAGCATCAAAGGCCTCCACGGTCTTGTAATGGCCGGTGAGGATCTGCCTCTCTATGGTGGCCAGGTCCAGGGGCTCGGAGATCTTCTCGTAGTAATCAGCATTCCTGGAGCAGAAAGCCAGGCTGTCAATCTGGCACACTCAGCACTGATTGAAAACTCACAGGATTCCCACATTTGTGAACTTACTTTTTCTTTGGGGGGAGGTTCAGTAGGGGTGCTGCCAGAGCTTGACGGGAAGAATCTGCAAAAGAAAACAAGGTTTAGAAGGACTATGTGATACAAGACAGGCAAGTACTAACTCCTCACTGAAAATGTAGAAACCCCCCAATTAGAAGTTAGGGGGGAAAAAAAAATCTAAGCCTTTTTGAGGCCCAACCATGAAATGTGCAGGACTTTTCAGAAATGTGGGTACTTAGAGGCAGGGAAGATACTTTCAGGATGACCCAGAATATGAATAGCGACAGATGGGAAATTATTGAAGCGGTGAGGCTGCTGAGGACATTTCCCTGCTCTACAAGTTTTCGAAAGCAAAGAACGTCTTATCCAAATAGTACTTTCTAGTTCTTGTTAATGGACCACAGTTAATATTATTCTGTTGGTTTGGATTCAATTAAACTCCAGATAATGAATAATTTAGTACTGTAAATATTTTCTGGAATCCATTTTCTTGTAACACAGTTACTTTGTATTATGAAAACAATTCAGGCTGTGGGGCTACTTGCTACCTTACCTACTTTCATTTAAAAAATTCTATTTTATGGGGCGCCTCGGTGGCTCAGTCGGCTAAGCCTCTGACTCAGTTTCAGCTCAGGTGAAGATCTCAAGGTTGCGAGATCGAGCCTTGTGTGGGCTCCGTGCTCAGTGCAGAGTCTGCCTGAGATTCTCTCTCTCCCCCTCTGCTCCTCCCCTGCTCGCGAGCTCTCTCCAATAAATAAATAAAATCTTTAAAAAATCCTAATTTTTTATTGGAGTATAGTTAACATACAATGTTCTATTAATTTCAGGTGCACAGCATTGTGGTCTGACAGTTCTGTATACTGCTCCACGCTCACCATGGTAAGTGCAGTCACCATGTGTCACCACACGGCTACTGGTGTTACAGACTACACCCCCACGCTGTACTCTCCATCTCTGGGACTCGTTACGTTGTGACTGCAAGTCTGTACCTCTCAATCCCCTCCATCTATTTCACCCATCCCCTCCAGCAACCACCAGGTTGTTCTCTCTGTTTAAGAATCTATTTGCTCATTTTGCTTTTTAGATTCCACATACAAGTGAAATCACATGGTATTTGTCTGACTTATTTCACTCCATGTTAGAAACGGCAAGATTTCCTTCTTTTTCATGGCCCAGTAATATTCCACTGCATGTATATACCACCTATTCACTTATGAATGGACACGTGGGCTGCTTCTGTATCTTGGCTATTCTAAATAATGCTGCCAAAAACACTGGGGCGCATGTATCTTTTTGAATTAATACTTTCATTTTCTTTGGGTAATACCCAGTAGTGTGATTACTGGGTCATACAGTACTTCTACCTATTTTTAATTTTTTTGTATTCCTGTCTTTTTTCTTAAAAGATTTATTTATTCGGGCGCCTGGGTGGCTCAGTAGATAAGCATCTGCCTTTTGCTCAGCTCATGATCCCAGTGTTCTGGGATCGAGCTCTGCATTGGGCTCCCGGCTCAGTGGGGAGCCTGTTGCTCCCTCTCCCTCTGCCCCTCCCTCTGCTCATGCTCTGTCAAATAAATTAATCAAATCTTAAAAAAGTAAAAAAGACTTATTTATTTGAGAGAGAGTGAAGGGAGTATTGGGGGGGTGGAGGCAGGGCAGGGAGAGACAGAGGGAGAGAGAGAATCCCAAGCAGACCCTGTGCTGAGCATGGAGCCTGACTTGGGGCTTGATCTCACAACCTGGAGATCAAAACATCATGACCTGAGCCAAAACCAAGAACTGGATGCTCAACCAACTGAGCCACCCAGGTGCCCCTCCATCTTTATTTTTTTTTTTCCCTTAAAGATTTTATTTGTCAGAGGATAGAGAGAGAGCACAAACAGGCGGAGCGGCAGGCAGAGAGAGAAGCAGGCTCCTTGATGAGCAAGGAGCCCGATGCAGAAATTGATCCCAGGACCCTGGGATCATGACCTTCCACCTTTAATTTCTTGAGGAACCTTCACAGGCTATCTTACTAGATTTCTAGCAACTTACTATGGTGAGAGAAAAAGCCTGTTATTTCATGCCAAATGTAGGAACGTGTAGACATACTGGCTATAGTTTCACATTGTATCAGATGGGCCTGGTTGGCAAATGAGGAGTGACTTTTTCAGGATGGAAAGAGATCAGGTGCCACAAAACTTTACATGTCGGGACAGGCTAGTTCCACCTTTCTTCCCTATATCCTTAGGTTAACAAAACTGCAAAGAGCCACTAAAGTACAGAGATAAGAAGGAGACAGAGAAAGAAAAGGGAAGGGAAACCAAATTACTCAGAATCTAGGGAGAGGGAGGGAGAGATAGGCCAAACTTGAGGGCAAAAAGCTGCAATTATTTGTAAAAATCTCTCATTTTAAACATCTCCAAATTTCTTGGTCAGAAAAAGTCACATACATTACTACACTACCTACCCCAAGTTAAAAACTCTCCTAACCCCCCATCACCTACAACACATACTCTAAAGATGTCTTGAAAGAGGAAAGAACTGGTGATAAAGGTGTCTGCATGAAAATGCTTTAAAAGCTCAGTCAGTGGGGCATGTGATTCTTGATCTCAGGGCTGTACGTTCGAGCCCCACATAGGGTGCAGAAATTACTTAAAAAAAAAAAAAAGAAAAGGTTAAGAAACACTGAAATCATATGTTCATTAATACCCTTTTCCTTAAATTGCAAATTCACTGCCTCATTCAGGAAAATTACATCCAAGACAGAAACCTGTTCTTTGTATCCTAGAGCTAAAAAATGTGATTTCTAAGTACAGTACTTAACTATGGTAAAATTCTAATAAATACCAAAGATTAACATAGAAGATCAAGGGATTTAGATTCTGTCCACACTCCCCAAAGACTAAAACCAGTTCTATGAATTCTACACTCCGACAAAGGGAAGAACGAAGTAAACCTATATCCCTTGCCCTGAACCGTCAGTCGTTCTTAGTCTTGGGTGTCTCAGATGAGGGTGAATGGCAGGATTTTTACAGAAAGCTGAGGAGAAAGCCTTTGGGGTGAGTGTGGTCACCTTTGTAGGAGATGATGCCATCACAGATCTCTTTGAAGATTTGGGCGAGGCGGGCTGCCCGTGCCACCTCAATGTTTTCCTCTGCTGCTGCCAGCCGTCTTGTTCGGACTGACCGTGCTGTCTGCAGGGCGGAGAACTGGGTCATGAAGACGTCTGCAAGGATACAATGAAAATCAGTTCTAGGAAAAGAGAGCACTGTGTGGCCTCTCCTCCCCCATGGATTCTTGCCATTTGCTCTATTTTCCTTGAAGTGATTAAGTAGATTAGTGATCGTGCAGTTCTTTCTCTCCTCCTTAAAGAAATGTCAGGAAACACTGGAGTTTACCAGAGATTGGAGCTGCATGTTAGAGGCGCCTGATCTCTGACCAGATGCTGTGCAGTATAGCGGCTGCCAGCCTGCGTCCCAAGATGAGTTTGTGGTTTGAATTCTGGCTTCACTACTGCCTAGCTCTGCGATCTCGGCCAAGCTGCTTATACTCTGTGTCTCAGCTTCTTGACTGCAAAAGGGGGAATAGTGGTAGTGCTTCCTTTAGTAGGTAACCGTGCAGGTTAAATGAGGGAATGCTTTTCATGTATTGAGCTCAGGCCCTGACCTATAATAAAGACTCAGAAAGTACTTGTTGTTATTACCAGGAGACTGGCCCTAATTGGGATGTAAGTCCAGAGACCTCATGCTAGTCAAAGTCACTGAGAGGACAGAAGGCAAATTTCTACATCGATCAAGTTTGCACACAGCAGATTCCCTCATACACCACGCACAACACTTCTGCTTTCTGGGGGGGAAGAAGGAAAGACTCAAAGAGGAGCATGAGTTTTTGAACACTCTATTTGCAGTTAGAAAAGAAGCTTGGACAGGCCAGTGGACAACAGATCTGAACTCAGGAGCGCCATTACGTTACTCACTCAAGAAGCTTAGAGAATAGAAATCCTAAGGTCTGTGTGTATACTGCTCATCTGATTGTGGGGGGAAGAAGTCTTCAAATTTACACTGCTGTCATTTTTTCCTGCATGCAGCATCACTATTTACCCATACGCAAGTTATTTTCCAGGTAGGAAGGGATGTAGGAGGACCCTCTACCGATCGCATGTCTGGACACTCTCAGGCTGTAGGTGGTGTTTGGGAAGCTGGTGAAGGGGATTCTTCCTAAATCCCTAGAGCACAGACTAGGAACTGGAGCAGCTGGGATGGACAGGTGATTGCTGACTGATGCTTGTACAATGGGATCTTAACTTTTTTGATCCAGACTAAAAAGAATCATTGAATAGAAGGAAAGCAATTAAAATAATCACTTTGAGACAGTATTATGGAATTAACAGGAGCGTTTCATTTCCAGGCCATACCAGACTTGATGTTCCCGTCATCTCGGCAGATGCCATTCCAGCGGGTGTATAATGATGCTGAGTGGAGATTATCGCTGGTGTGCTTTACTTCCTCTTGTTTCTGCCGAATCTTCTCCCAGTTTCGGACCAAGAACACGTGATGCTTTAACACAAAGTTCCTGTAAGGAAGGAAGGAAGTTCCTTAATTCATTAATTTGATAAGCATCTATTACATGTCCATTCTATGTAAACTTTTTTTTTAAAGATTTTATTTATTTGACAGAGAGAGAGCGAGCACAAGCAGGCGGAGCAGCAGAGAGAGAGGGAGAAGCAGGCTCCCTGCTGAGCAGGGAGACCACCATGGGGCTCGATCCCGGGACCCTGGGATCATGACCTGAGCTGAAGGCAGATGCTTAACCGACTGAGCCACCCAGGCGCCCCTGTAAACCATTTTTCAAAAATTAAATTTTTTTTTAAAGATTTTATTTATTTATTTGATAGAGAGCGAGAGAGGGAACACAAGCAGGGGGAGTGGGAGAGGGAGAAGCCGACTCCCCGCTGAGCAGGGAGCCCGATCTGGGGCTCAATCCCAGGACCCTGGAATCATGACCTGTGCCGAAGGCAGACGCTTAACCGACTGAGCCACCCAGGCGCCCGCTAACAATTTTATTTTAAGTAATCTCTACACCCAATGTGGGGCTCGAACTTACAACCCAGAGATCAAGAGTCGCACGTTCTACTGAGCCAGCCAGGCACCCCAAAACCATTGTTATGATGATATAAATGAATAATTATCAGTTAATTAAGCTATAAGATCATTATATATGGGAAAACATAATTTAGTTTTGCATCTTTCTTTTTTCTCCATATAACATAAAACATTCCCCTCTATTATTTGTAAATATCTGGCAAATAGCACCTAAAAGCTGCAAAAATTCTGGTAACCGAAACAGCCTGACTTGAAGGCAGAGATTTATTGAGTATATATACAAATTCTAAATGAAGCTGGCAAGATAAAGCATGGGGGGGGGGGCGCCTGGGTGGCTCAGTTGGTTAAGCAACTGCCTTCGGCTCAGGTCATGATCCTGGAGTCCCGGGATTGAGTCCCGCATCGGGCTCCGTGCTCAGTAAGGAGCCTGCTTCTCCCCCTAACCCTCCCCCCTCTCATGTACTCTCTCTCTCTCAAAATAAAAATAAATAAATCTTAAAAAAAAAAAAAAAGATGAAGCATGGGTTCAGGATTAGCTGTAACAAGGAGAACTAGACTGACAGATAAAGGCAAAGACATGTGAGATAGATATGCCTTGGGCAAACAATGTCGGGTATAGTACCCCCAGATAGACCTCCAAGCTTATAGGTAAGTTATGCGTGTCTTCAAGGGTCCTACACAATTTGATGATTCCATAATCTGACCCCCACCTTAGTGCACATCTAAACTGGGTAAGTCTCAAACTGTGGGCCTCAGTAATTTAAAACTCGTCCAATTTTAAAGTTCTTGACCTGGTCACAATGAAATCATCTAGGGAGCCTTATAAACTACTGATGCCTGGGTTCCACCCTGAAAATTCTGATTTAAGTGATCTGAGGTGTGGCCTGGGCAGCAGGAGGTTTTAAAAGCTCCCTAGGCTAGGGCGCCTGGGTGGCTCAGTTGGTTAAGCGACTGCCTTTGGCTCAGGTCATGATCCTGGAGTCCTGGGATCGAGTCCCACATTGGGCTTCCTGCTCAGCAGGGAGTCTGCTTCTCCCTCTGACCCTCTTCCCTCTCGTGCTGTCTATCTCTCATTCTCAAATAAACAAAATCTTTAAAAAAAAAAAAAAGCTCCCTAGGCTAATATGCAGCCAAAGCAGAAAACCACTTGACTAGATCATCTCTGTTTCCCTGAAGTTTAAAATTTCTATGACTCAAGTGATACAGTATAAAAGGGGTCAAAAATCACAGTAAAGTTATAAATGCTGATGAACTTTCTAAGATATTGGAGCATTGGTCAGGGAAGATGTAGAAGATGTCCTAAGATGATCTGAAACATAGGACATACATATTTACTTCGCTTACTTCTGACATGGACGAATCTTACCTGAATCTATATAGGGAGGAGCAAAAATGATCACTAAAGATCCTTTCTACTGCTCTATTAATGTATCAACAAAGCAGGGAATCTTGACCTTCTCTGTGCCATGGATTCCTTTGGCAGCCTGGTGAAGCCCATGTCACCCTTCTCTGAACAAAGTTTTAAAGTATTTAAAAAATTTTAGATTAATTAAAAATTTTAATTTTTAATATACAGGGTTAAAAGGAAACCAAATATCCTGAAATTCAGTTTTCAGAATATTAAAAAACCCTGAAATTGCGATATAGAAATAAACATTAATTTTTTAACACATGACAAGATCTAGTGGCTAGTGGGGGTTTAACAACCACAGTAATTTCAAAGTAGAAATCACGTAAATGGCATTTTGAGCTATTTATAACACTGTAACAGGATATGAAAACGTGAACATCGGTGAAAAAGTCATGGAAACTGCAAATACTACACACACATGCGCGTGCACACACATTTTGCCTATTATCACATTTGAAGGAAATGCTAAATTTCAGTTAGGAATTGGGGAAAATAAAGATGTATTCCCCCCCAAATCCAAATTTATCTATCCCCTGATTCTTGGCTAAAGACCTCCTGCACAAAAGAAATGACTCAACCATACAGATGTTTAGTAATTTCTAAAGTGACAAGCAAATCACACAAAGGCAAGAAAACCTCCTTTTTACCTCTCTCGATTAGACATCGGCTTCATTTGTATTTGGGGGGTCAATCTTGTTGGAGTGTTGATGTTTTCACTGGGTTCTTCGGAGAGGTGGCCTCTCTGAAAGACACATGGATTGGATTGCAGGAAAGAAAGGGCCAATCAGAAACCCCCTTGAAGAACATTGGGACCACCCCCTGGTGTCACCCTTCTCTCTGTAACTGCCCCTAGGCAGCTGTGCAGGGAAAGCCAGGAATGAGATCATTATTCACCCTTTTCTTCAGCTTGTGCTTAGACTTTCTCTTCTCTTTTGACCGTCCAGACTTTTTATGTGTAGCCACAGGCTGGCTGCTTTTGCTGCTGGTGAGTCCATTCACGCGCTGACTCTTGCCCCCGATGATTCCTCGACATTTCTCAAAGCCACACTTACACAGTTGCTTTGAAAGGAAAGACAATCTTGCTTTTGGCCTGCAATCTCACTTACAAGTTCAAACAGAATGCCTGAGCTTCTGAACACCCAACAGTAAGTTTGAGTCAAGAAATTTTTACAGAGGAAAATAATTGAGAGTAAAATAAATATGTTTCCATGGAAAGGAAAGATTACATTTTGGGAAAACTTCCTCCCTAGGCAAGTTAAGAACTGAATGAAGAGCAAACACAACCAAGCAGCCTCCTTCTACAGAGTTCTGAGACTACGAAGCAGAGCTGGCACCCTAGGCAAGCGGGGGGAAAACCGCCTTCTCCAATGCGCTTCTCAACGGCTGCAGACCAGAACATTTGCAGAAGGCCTGTGGTGTGTATGGCGCTGTGACAAAGTCCCACCTCCCTCTTGAACTGATTATGCCTACCTGTTTTTCCACATTAAAGGAATGGAAGTTGTAATCGTAAGTGAGCTCAGTACCAGCTGGCATGTCTTTTAGAGCATACAGTCCAATCCGGTAGACTCCGTTGACAGACCTATAGAGAAGGGCAGGGTTAAAGGCAGAGATTCTTTTTTTTTTTTTTTAAAGATTTTATTTATTTGAGAGAGAGAGAGAGAGAGGGTGCGTATGAGCAAGGAGGAGGGAAAGAGGGAAAGGGAGAAGCAGACTCCCCGCTGAGCAGGGAGCCCAATGCGGGGCTCGATCCCAGGACACCAGGATCATGACCTGAGCCGAAGGCAGACGCCACCCAGGTGCCCTGAAGGCAGAGATTCTTAATACCTTGCCTGAAATGGTATGATTTCAAATTTGCCTTTGTTTCTGTGTCCAATTACTCGGGGTTTCCTGGCCAATCTCTTCAGTTTTAGTATCTCTCTTCTATTCTGTCCAGCTTGTGGAACACTGCCAGACTAATAGTCCTCAATCAGCTTTCTGGAAAACACGCTCTATGTGGTCAGTTGGAATAGGTCTTAACTTTTCTTGCTTGGTATTCAAAGTCCCTCTAAAACATGGCATGAGTCTCCTTATTATATGAATCTCTCTCTTTGGTTCTTTTTTTTTTTTTTTTTAAAGATTTTATTTATTTGACAGACACAGACACAGCGTGAGAGGGAACACAAGCAGGGGGAGTGGGAGAGGGAGAAGCAGGCTTCCCGCGGAGCAGGGAGCCCGATGCGGGGCTCGATCCCAGGACCCCGGGACCACGACCTGAGCCAAAGGCAGACGCTTAACGAATGAGCCACCCAGGCGCCCCTAAATCTTTGGTTCTATTTTATGTAACTACTTAATAATTTATTTGTACTATTCTAGATGCTTTATGTAATAACTACAGCTATCATTTATTGAGTAACTGTTACATTAATTATAACATTTTGTTGTACTAACTTATTTAATCCTCCCAACAAGAGCATAAAAAAGGCACTTTTTTTTAAGTAGGCTCCACACCCAGCGTGGATCCCAATGTGGGGCTTGAATTCATGATCCTGCAATCAAGACCTGAGCTGAGATCAAGAGTTAGAGGCTTAACTGGCGGAACCACCCAGGTGCCCCCAAAGGCACTATTATTAGGTAGCATTACAGCCCCATTTTCTAAATGAGGAAGCTGAGACGCAGAGAGATTGAGTAACTTACCAAAGTCACAC
Organism: Callorhinus ursinus; assembly: GCF_003265705.2. NCBI lineage: Eukaryota > Metazoa > Chordata > Mammalia > Carnivora > Otariidae > Callorhinus > Callorhinus ursinus. The sequence goes on along the minus strand of NW_027397154.1, from coordinate 1,229,923 downwards.
AGCTAGTAACTGAGGGAATCGAACTGAGTATCAAATCAAGGCAGTCAGGCTTCAAAATCTTAACCGCCATGTCATACTGGTAACAGGTTAGTTCATTACCCCTCAGAACCACCCGGTGAGACGGTATTTGGACCCCTAGTTTATACAGGAAGTGTTTGTGGCTTAGACCGCTTGTTCACAGTCACATAGCAAGTAAGCTGCATTCAAAACCAGGGGATTCAAATCCAGGCTGTTTGATGCCACAGCTTTTCTTCTCTCGTTTCATTCCTGTCTCCCTGCCAATGTCAGACACATCAAGGTTTAGCTTGGATCCTATCCTTATCAAATGTAAATTTCTCTAATATACTCAGGTTTTATTCCCCCACAAATTCAGAAATCAGTTTTAGTCTATGCTAGTGGTCGGCAAACTATAGCAAACTCCCACCATGACTTTGTAAATTTTTATTGGCACACCTCAGAAGTTTAAGGACCCTTGGTCTACAGCCTAACATTTAAAATCTGATTATATACTGTAACTGTTTTAAAACTTTGGGGGGATCTGTGGGATGCCTGGCTGGCTTAGTCGGAAAAGCATGTGACACTTGATCTCGAGGTTGCTAAGTTCAAGTCCCATGTTGGGTGTACAGATTACTAAATAAAATAAACTAACTTAAAAAAATTGGGGGGGATTCTTATTTATTTTTAGAGAGGGGAGGAGAGAGGGAGAGGGTGAGAGGAGGAAGGAAGAGAAGAGGAGGGGAGGGGAGGGATAGAGAATTTTTTTTTTTTAAGATTTTATTATTTATTTGACAGAGACAGAGCAGGAACACAAGCGGGGGGTGGGGTGGGAGAGGGAGAAGCAGGCCTCCCACTGAGCAGGGAGCCCGATGCCGGGCTAGACCCCAGGATCCTGGGATCATGACCTGAGCCGAAGGCAGACCGCCTCAACAACTGAGCCACCCAGGCGCCCCGGGATAGAGAATCTTAAGCGGACTCCATGCCCAGCGCAGGGCCTGATACAGGGCTCGATCCTACAACGTGAGATCACGACCTGAGCCAAAATCAAGACTCGGATACAACCAAATGAGCTTTCCAGGTGCCCCTGGGGGGCTCATATGGAGAATACACAAATCCCAGATATATAGTTAGCTTGTTGAATTTTATGCATCTTTATACCTGTGTAACCTCCCAGAAACCTTTCTCTCCCAGTTAGTACCTTCTCCACAAAGGATGTGCCATGATGCTAATCTCTATCACCACAGGTTAGTTTTGCCTCTTTGGAACTTCATATAAATGGAATCATACAGAATAATACCCTGTAGGAGGCACAGTCACATGCTTGGTTCTTCCACTCAGTGTTATCCTGTAGCTGTGATGTGTCCTTACTCTGCTATGTAGCACCCCACTGTACGAATACAGCACAATTTAGATACCTGTTAAGTATGTGGATTGCTTGTAGTTTTTTAGCTGTTATTAAAAAAATTTCTGTGGATATTCTTGCACATGCCTTTTGAACATGAACACTCACTTCTGTATGTCTTCTGACATACTTAGGAGTGTGGTTGCAGAGTTACTGGGTATGTTTAGCTTTGACAGGTACTGGCAAACATTTTTTTTTTAAAGTGGTTATACACCAATTTACATTTCCACCAGCATCTAAAAGCCTTCATGTCATCATACTACATGCTTGGCAACACTTTGAATTGTCATTCTTTGATTGTAGCCATTTTGGGGGAGTATGTAGTTTTCGAACACAGTTTAATATTTCTCTTGGATGGCTAAAGATATCAAGCCCGTATTTTATGTTTATTGACTTTTTTTAAAAAAATGATTGTATTTATTTGAGAAAGAGAGAGGGAGCATGAGTGGTAGAGGGAAAAGCAGGATCCCCGCTGAGCGCAGAGCCAGACGTGGGGCTTGATCCCAGGATCCTGATATCATGACCTGAGCTGAAGTCATTAACAGCCACCCGGGCCCCCCTCTTTTTGAATACGTTTATATTCTTTTTGATGTGCTTATTCTTTGAACTATTTTAAAAATTGGACTTTCTTATTTATTTGTAGATTCTGTATTTATAAAGAAATTCTTTGTCAGATAAACATTGTAAATACCTTCTCCCCAGCGTATGGCTTAGTTTTTTAACTTCATATTATCATCTTTCGATGAAATTTTAAATTTTATCAGTTCATTTCCTTTACAGTCAGTGCTATTTATGGGTGGGTTTGAGCCCCATGTTGGGCTCCGTGCTCAGCAGGGAGTCTGCTTGTCCCGCTCCTTCTGCCCTTCCCCCTGCTCACATGCTTGCTCTAACAGATAGATAAAATCCAAAAAAAACAAAAAAAAGTTCAATCCTGAGATCAAGGGTGCCCCTATAAATACTGCTGAATTTTATCAAATGCCTTTTCTATTTTCTATTACCCCTATCGAGATGATATATGATTTTTTTGGCCTTTATTCTGTTAACGTAGTAAGTTACATTGATTGTGAATGTTAAACCAATCAATCTTTCATTCCTGGAGTAAACCCCACATGGTCATGAGGTATCAACCTTCTTACATATTTCTAGAGCTGATCTGTTAATATATTTTTTTTAAAGATTTTATTTGACAGAGAGAGACACAGCGAGAGAGGGAACACAAGCAGGGGGAGTGGGGGAGGGAGAAGCAGGCTTCCCGCAGAGCAGAGAGCCCAATGTGGGGCTCGGTCCCAGGACGCTGGGATCATGACCTGAGCCAAAGGCAGACACTTAACGATTGAGCCACCCTGATTTGCTAATATTTTAATGAGGATTTTTGTGTCTATGTTCATGGGAGATGTTTGCCTATATTTCTTCTTTCTCTTAACAGTGTTGTTAGGTTTCAGATGAAGGTTATACTAGAAGTATGAAATGAAAGAGTTTATATGATATTGGTAGTACAGACATTATTTCTTCTTTAAGTATACAGAAGAATTATCAATGAAGATATTTGAGCCTGGAGCTTTTGTCAGAAACTGTTAATTATACATTCAATTTCACTGGTAGATAGTCAAGACTTTTTATCTCTTCTCGCACTGTTTTTTAAGTTGTGCTTTTTTAAGGAATTTGTTCATTTTATTTAACTCTCCAAACAGAAGTTCAGGGAAATGGATAAACTGTGGTTAATTTATACAAAGGAACATTAGTCCAGAATAAAAATCAACAAATCAACAACATGGATAAGTTGTAAAAACATTCTAAGTGAAAGAAGCCAGACACAGAAGACTACATATATGTGCAGTTCTGCAAGAGGCAATAGGCAGAACAAATCTGGTGACAGAAACCACATCACTGCTTGCCTTCGAGGTGGCCAGATTCTAAACCTGAAACAATGGAAATGTTCTATATGTTGATAAGGATGTGGGTTGTATGGGTGTATACATTTGTAAAAATGGATGGTAGTTTACACTTAAAATCTGTCTGTGTGTGATACCTAAAGTTAAAAAATTTACAAAAATAGCTGTTCAAATTATCCAATTATCTTTTAAAAAAAAGATTTTATTTCATAGTGAGTGAGAGAGAAAGAGAGGAGCAGGAGGAGAGGGAGAGGGAGAAGCAGACTCCCCGCCGAGCAAGGAGCCTGACGCGGGACTTGACCCCAAGACCCTGGGATCATGACCTGAGCGGAAGGCAGATGCTTAACCGAGAGCCACCCAGGCGCCCCTCAAACTATCCAATTATCTTTTAAAGTTGTGTGAAAACAGACATAACATAAAATCTACCATCTTAGCCATTTTAAAGTGTACAGTTCAGTGGTAATAAGTACACCCACACTGTGGTACAGCCATCACCACCAACCATGCTCACAGCTCTTTTCGTCTTGATAAACTGAAGTACTACACTTACAGTAACCACCTATTCCTCCCACCCCCACCACCATTCTACCTATAATTTTGACTACTGTAAGTACCTCACATAAGTGGAATTGTACAGTATTTTGTCTTTTCGTGACTATTTTCACTTGGCATAATGTCATCAAGGTCCATACATGATGTAGGATGTTGCAAATTTCCCTTCCTTTTAAAAAATGAATAATTCCATTGTATCTATATACCACATTTTGCTTATCTATTCATCCACTGATGGACACTTGGGCTGCTTCCATATTTGAGCTATTATGAATGCTATGAATATGAAGGTGCAGATACATCTTCAAAGCCATACTTTCAGTCCTTTTGTGTAAATACCCAATGGAATTGCTGGGTCATACAGTAATTTTACTTTTAATTTTTTGAGGTTCCTCTATATGGTTTTCCCCAAGTGGAAATATCATTCTACCCTCCCACACACCGTGTGAAAGGATCTCGATTCATCCATGCCCTCACCAACACTACTCTTCTGTTATTTTGACAGTAGCCATTCTAATGGGTCTGAGGTAGTATCTCCTTGTGTGTTTTTTAAGTATCTGAGTGAGAGAGAGTGTGTGTGCATGCACACAAGTGGGGGTGCGGAGGGAGAAGGAGGAAATCTCAAGCTGACTTCTGGCTGAGCACAGAGCCTGGCACGGGGCTCGATCCCACAACCTTGATATCATGACCTGAGCCAAAATCAAGAGTCGGATGCTTAACCAGCTGAGCCACCCAGGGGCTCTTCATTGTGGTTTTGATTTGCATTTCCTTAATGATTAGTGCTGCTGGGCACCTTTTCATGTGCTTATTGACCATTGGTATTATTTTCTTTGGTGAAATCTCTATTCAAATCCTTTGCCCATTTCTGAATCAGCATGTTTATTTTCTCCCATTCTGTGGGTTGCTTCTTTCCTCTGTGTCTTCTGATGTACAAAATTTTAAAATTTTCACGATGTCCAATCTATTTTTTTTTCCATTTTGCCTCTCTTTGGTACCATATTCAAGAAATCATTGCAATGTCCAATGTCATAAAGCTTCTGTCCTAAGTTTTCTTCTACAAGTTTTATTGCCTTAGGTCTTAGTTTAGGTCCTTGATCTATTTGAGTTAATTTTTGCATATGGTGCTAGGTAAGGGTCCAGCTTCATTTTTTTGCATGTGGATGTCCAGTTTTCCCAGCACCATTTATTGAAAAGACTGTTTTTTTTCCATTGAATGATCTTGGCACACTTGTCAAAAGTCATTTGACCACGTATGTGAGGGATTATTTCTGAGCTCTCTATTCTCTTTCATGGGTCTATCATTCTGTCCTTATGCCAATAAAACACTGCTTTGATTACTGTAACTTTGTAGTTAAGTTCTGAAATCAAGAAGTATGACTCAAGTTTTGTTCTAAGAAATGTTTTGGTTATTCACGGAACCTTAAGATTCCATATGAATTTTAGGTTGGGTTTTTCTATTTCTGCAAAAAAAGTCTTTGAGATTTTGCTGCGGTTGTACTGAATCTGTAGATTGCTCTGGGTGTTCATATTTTAACAATATAAAGTCTTATGGTACATGAACATGGAATGTGTTTCCATTAATTTATGTCTTTAATTTTTTCTTTTTATTTATTTATCTTAAAGATTTTATTTATTTGACAGAGAGCGAGCGAGAGAGGGAACACAAGCAGGGGGAGTGGGAGAGGGAGAAGCAGGCTTCCTGCTGAGCGGGGAGCCTGATGCGGGGCTCGATCCCAAGACCCTGGGATCATGACCTGAGCTGAAGGCAGACGCTTAACGACTGAGCCACCTAGGCACCCTCTTTTTTTTTTTTTTTTAAGATTTTACTTATTTGTCAGAGAGAGAGAGAGAGAGCAAGCACAAGCAGGGGGAGAGGCAGGCAGAGGGAGAGGCTGAGCAAGGAGCCCGATGCAGGGCTCGATCCCAGGACCCTGGGATCATGACCAGAGCCAAAGGCAGACGCTTTACTGAGCCACAAGGGTGTCCCTTTTTATTTTTCTCTCAGCAATGTTTCGTAGTTTTCATGGTACAATTCTTTCACCTCACTGGTTAATTCCTAAGTATTTTATTCTTTTTAGTGCTATTGTAAATGAAATTGTTTTTGTAATTTCCTTTTTGGATTGTTCACTGTGTATGGAAATGTAACTTTTTTTTGACAGAACTCAAATAAAATTTATTGGTTTTCTTTGACTGCCTCTGGTCCAGTTTTGGAAGGGCTCTCTGGGTTCTTCTGGCCCTGTTTCTGGGCCGCTGCTGCTTTAGCTTTTTTTTTTTTTTTTTTTAAAGATTTTATTTATTTATTTCACAGAGAGAGACAGAGCGAGAGAGGGAACACAAGCAAGGGGAGTGGGAGAGGGAGAAGCAGGCTTCCCGCCGAGCAGGGAGCCCGATGCGGGGCTCGATCCCAGGACCCAGGGATCATGACCTGAGCCGAAGGCAGACGCTTAACGACTGAGCCACCCAGGCGCCCCTGCTGCTTTAGCTTTTAAGGCCCTTTTTTGCTTCTTGAGCTTTTGTACCTCCTGGAAGACCCGAATGCACACGGCCTTCTTGGCTGCCCAGCGTCGGTGTCCTTTCCGGTGGTACAGAGGGGGAGAGATGTACTCAATCCCCAGCTCCTTGCATATCTTCTCGAAGACACCGTAGTTGGTCTTCCGGAGCTTTTTGAGCATCCTTTTCCTCTGATCGATGCTCATCAGCAGATAGCACTTGTGGGCTTTGTCTTTTCGGTGTTTCTGCATGTGTTCTTCGTAAATGCGGATCTTGACAGTCAAGGCAACAGTTTGAGCCTCCAGGGAGCTGGTGTCCTCAGGGTTTGCCACAATCTTGTTCATCAGCTGCTGTTGCTTGATTTTTAGCTTCTCCTTCTGGTTTGCCATTTCTAAAGACAAGAGTCTTCTCACGACATCGTCAAACTTCTCAATTCCAGGAATGTTCTGGTAGTCTTTGAGCAGCGTGGAAGGGGGCAGGTCATCTTCTTGGCTGGGCTGGACTGGTTTCTGGGTGGCATATCCGCGAACGGCCGGGAGGATGACACTGCGAGGAGAGGGAAGGCCCCACTGGAGGGAGGGAGGCCTGGCACACGCTCCACCCGGCAGCCCAAGGACTAGGGCCTGGGCCACTGCCTGGGTCCGAAGCGACCTCAGCACCCTCCGCACCGTCCTCAGCATGGTGACTTGTGACCGTGCGGGGCCGGCACCACGGCCGCCGTCCCTTTTGCGGCACAAACCGGGTTACATGGGCACTGCCATGCTGGCTCAGGCTCGACCAGTCTGTAACTGATTTTTGTGTGTTGACTTTGTACCCTGTGATTTTGCTGAATTTATTTCTGAGATCTAATAACTTCTTTGTGGAGTCTTTAGTATTTTCTACATATAAGATGTCATACACAAATAAAAAATTTACTTCTTCCCTTCCAATTTGAATGTCTTTTCTCTCTCTCTTTTCTAATTGTTCTCATGAGAACCTCTACTATGTTTAATAGAAGTGCAAAAGTGGGCATCCTTACGTAGTTCCTGACTTTACAGGAAAAGCTTTCCATCTTTACTGGGAATTGTCTGCTGTGGGTTTTTTAAGATTTTTATAAAAAATTTTATTCATTTGAGAGAGACAGAGACAGACAGCATGAGCAGTGGGGAGGGGCAGAGGGAGAGAGAGAAGCATGTTCCCTGCTGAGCTGGGAGCATGACATGGGCTTGGTCCCAGGACCCGGAGATCATACCTGAGCCAAAGGCAGATGCTTAACCACCTGAGCCACCCAGGTGCCCTGCTGTGGGTTTTCATATAGGACTCTTAGAGCAGTCCCCTCTTATCTGTGTGGTGTATGTTCCAAGACCCCCAGTGGATTTCTGAAAATGTGGATAGAACCAAACCCTCTATATACTATGTTTTTTCCTAAACATGTATAGCTATGATTAACTTACAAATTAGGCACAGTTAGAGATTAAGAACAATAATAAAATACAATTATAGCAACTTACTGTAATAAAAGTTAAATGAATGTGGTCTTTCTCTTTCTCCCCTCTCTCAATATCTTACTATACTCATTCTTCCTTTCCTTGTGATGATGTGAGATGACAAAATGCCTACATAGTGAGATGAAGTGAAGTGAATGATGTAGGCACTGTGAGGATCATTTCTATCTAGACCAAGGCTGACCACGGGTAACTGACATCAAGGAAAGTGAGACTGTGGATAAGGACTACTGTATTAAGGTAGTTTCCTTCTATTCTGTAAAATGATTTTTCTGCATCGAGATGATGGTTTTTTTCCCCTTTCATATTGTTAATGTGGCATATTACATTGGTCTATTCTCTGATGCTGAGCCATGCTTGCATTCCAAGAATAAATCCCACTTGGTCAGGATGTATAATCCTTTTAATATGCTGCTAAAATCTGTTTGCCAGTATTATGTTGAGGACTTTGCATCAATGTTCATAAAGAATACTGGTTTGCTTTGTAGTTTTCCTGTGGAGTCTTTGTGTGGCTCTGTTATCAAGACTATGCTGGCCTCACAGAATGAGTTAGGAAGTGTTTCCTTCTCTTTAATTTTTTTTGGAAAAGTTTGAGATGGATTGGCACTAGTTTGGAAGAATTCATCAGTGAAACCATCAGGTTCAGACCAGACTTTTCTTTGTTGAGATTTCTGATTATTGATTCAATCACTTTACTAGTTATGAGTCTGTTCAGATTTCTCTATGTCTTCATGATTTACTCTTGGTAGGTTTTGTGTTTCAAGAAATTTATCCATCTCAACTAGGTAATCCAATTTTCTGGCGTATAACTGTTTGTGACATTCTCTTATAATCCTCAGTATTTCTGTAGAATTGGTAGTGATGTGCTTTGCTGCTACCGAGTTATAGTTCTTTATATATTTTATGTATTAACTACTTATCAGATATATGTGTTGCAAATATTTTCTCCCATCCTGTGGGTTGCCTTTTTATCTTGTTGATGGTTTCCTTTGCTGTATAGAAACTTTATAATTTGATGTAGTCCCACTTGCTTAGCTCTGCTTTTGTTGCCCTTTGCTTCTGGGGTCAACCCCAAAAAGTCCTCGTCAAGAATGATGTCAAGGAGCTTATCCCCTATGGTTTCTTCTAGGAATTTTATGGTTTCAGGTGCTACCTTCAAGTCTTTAATACATCTTGGCTTGATTTCTGTGTATGGTGTAGGGAGGGGTCCAGTTTTCCCAACACAATTTATTGAATAGACTGCATGTTCTGTACTACATATTCATGTCTCCTTTGATGCAAATTAATTGATCATACAAGCATGCGTTTATTTCTGAGCTCTCGATTCTATTACATTCATGTGACTTTTAAGCCAATACTACACTGTTTTGATTACTATAGTTTTGTAATATAGTTTGAAACCAGGGAGTGAGATGCCTCCACCTTTATTCTTCTTTTTCAATTGCTTTCACTATTTGGGATCTTAGGATTCTTTGTTCAATTTCTCTGAAATTTGCCATTGAAGTTTTGACTTTTATTGCACTGAATTTTTAGACTGCTTTGGGCAGTATGGACATTTTAACAATATTAATTCTTCCACTCCACAAGCATATTATTTAACAATAATTAATTCTTCCATTCCACTGAGCCTTATTCAATTTTTTTCATTAACGAATTATTAGTGTTTTCAATGTACATGACTTTCACATCCTTGGTTAAATTTACTTTTAGGTATTTTCTATGCTGCTTTGCAAATGGGAATGTTTTCTTAATTTCTCTGATAGTTCATTATTAGAGTGTGGAAATGCAACTGAGTCTGATATTTTGAGTTTGTGTCCTGCAACCAGTTAACTTACCTTATCAGTTCTAACAATTTTTTTGTAGCGTCTTTATGGTTTCCTATGTATAATGTCATGTCATCTGCAAATAGAGACGGTTTTACTTCTTCCTTTCCAATTTGGATGTATTTTCTTTTTCTTGGTTAATTGCTCTGGCTAGTACTTCCAGTACTATGTTGAATAAAAGTGGTGGGAGTGTCCTTTTCCTGATCTGAAGCAAACTCCCCACTGAGCAGGGAGCCTGATGTGAAGCTTGATCTCAGGACCCTGAGATTATGCTCTGAGCTGAAGGCAGCCGTTTAACCAAATGAGCCATCCAAGTGTCCCATCCTTTCCTGATCTCAAGAGTAAAAGCTTTCAGACTTTTACCACTGAGTATGTTGTTAGCTGTGGGCTTCTTGTATATGGCCTTTATTATGTTGAGGTATGTCCCCTTATACCCACTTTGTTTAAAGTTTTTATCATAAATGGACGTTGAATTCCATTCTGCCACTTGGAGAGTTTGAGTCATCTACTTTTTTAAAAAAGATTTTATATTATTTTATTTATTTATTTTTTTAAAGGATTTTTATACTATATTTAAAAAACCACAAAATAAAAAAGGGATCAATCAACATATATCTTAGAAGTCCTTCCAAGAGTCTCTGTACGCGGCAGCCACACAGGCCAGCTGACGTCTTTTCCTTCTCTGCTCAGCCTGCAGCTCATTTAAGGATCATCGGAGATGACCTGTGCTCTAGTTCTTAAAATCAGACTTGTTCCGCCAAATCCAAGACCCTGAACTTATCCAAATTGTAGAAACATCCTTTTACCACCCGTCCACCAAAATACCTCCCATTCAGATCAACAACAGCTTTAACTGCTGATTCAACCCTCTCAAATTCTAAAAATATTCGTACTGCTTCATCATCAGGGGCACCAGGAATTTCAAATATCACACATTTTCCAACTTTGCCATATTTTTCACACTCTTCCTTGATTTCTGCTTCCAAGTCTTCATCTACCTCTCCTGCACCAACCATGTTCCTTAGGAGGACCACTTTGGTAGGACACTTAAGTATGTCAGTTAATGGATTTGAATCTGACTTCTTGGATGCATCTTTCTCTGTGGCATTACCCACAATAATCTTGCCTCCTCGCTTGCTTGTCTTCTCCATGGACAGTGCTGTGCTCAGGCCCTGCTCGTGCTTCCCCAGACCCTGGCCTTCCGGGAAGCCGTACTTCTGCATGATTTTATGTGCTACTGTGCCACCCATGTTGGCAAGGAAGGAGTTGCCAGGTCAGGTCGGAGATCTGGGTCTGTCTTGTTCCTTGTACACTGGGGGAGGGATAGCAGCTTTGGAAGACTGGGAGCGAGGTCTTGAATCCTCTTCATAAGGGAAATCTCTGGGTAACTGTCTTTCTCTACAAGAGAAGTGGGTGGTGCAATGGCAGCTCCACCCATACTTCTTTTCCGCCTCTCTTGCTCGTAATCTTCATCTTCATCAGAATCTGGATGCCTCAAAAACCCACTAGTTTCATGTCTGTTCTTACGCCTCTTTTCTCTCTCTTCTATTTCTGTCTTTCCAGCTCCCGCTGTCTCTATCGTTCCTCTCTTTGGCGCTTCACTACTTTCTCATAATCATTAGGAAACATGGGATCATATTCATCAGCCAATGGAATCAAAACTTCTCCTGCAGAAAATCCACTGGCAACAGGATCCTTCAGGCCAGCTGCGATGTGCGGGGGGGTGTCCACGATCTGCCGGTCGTCTGAAGAGCCGCCTCACTTTAGGTCGATTACTGGGGCAAGTACTGTACTCTGTTTTGTTCTCTGGCTCTTGGCTTGTGTGAGAGCTGCCTTCTTGACCTGAAGCTGAGACTGCAGAAGTCTGAAGTTTTTGGACCAGCCTTCTGTTTTTGAATCACTGGTCTCTACTCCCAGGTCATCATACAGGGACATCTTTCCAATTTAATGCCGGCCCGCCCGGCCGACTCTCCTCATGGGCTGCGGCGGCGCACCGGGGCTGAGGCGCCGCAGAGAGGGTGGGCTGGGCGTACTCGGTGTAAGCCTGCGACTGCAAGACCTGATTATTCTTATTTTTAAAAGATATCTGAGAGAGAGAGAGAGAGCACGAATGGGGGGAGGGGCAGAGGGACAAGCAGACTCCCCACTGAGCAGGGACCCCCCTATGCAGGGCTCAATTGCAGGACCCCGGGATCACGACCCAAGACAATGGCAGAATGCTTTACTGACCCATGTAAGCGCCCCTAAGGATTTTATTTTTAAGTAATCTCTATGTCCCACATAGAGCTCAAACCCATAACCCTGAGTCAAGAGTCACAGGCTCCACTGACTGAACCAGCCAGGCACCCCAGGCCTCCAAAACTTCTGGTAGGAAAACTGCAGATAATATTGAGGATCCCTTGTATGTGATTTGCTTGTCTAATGCTGCTTTCAAGATCTGCTCTTTATCTTTTCCAAGTTTGATTGTTTCTTGCTGTGTGTCTCTTTGAGTTCATCTTACTTGGGAGTTCAGTGAGCTTTGTGCTTATTTATATTCATGTCTTCCATCAAATTTAGGAAGTTTTCAACCATTATTTCTTCAAATACTCTCTCTGCCTCTTTCTCTTTGCTCCTTCTGGGACACCCACAATGCATATGATGGTCTGGTGGATGGTGTCCCAGAGGTCCTCTAGGGTCTGTTCTCTTTCCTTCAGTGCTTTTCTTTGTTCCTCAGACTTGAGAATTTCCATTGTCGTATCTTGAAGTTCATGGGTTCTTTCTTCAGTCTGCTCAAATCTGCCTCTGAATTCCTCTTGTGAATTTTTCATTTCAATTATGGTACTTTTCAGAATTTGTTTTTGGTTTCTTTTTAGGCTATCTCTTCACTGATATTTCCATTTTGCTCACACGTCATTGTCATGAATTTCTCCACATCATCCCTTAGTTCTTTGAGCATCTTTGGGCTTTTGTTTTATAAAGTCTTTGTCTAACCTATTTGCCATTAAGTCTTTTTAAGGGACAGATTCTTTTGAATTATTACTTTTTCTTTGAATGGGCCATAGTTTCCTGTTTCTTTGTATTCCTTGTGATTTCTCCTTGAACACTGCAAATTTGGACCTAATAATGTGGTATGTCTGGAAATAAGGTTCTCTCCACTTCCCCAGGGCTCACATGTCCTAATCTTTAATTTCTGGCCCCCAAAAGGGAAAAAAAAAAAGTGGAAAATGAAGGGGAAGAAAATAGGGCCCTGGCCCTTCAAATCTCCTGAAAGTCACTTCATGTGGCAGGAGAGGGGCTTACAACAATGGTGGGAGGGACCACCACCGCCACAATGGTTGCCCATCTTTGTCTGCACCTCTGTGATCAGAAGCAGCAATCAGAGCCCAGATTCCCCATTTTTAGAGGACAGGGTCCTCCTTACTCATCCTAGCTTCTGCAATCTGTGTGCAAGCTGTTGGAATGCTTGCATAGCTACCTGCCATGTAGCTGCAGGTAGGGCACAGGTAGCTGCTACTGTTCTGAGCTGAAACTGACTAAACTGACTAAAAGGAACCACAATTTACCATCTCAGCCTTCCCCTAGTAGTTGCAAGTCTTCAAAAGACTCCAAAATTGTTCCATCAGACAGATTCTACCAGTGTAATTATCTAAGGGGAGAGGGACTCCTGATGCTTCCTACTCCACCATCTTCCCAGAATCTTCTATTATCTTTTTTGAATTTTTTAGATGTAATTTTTTGCTTTTAGTTAGATTCTTACCTGTTTTACTTATTTTTGTTTCTCACTGTGACAAATTCAGTGGGCATGTAATAAATATGCTGAGTGACCTCACAGGAGAAGAACCATGTAACACAGTACCTGGCACACAGTAAGCAGTTGATAAGTATTAGGTATTGGCATTATTATATTATCATTATTATATTATCATATATACTGTTATATTTTTCTGGGAGTAGTTAAGATGAAGTGAAGAAATAGCAGCAGCTGACTCTATGCCTGGAGGATCTGGTATAACAGGGAATTGCCTGAGGTGCTTGTGTAAGCTGACTCACACTGCGGGAAGACTCATCTCTTGATACCCTCAATGCCTTCTGCTCTCTTGGATTTGTGACTTCACTTTCCCCTGCTTCCTTACCATTTCTGCATTTCACAGTTTGGGTCACAGCTGTGGTTGATGAATCGGGCCTCATTCCCCATCCGGTAACTGTCAATCACCATCCCACTATCCAGGTTCAAGCAATAGTGGTCACTGTGATTATGATACTGCTCAATCATCCTGTTCCTAAAGAGGAGAGGAAGAATTGAAAGTCAATTAATGATTAAGTTGAAAGTAAATTTGAAATCTCCCATTTTTCATTCTAATCTGGTACCTCTGCCATTTTATTGGCGTATCATCATTCATCACTGTACCTGAACTCTTGTTCGCTGACAACCTCCCCTAGGTATTCAATGATGAACTGCCCAGCTTTCAGGGGTTCTTTGGTTCTGATTCCCCAACCTTTTTCCTCAGCTCGAAATCGTTCTAGACACTGTACCCACTCATGCCTCTGTATCCTCTGGTTACAGCACTGCTCACCACAGGGGCAAGTGTTGGGGGAACACTCAGCAAAGATCATTCTAGAAAGAAAAGGGATAATTGTATGTCAATTAATATTATATATGCCTTCACGAACCCATTTTTGTTTTATAGGAAGTTTTAAAATACATTGTTTTTAACAAAGGTTGGATTAGTTAACAAGGTTCACAAGGGCAAAGAGTATACAACTTCAAAACTTAATAATACTGAAAATTTCCAAGTCAAGTTATAAAGGCTGAATAGATTAAGCTAACTGTCCACTAAGCATCCTGGGTAAACACAATCATGTTTAGCTCTGTGCTAACAATAAAACTACAACCTATAGAGGAATTAATAATTTGAAGATTACATAGCATTCTTATTTTGAAGTAGCTGATGGGCATTTACAGATTTTTTTCTTTTGCAATTGTGGTAAAATCACACATAAACTTTACACTGTAAATATTTTTAAGGATATAGTTCAGTACATTTGCACAGTTTTTTTTTTTTTTTAAGATTTTATTTGAGAGCGAGAGAGAGACAGCGAGCATGAGCGGGGGGAGGAGCAGAGGGAGAGGGAGAAGCACACTCTCTGCTAAGCAGGGAGCCCGATGTGGGACTCAATTCCAGGACTCCAGGATCATGACCTGAGCTGAAGGCAGATGCTCAACTAACTGAACCCCCCAGGTACCCCTACACTGTCATTTTATAAGAATTTTACATTTCATTAGTGTAAATGACATTTCCATATTGAAATAACACTTCCCAGTCTCTATACTAGCTGAATTTATAACCTCTAGTGAATTAACAAGCAAAATATTCTCAACATAGCAGAGAAAAGCTGTTATGCACATGACTTCTAACTGCTTTCTTTTTTTACATTTCTGGATCTTTCAGAGAAGCCATTCAGTTTTGGTGTATGGTTTAGAATCCCAGTAAGGCTACTGATCATGATTAAAACAAGGGAGGATCAAGAATATAATGGTAGATCAGAATATCACATTATATTTTATATAACATATATACACACACACACACATCCATAACATAAATCCTGTAAAAAAAAGCATTTAACATTTTATAATATAAAGTACTTTCATAGCCATCCTTCAAATAAATATCCTTATCTAAAGGGCAGAACACACAGTGTCAAATCACATAAATGAGCAGTAAGCAGAGGAAGTATCCACACTGGGATTATTCAATCAAGACAATCAGCTTAATTTGTGAGAAAGACACTGCGTTACTGTCAAATTCACCACCTTTGTTCTTTCTTTTAATGAATTCTTCATTGAATGAACACAACTGAACACCCCTCATGGAAATGCTGTCCTTCTTGATCTTTTAGGATAATGGATTTCCCACCTTTCCAATAATGAATCCTTTTTTTTTTTTTTTAAAGAAAACCAGAAATCCTTTTTTCCCTCTCTACCTTTCATGGCACATTCCTGTTCCTCCTATCTTTAGAAGGCTCATTCACAGAGGATGGGGGGATGGGGTAACTGGGTGATGGGTATTAAGGAGGGCATGTGATGTAATGAGCACTGGGTGTTATATGCAATTGATAATCACTGAACTATACCCCTGAAACTAGTAATACACTACATGTTAATTAATTGAATTTAAATAAAAAAAAAAGAAGGCTCGTTCATGTTCATAGTTTCAGTTGTAACCCTCTCTTCACAATACCCCACCAGAATTTTCATCATACCTCAAAACACACAAAACAGTAAGCTTTATGTGGATAAAAGAACTAAAATATAACAGAGTGCTGAAATGAAAGAGATTTTATTTACTAATTTTTAAAGATTTTATTTATTTATTTGACAGAGAGAGAGAGAGAGAGACAGAGAGACAGAGAGAGAGCCCAAGCAAGGGGAGTGGCAGGCAGGCAGAGGGAGAGGGAGAAGCAGGCTTCCTGCTTGCTAAGCAGGGAGCCCGATGTGGGGCTCAATCCCAGGACCCTGGGATCATGACCTGAGTAAGCCAAAGGCAGACGCTTAACCAACTGAGCCACCCAGGTGCCCTGAGATGAAAGAGATTTTATTTTATTTTCAAAAGATTTTATTTATTGACAGAGAGAGAGAGACACACAGCAAGAGAGGGAACACAAGCCGGGGGAGTGGGAGAGGGAGAAGCAGGCTCCCCGCTGAGCAAGGAGCCCGATGTGGGACTGGAGCCCAGGACCCTGGGATTATGACCCGAGCCGAAGGCAGACGCTTAACGACTGAGCCACCCAGGTGCCCTGAGATGAAAGAGATTTTAAAATCAATTTTAAAAAATTTCTGCTGGAGAATACTCAATTGTTGAAAATTTGTGGTTTCTAGAGTTGAAGGCACTGAAATATACTCCATGTGTTTCAATTATCAAGATAACTCCCTTACGTAAAAAGTAAAACATGGTTCTATTCATTGTGCCTGGAAAACAAACTGTAAACTTATCAAAATCTGAAAGTAAATGTTGCAAACTAAGATGTGAAGTTGTTGACTTACAGCATAAATTGCCATTATCTTTAGCCACATAATGCCGTTCATTGTTAAGACTAGAGAATTTTCCTCCTTCTAAATATAGACCTAGATTGGAAAGCTCTTTCCCTCACATGGTGAGACTTAATGTTTAATAGTCACTGGCAAGTGTACTAGTGTGACTGACTTAACTTGTTACAGATGTCAGACCATCCTGTGAGTGGAGACAGGTTTTCACTTGAAAAATATTCCCACTACAAATCATGCCAGCTCAGGAAGGAGTAAGCCTTGGAGGCAGGGGAAGAGGATCCTCCCTACTTTTGGGGACCAAGAATTTGAAGGCCTACTGCTCTTCTGCAGCAAAAGGTGAAGGATCCTGGAGATTCTTTCTCACTGTGGGGGTAAGAGGAAGTAAACTGTACTCAACAAAGGAGCACAGACAGGATCTAACAGGGAGTTAGCCAGGGACCCGATGTTCAGTTTGTGGCATGTGAACTCAAGAGTAATCCCTTCTGGTAGCATTACAAGGCTTACTTGGCAATATACTTTTATCTTCCCCTAAGTATTTGGCTTTGTTATACAACATATTTGTTGTTGTGAGAACTGAGAAAGTGGGCTCTGTACATGCTGTGAACAAATGGGCACAGGGTTAAAAAGCAGCTTGAAATGAATTATGAGACTCTGCTCTAGGGAACGTGGAATATTCTGGAGCTGTAAGGGGTTTGATATGGATGGTGTGCAGACACAAATATTAACTAGGGAAGATCTTATAGAATTTATAAACAACACTGATGATTCTTAGAAATTGTTTAGAAGAGGCCATGTTTTAAAAATATTTTATAAAAACCCATTACTTATTTTCAAAAACAGTCCTGAATTCAGTTTCCTTTGGGCTATTTGAACCCTATATAGACATAAAATTGGATCTTACAGATATTTGAGTTTTCCCCACAAATATTTACAAAACCTTGAACACATTCAAGACAGGAAAGACATTTTAGGTAGCTCCATTTAACTAAATCTTTATGTGGGTTGCTTTTAAATATATACGAAAGCATCCACTGAATAATGTATTTTGATTTTTCTTAGGTATTTATGCATTTATCATCTCATCATTAGATGCATGAATATGTAGGGTTCATGTTTTATTTATTTGTTTGTTTGTTTGTTTGGCAGGGGGGGGGCAGAGGGAGAGGGAGAAGCAGACTCCCTACCGAGCAGAGAGCCCGATACGGGGCTTGATCCCAGGACCCTGGGATCATGACCTGAGCTGAAGGCAGACATTTAACTGACTGAGCCACCCAGGCGCCCCTGTAGGGTTCATATTCTCATAAAGTTGGCAGCACCGTATCTGGTTTTTTTTTTTTTAAGAAAGACAACACAATGGAAAGGACAAATGTGACACCCATAGTAACAAAAATGATACAAGACAACTAATGTAATTATGTAAAGGTAAATATTCAGATTTCAGTTCCATGTGATTAAAAGACTAATGATTTACACAGTAAGCAGTGTATACAGTGGAAAGAACAAGACTTTTGAATCAAACACACATGGGTTCAAATTCTGTCACTTAAGTGTTGTATATGATACGGAGCAACTTACTATCCAAACTCTAGGATCCTTCATTTATAAAATATAAAACTATTACCTATCTCATTAGACTACTGTGAAAAAGAGAGGAACTAACCAATGAGATGGTAGCTATATTATGGCAATTTCATAGACAATACAATACCATATAAAAAAACAGTAATGTTAGCATATAAAGGAATGCAAATTTAAGCAATTTTAAACACATATATTCCCCAACATTAAACCAATGAGATATTAAAGCACTGAAAATAAAGCTAGATACAAATGCCTAAAGGAGGTGGAACTACAGGGAAGAGGGTATATTCATATCCTGGTGGTGATACTCCAAATTAACTCATTAATTTATGAGAGCTACTGGATAGTATATAGTAAGAATTATATAAATGTTCATATAGTTTGTACAGATAATTCTTCTGAGAGTACATCTTAAGGGTTAAAAAAAGAAGGAGTCTACACAGGTTTACAGTAGTGCGATTTTTAATAGCAAAACACTGGGAATAATCTGAATGCCGAACCACTGGAGGATGGCAAATTAGGGCATATCAACCTATGGAAGATAACAGAACTCCTAACAATGGTGAGCTTGTGGACCACACTGATACATAAAAGTGTATATATATATAAAAAGAAAAAAAAAGACCAAAAAAAAAATAGTACATATGTATATAAAACATCTGTGAGTGAAGAAAAATCAGTGCACAACACAGACGAGGCCAGCAGCCATGACTCCTGAAACCACGTGTGTATGTACAACACGTGAATTAACAATGATGTGGTATAAGGCAGAATTTACCAGCTGCCATGTTGATACAGGAGCTACTAAAACATCGATTCCCTTAGCCCATAGAACAGTTGACCAGAGACTGGGGAAGCAGTTGTCTTTAGCCAGGAAAACTATCTAGAAGAGGAAGCACTGATGTAAAGTTCATGCGTTCTTTTTTACTGTACATTTGCTTATGTTACTAAAACCAACAAATCAGATCTCCATTCTTCAGTCTCTATCCAAACCTTTCCATTTTGAAATCTCCATATCATTTAGAACTTAATGGCTCCAAATTAAAATCATAGTTTTGACCCCCAAACTAGCCAGACCTCATACTTCCATTCTCTGACAACAGCATAACCAACTCTCATCAGCACCACTGACCCAGTCAGCACATGTGCATCTATGTGTGTGTGCTAATGGTTCACCATCCCAGTTTTTCTTCAGAATACATCACGCCTTTCTTCCTTCTCACTGCCACCATCCTACCTTACTCCCTCATTATGGCTACCATTTATGGAGAGCTCGTAAAGTTTCTAAACTATGCTAAATACTTTATGAACATTGTCTCATAAAATCCTCACCCACAGCCCCACCTAAAGAAGGTACTATTTTTATTAGAGGGGTTAAATAACTTTCTTCAGGTCTCCTAAGTAATTAAGAGGTATGTTAAGACCCTAAATCTCATTCTTTTTCTGTTACTCCGTTATGCTTGTGTCTCCCTAAAATTAACAGTTGAAGCCCCAGCCCCCCAGTGTAATGGTTATTTGGAGGTAGAGTCTCTGGGAGGTCAACTGGCTTATATTAGAGTATAAGGGTAGGAACTGCATGATGGAATTAGCGTCCGTACAGGAAGAGGAACAGAGAGCTCTTTCTCCACAAGCACGCACTAAGGAAAGGCCATGTGAACACACAGGGAGAAAGTGGCCGTCTTATAAGCCAGGACGTGGGTCCTCACCAGACATCAAATACTTGCATCTTGACCCTGGACTTCCCAGCCTCCAGAACGATGAGAAATAAATTTCTGCTGTTTAAGCCACCAGGGCTATGGTATTTTGCCATAACAGCCCAAGAAGATTAAGACAGCCCATCAATTAGATTTTATATAGCTTTGTGCAACTTCAGGAGAGGAAATCAAAGAGCTTATTTAACTTTTCTTCCAAAAGAAGTGTCATCTATCCTAAAGCCCGTGCTTTTAGAGAAGTCAGTTTAGTACAGTACCTATTGAGGCAGTCGTCCACACAGCCCTTCCCGGTGTCATCCTCTGGCTTCTTACAGTTACAGGTGGTGGCCTCGTAACCAGAAAGGGGCTTGACATCAACGTAGACATCTTGAAAGAAGATAGCAAAGTGTAATTTGTGAACACAGAGGATAATTTTTTAAGTGCTAGGCTAAGAAGAATACTGATGGTATGAAGGCAGAAAAAAATAGCTCCCAAGTTACTCACTTGAACGGATTTTTTTATATAGTGGGACATCTGGCTTTTTGTATAGCTAGAAGAAAAAAAGGAAAAATTTTGATATAGCATTTAACTTCAAATGCCAGACAGCAGCATCAATCACTAAAAATATAAGAAATTATCCACGTGCTCTGCTCATATGGGAATATTTATAAGACTTCCTGCATTGGACACATTTGAGGGAAATTCTTGGTGTGATCACTTTTTACACCCTGAAATAAAAAGTGACTTACTAGATCAGGGTGAGAGAGAAACAGATGCAACAGAAGAAACCTGAAATAGCTTCATGAGAACACATTCTCAATTATGTGCATGCTGTGGACAGACTTAAACGAAAATCACACTGTAAAATGAAGCTATTCTTTTCGATACATTAACTCAATTTGCCTCTATGAAAAGAAAGGAAAACATTCACAGGGCTTGTTGAGACGGTCTGGGTTGTATACGAAATTAAACATGAGCACCCTGGCCTTTTCAGGGTGGGTATTCTAGAAAAACACATTTCACATTTTAATTAAGGCAATTAATTTAGTGAATACAGGAGAGAGGAAAGGCCGAAAATGAAGCTCTCATATTGCAATTAAGAATACATTTGGAAAAAAAAAAAAAAAAGGAAGGTATTAAAAGAGAGGTGATCAGCTGGCCAGTGTTTTACAGTAATAGACAGCACAAAAGCAGCACCGTGGTCTAAGTGAGGGTGTACTAACCTGCAAAAAAAAAAAAAAAAAACTCACCACCATTTTTCAGTGGGGATAGTCAGAGCACTGTCTCTCCTTCATGGTTACGAACTCAGAAACAGTTATCTAACATATTGGTCCTCTTAGAATTCGAGAGAGGCCACCCAGAGAAGAGAATGCAGAGGGGAATGTCCACTGCTTTTGGCTTTCCAAAACGGAACTTTGGTGGAATTTTGGCAAAGGTCAGGAGCCTATTCACCTCATTTGCATGACAACTTCTATTTCCTGATGCTGTTCTCAACATGAGGCCTGGGGCTACAGCTACAAAGAACTCTAAGAATTACTGGGGGAAACTTTACAATCAGGGAAGCAGCAGAGAAAAACAGCACCTTCCTATTTTTAGTTCCCAACATAAAGATCTTTTAAAAGTATACATTTAAACATTTTCCCTGTTTCCTCTGGTAGAAGAATCTCCTTTGTATGTGAAAAATAAATTCCAAACTGATGGGAAGGAGCCAACAAAAATAAAGCCTGAAATTTCTTAGCGCTGCTGGCAGTACATCTAAGTTCTCCTGGGACCTGCATCAAACAGGATTCTTACAGAACAGAGTTCCGCTACCAAAATAAAAGTCCAGACTCATAACAGAAGGTTGCCTACGGAAGCAGGAACTCACTGCTATTCTGAAGTATGAGCAAAGGCAAATAGGTCACATTAGATATGGATGCAAATTCATGTTTCTTAGTCTCTAACCTTCACAGGGACAGTTCTCTATACTTCGTAAGACGGGAGCACAGAGCATTGAGCGAAACAAGGAGGCAGAGAGAGACTTGCATTCCCCGCTCCGCCCCCACCCAGAACAAAACCTGGTAAGATAGGCTCCTGTACCTGATTGTGCTTCCACTGCCAGAGGATGTCATAGGGAAGCTGGAAGTCGATTCTCTTTTGCCTTAGATACTTTCCTGAATCAAAAAGAATACTATCAATTTCAGTATCTATTCATACAAAAGGTCAGTCACAAGATCTAATATGCACTGGTTAGAAAAATAAAGATTTAATTTTTAATTTTATGGATTTTCCATCACCAATTTTTAATTTTAGCTACTCTTTTCCATCATGCTGCAGGTGGTAAATGCTAAAGATTATGTTTTAATAGTAGCCTACATGAAACCAAAAAGTAAACTTACTATCAAAAAAATACACAGGTCATTATGAAGCCAACTAAAAACTAAGAATTGTTTGATTATTAAAATTATTAACTAGAGCATCTGGCAGCTGTTTTCCTACATTATTATACACAATATAAGGCTGTCTGTAAAAACGGGAAGTATAAGAATTTTCTAAAATAGGAGTCCCTGAATTTAAATAACTCAAGAGTATTTACATTCAAATTTATGATGTTAACATTCCCCCCCCCTCCTTGAAGTAGTACTACTAGCATAAGTCAAAAGCCCTTTTCTACCTTAAAGAGGCTGCTTCAGTTTCCTTACTTACTCTCTGACCTTCCTGCCTTTTAGGTGACTCACTTCTCACAGGAAGCTAAACTTCTTGTTATCTGGGTATTCATCCTATCACTGTCTCTAGCCCAGTAGTTCTGAATGCTCCGCCAATCCTGGGGGTTCCAGGGGCAAAGACTGTCTTAGAACTACTAAGTACTATGTATCTACTACTATACTAGTAAGTACTCAGATGTTACATGCCATTTTCACCATGCGGACATTCGCACTAATGGTATAAAAGCAATGGTGGGTAGGACTGCTGGCATCTTAGTAGGAATCAAGGCAAGTGGCAGAAAACTGTACCAGAAGAATGAAACTAATAGAAATGAACCATGCCAGCATCATAAAAGCATTAAACATTAAGAATGCTTTTGATGAACCTATAAAAATTGAATTAAATCTTGACCCACAAGCCAAAAATGTTATTATGCAAGGCCCAAAGGAAGTACACATAAAGCACCTGTGCCGCACCCCTGGTGGCTGTGTCCAGCAAATTCACCTGGGCAGACACAATGGTGAGCTGGACTAGCTTCTTCCATGGAATATACCAATTGTACTTGAAAGAGTAACTCACAAACTATGGTTATTCGGACTTAGGAAGTGAAAATGAGTGAAGTGAGCTTGTTACTTCAAGAAACAACTGAAACTATCTGTTTCCAGGGATAAAATTTGAGTTTGAAGTGAATGCTGGAATTTTGGAAAACTTGTGTCCACTACCATAAGAATCTTTAGTTTTCCAGTACTTAAATTTTCCTCATGAAATAGGTGGGAAGATTCACAAATGCAAATGGTTTTGGATGCATACAGGGAATGGAAGAGCAACGAATTCAGAATTCAGCGAATCAGAATTTCTTAATGACTAATACATGAAGTGATAAAATCACACATGGGTAAAAAATTCATTTAAGTTCCAAGAGAGACCAATGGACTTTAATGTAACAGAATACAAAAAGTTAATTGATTTCATACTCTACATTGCAACTCACCTTTAAGGAACTATTACATTTATATTTTTGCTAGAGGGTCAAAAATTACATTTAATTTTTGCTAAGGAACTATTACATTTATATATTTTGCTATCTGAAATTATTAAAATATTCTTATCTTTTGTAACTTATTAACCTGCGTGAGGACAGATTTCTTCATGTACTTAAACCAAAGTAACATAATAGACTGAATGCAAAAATGGATTAGAAAATCCAGTTGTCTTATAGTAAGCTAAACATCAAAGAGATTTGCAAAAATGTAAAATAAAGTCGCCTTCCTTATGAAATTTTTCTTTGGAAAAGTTATTTCTCATAAAAATATGCTATTTATGTTAACACATAAAGTGTAATGAGTTTATTTGACAAATCTGAAGATACAGCAGCATGGATTACAGGTATATCGTGGAAGAAATAACTTGTGGCATTAAAGTAATGTAACAAGATTTTGGGGTTACAGCTGGTAAAAGACCAGAGTCTACTTGTTGATAGGGAAGCAAAGCTGAATATAACTACAGAGTATGCAATGAAAAAGTGGAAACAACGTAAAGTTTATCAAAGGTAAGCAAACTTTGGTATATTCAAATAATGAGATATGCAGCTAGAGAAATAAAATGAGGTATATATTTACTCATATGGACACACTCTCCAAGTTGCAAAAAAAATAAAGCATGGGCTCATTTAAAAAAAAACAAACAAACTTTGAAACATTAAAGCTATATGTGGCGGGAACAGCACAGCAAAGGGCATGAGGGCACTTTCTGGATGAGGACACTGTTCAAGATTTTTTATTTAAGAGAGAGAGCACGAGCAGGGTGAGGGGCAGAGGGAGAAGCAGACTCCCCACTGAGCAGGGAGCCCGATGCAGGCCTTGATCCCAGGACCCCGGGATCAACCTGAGCCGAAGGCAAACACTCAACTGACTGAGCCACCCAGGCACCCTGAGGACTCTGTTCTTGAGGAGGGGTTGGATTATGCAGGTATATGAAAGAAACCACAGCAAACGTGCATTTAAGATTTACGCATTTTAGGGGCGGCCTGGGTGGTTCAGTGGGTAGAGCGACTGACTCTTGATTTTGACTCAGGTCATGACCTCAGGGTTGTGAGGTCAAGAGTCTCTCATTGGCTCCACGTGGTCTTCTTGAGATTCTCTACTCCTCCCTCTGCCCCTCCCCTTGCTTGTATTCAATTTCTCTCTTTCTCCCTCTGCCCCTCCCCTTGCTTGTACTCAAGCTCTCTCTCTCTTAAATGGATAAATCTTAAAAAAAAAAAAAAAAAAGATTGGGGGCCTGGGTGGCTCAGTCGGTTGGGCAGCCGACTCTTGGTTTTGGTTTAGGTCATGATCTCGGTGGTCAGGGGATCGAGCCCTACATCGGGCTCTGCATTTAGTGGGAAGTCTGCTTGAGGTTCTTTCTCCTTTCCCCTCTGCCCCTCCCCCCCGCTCTGTGTCTCTCTAAAAATAAATATATCTTTAAAAAAAAGATTTATGGATTTTATTGATGATAAATGTACCTCAAAAGAAAAATCTGTAAACAAATACTGAGACCTTGGTTCTGATATGTACGCTGAAATAAGGTGAGGTGTATCACTGTCTGCAATTTACTTTGGAGTGCACCCAAAAATAAAATGAATATGTGGATAGATAAATATACGATAAATCAAGGTTGAATGTTAATGACAAAATGTAAGTGATGGGATACTGCACATTCACTGTAGAGTTTTTTCAATTTTTTCCTTATTTCTTAATTTTTAATTTTTTTTAAGTAGGCTCTACACCCAGCGTGGAGCCCAACCCAGGGCTTGCATTCACGACCCTGAGATCAAGACCTGAGCTGAGATCAAGAGTAGGCTGCTGAACTGAGCCCCCAGGGAGCCCCCAGGCTCCCCACAATTTTTTGTTTACTGAAAAATTTTACAGTAAATTGTTGGAAGACATATATATAAAGGAAAAAAGTTTGAAAGGGTATATACTAAATTATTATATTTCTGGGAAGGGGGAGCTTTATCTTTTAATTCATACCCTTCTCTATTACAATTCCTTTGCAAGTATGTACTCACTGTTTCTTAATAACAATACAAAGGTAATTTTTTAAAAAATCAAAATTGGTCCTCAGAAGACAGGATAAACCTCTTAATGTAAAGGGATAACTCCCCTTTTTTTGCTAGCAATACCTGATGTGTTTTCTGCAGAAGGCATAAAAGAGTGAAGGAGAAACCAGTAAGTTAATAAAAGAATATTTTCTCGACGGGGTGCCTGGGTAGTTCAGTCGGTTAAGCGTCTGCCTTTGGCTCAGGTCATGATCCCAGGGTCCTGGGATCAAGTCCCACATACAGCTTCCTGCTCAGTGGGGAGCCTGCTTCTCCCTCTGTCCCTCGCTTGCACCCTCTCTCAAATAAATAAATAAAATCTTTAAAAATAATAATAATAAAAAGAATACTTTCTTGGGGTGCCTGGGTGGCTCAGTCAGTTTAGCATCTGACTCTTGGTTTCTGCTCAGGTCATGATCTCATGGGTCATTAGGTGGAGCCCCAAGTCGGGCTCTGTGCTCAGTGGGAGTCTGCTTGGATATTCTTTCCCTCTGCCCCTTCCCCTGGTCTCTCTAAAATAAATTAATAAATCTTTAAAAAAAAGAAGAATACTTTCTCTTTTTAAGAAGTCATCCACATCTACCTCAACTAACCTCAAAGACATAATTTCCCCCACAGTCCAACATCTTGAATTTTGCTAGCAATGAGTCTCCATAGATGTATTAAGAGAGAACAGACCCCAAATGGAGTCACTTGTACTAAGCCAAATCACCAAACTAGGCCTTACTCTTACCTAATAGCAGTTTAAACCTTCTCCAGAAAGTCTTAACCAGTCAGCACCAATGACCCTTTTCCAAATCCCCCAAAGGAAGATGAGGTGAGCTGACCCTTCCTTATCCTTTCACACTTCTGCCCAGAAAAGGCTTCCCTTTTGTACAGCTCTTTGGAACAGCTTTCCACTTGCTGGATGGGATGCACTGTGGAATGAAGCCAAGTGATCTTTAAGTTCATTTGGTTGAAATGCTGGTGTTAACAGCTGTTTCAGTGCCTTCCCTGGCATTATTTGTGTCCCTGTACTGTAATTCACATCCTAAGAGCCAGGGGAAGAAATGATGGCTCATTCTTTCCTTTCCTTTAACATTTCTAACACCAGAGAGAGTTTGGACTCACTTCTAAGAAGTGAGACCTACCTGAAGAGATTTCCTTAATCAAATTCTGCTGGAAAGAATACCTCAGGGGAATCTATTCAGGAGCATCTCATTAAAAAAAAAAGGGGGGGATTCTTTAGCTAATCCCCATTTTAAAAATGGGGGAAAATCACTTTATATCCATCTGAAAATTAGATGAAATCACATCTTTTGTGGATTTTTCTTATTGTGTGCTAAAGTCTTGAGATCTCAAGTACTGCTACTTATCTCTAGGGAAGGAGCAAAGAAATCCTTTACTTTTCTCTTTAAAAGAAAACTGAATTTGTACAACAAAGTCATTTTAAAGAGGACAAATAGTACAGAAGCTCTAAAGCCTCTGCTGACCTTGAAATCTAAAAGCGGGAAGTCATGGGACGCCCGGGGGAAAAAAAAATAGAAGGGGGAAGTCATGATGATTTTCTTTCACAAATTCAATCCTAACATGAAGAGGAAAAGAATAGAGGACTCGGAGGCAGAACATCTCCACAAACACACTCCTCTGTTAATTAGGTAGCTGGGCAAATGAGGAACTCAAAGGTGAGGGAGGTACTCAATAGAAAGGAGAAAAATAACAATCTCCTTTTCCAGAAGAGATCTTAAAATCTGACAAAAACTTGGCCTTTTTTTTTTTAAATAAGAATAAAGTGACTGACTTCAGATAAAGCTCAGCTTGTTTATATGTGATCTGAGTACCGGGTTAGAATATCACTCTACAAACAGATAACAATTATTCATTTAGTCCTTGCTATTCTGCATAAATTGCCCTGGAATTCCCCCCTAAAAAACCTGTAGTACTATTTCACTGAAAGGAGTAGTGTATCTATGAAATGTGTGCCATTAAGGAAGTTATAAATAATGATCAAGGATACCTACAGTAAAGTGTTTAAGTTTCACTAAACGAAACACAGGTAGAATTTGAGCTTTTGGTTTTGTCAGCCTGAGGGAAAAGAAGTGCAACCCAGAAATATACGGACAGTGGGATTTGCCCCCAGTGGAAAACTGTCAGCCCCATGGAAGCAATGATCTTCACCTGTTTTGCTTACTGGTGTGTCCCAAACATCTAGAAAACTGCCTGATCAAAAAGTAGGCACTGAACAAGTATTTTCTGAATGAATGAATGCAAACATGTATTCCATGGCATAAGCTTTGAGATATGGCCCCAACTGCTTCTCATTCATTCATTCATTCATTTGATTTTATTTTTTATTTTTAGTAAGCACTACACTCAATGTGGGGCTCCAACTCACAACCCTGAGATCAAGAGTCACCAGCTCCTCGGACTGAGTTGGTCGGGTGCCCCCACTGTTTTCTTTCAACTCTATGAAGCAGCAGCATCACCTTCACTGCTGTTTTGTTTCAGGACAAGTGCTCCCTTAATCCCTACTGCCCCCACCGTTTCTTGAATTCTACTCTTCCTAAGCATAATTTCTCCTTCCTTTCTGCTTGGTATACTAACTACTTTATTTTCCCTCAGTTTTATTGAGATGTAATTGCATACATCACAGTGTTCGTTTATGGTGCACAGTAAAATGGACTGTCTTGCATGGATTGTGAAATGATTACCGCTGTAAATTTAGTTAACATCTACCACCTCTTACAGGTATAACAAAAAGAGTAAGTTGTGATGACAACTCTTGGGATTTGCTCTCACCATTTTTCACATACAGCACCACAGCTGCAGGCATCGTGCTGCACGTTATATATCCTCAGTACGTACTTATCTTGTAGCTGGAATTTCAACTTTTGACCACCTTTCTCCTATTACCCCTCCTCACTCCCCCTGCTTCTGGTAACCACAAAGCTGATCACCAACCACCCCCCCTCCCGCCCTTTTAGATTTTTGCTTGATTACTATTATATTTTAAAGTAATCTCTACATCCAACATGGTGTTCGAACCCACAAGCCCCAGATCAAGAGTCTCACGCTCTTCGACTGAGCCGGCCAGAAGCCCCTGATGTCCTTTTCCATGAGTGTGTTTTTGTTTCTTAGATTCCGCATATAAGTGAGATTATAAAATATTTGTCTTTGTCTGGCTTATTTCACTGAACATGATGCTCTCAAGGTCCATCCATGTTGTCGCAAATGGCAAGACTTTTTTTGCCTTTCTTTCCCCTTTTTTAACGAGGCTGAGTAATATTCTATTGCATGTATATACTGCCTCTTCTTTATTTATTCATCCCTCGATGGACACTTAGGTTGTTTCCATGTCTTGCCTATTGTAGATAATGCTGCTATGAACATGGGGGTGCAGATATTTTTTTGAGCTAATGTTTTCATTTCCTTTGGATATATTCCCAGAAGTGGAGTTGCTGGATCACATGATCATTCTATTTTTAATTTTTTGAGGATCCTCCATACAGTTTTCCATAATGGCTGTACCAGCACAATTTCTTAAATACAACTAGCTCCCTCCTGCTTTCACATTCTCATGTGTCATTTCTCTCACCTGAAATTGAATCCTCTTACCAAATTAAACCATCCGCCTCAATTTTTTAATAAGTTTTATTTATTCAAGTAAGGTCTATACCCAACGTGGGGCTCAAACTTATGACCCCGAGATCAAGAGTCGTGTATTCTACTGACTGAGCCAGACAGGTGCCCCCCACTTGCCTCATTCTAAACCCTACTTAAAAATCTGTAATTTTAACATAGCTATCGTAAACAACCATACTCAACCCTGATTACTAGAGCCGCTCTCTTTTATATGGTAGTTCATGTAATTAAATTTATCAACCTTTCTTCTGGTGTTTATACATTTTGTGGTCTTCCCTGTCCATGTCATAAAGATATTATATTTATCACATATCTGGTAAGTAATTAATATCCAGGATATATACAGAACTCCTAAAGCTCAAGAACAAGGAACAAAGGACTCAATTCAAAAGTGGACAAGCACTTGAATACACATTTCACCAAAGAAGACATACAAATGGCCAAAAGTACATGAAGAGATGTCAACATTACTATTAGGGAAATGCAAATCAAAACCCATTAGGATGGCTATCATGAAAAATTAACAGAAAATGACAAGTGTTACGGAAGATGTGGAGAAACTGAACTCTCAAGAATTGCTGGTGGGGATATCAAAGTGGTGCAGCCATGGTGGCAAACAGTGCGGCAGATCCCAAAAATTAACTGTAGACTCACCATATGAGCCAGCAATCCCACCTCTGGGTATATAGACAAAAGAATTGAAAGCGGGGTCCTCAACAGAGAATTGTAAACCAATGTTCATAGCAGCATTATTCACAACTGCAAAAAGGAGGAAACAACAGAAATGTCCATCGGTGGATGAATAAACAAAATATGGACTGTGTGTGTATACACAGGAATATTATTCAGCATTAAGAAGGAATGAAATTCTCATATATGCTACAACACAGAAGAAGAACCTTAAGGACATTATGCTAAGTGAAATATGGGAGACCCCAAAGGACAAATACTGTAATGACGCCACTATATGAGGTACCTAAAAGAGTCAAATTCATAGGGATAAAAAGAATAACAGTAGTTACCAGGGGCTGAGGGAATGGGCAATTATTATTTAATGGGCACAGAGTTTCAGTTTGGGATGATGAAAAAATTCTGGAGAGGGATGGGGTTATGGTTGTACAATAATGTGAATGTACTTAATGCCACTGAACCTTACACTGAGAAAGGGAAATGAAAAATACAAATTCTAAGTTACGTATATTTTAGTACACGTTAAAAACATTAATAACGTAATGTACCAAAAACCACTGTATGCTTTAAATGGGTGAATTGTAGGATATGTGAATTATGCCTCAATATGTTGTTAAAAAATATAGCAGTGTTACAATTTTTTGCTTCGTTTATTAAAGAGTTACTTAGAAGACTCAAAAGGAGAAGGAAAGCCTATTGTATATGCCCATAAATGTACTTACTGTTCCTTCTGCTTCCCTGACGTTCCAAGGTCCCTTCTGGTATTTCTTTTCTGTTAGAAAACTTTCTTTATCCACAGAGTAGGTCTACTGGCAACATACTCTTTTAGATATCATCCTTCATCTAGGAAGGCTTTGATTCCCATTTAATTCCTGAAGGATACTTTCACTGGGTTTAAAATTCTGGCTAGACACTTTTTCTTTCAGCACTTGAAAAATTTGCCATTTCCCTGGATTCAGACAAGCAATCCACTACTGTCTGAACTGCCTTATCCCTATAGGTAGGGATTCATTTCTCTCTCAGTTTTACAACTGTTGTGTCTTTAGAGAGCTGAAGTTGGACTAGGGTATGCCTCCACGGGGATCTCTTCGAGTGTGTCCTGCTAGGTTTGATCATTGACTTCCATCAGTAGCTTCATGTCTCCTGCCAAATCTGCTAAGTTTTCAGCCACTATTTACCAAAGTAGTTTTTCATCTCTGTGTTTCTTTCCTCCTTCCAGCACACGGAGGATACAAATTTCACCCTTCTGTCATGATCCCACAGACTCGGTCTTTTTTAGGTCTACTTTCTCTTTTGTTCAGATGGGACCGATTCCTTCCTGTGCCTCCTTCATCTTGCTGCTGAGCACATCCCTAAGCCTTAGCAGCAGCTACTGCATCTTTCAATTCTAAAAATCTGACTTGGAATTCTTTCTATTTCCTTCCTGAGGCTTTCTATTGTTTTCATGTTTCAAGCATATTCATTATTGCTTGTTGAAGTGTGTGTGTGTGGGGTAGTGTTTTTAAAAATCTAAATGCTTTAAAATTTTTGTCCGGTAATTCTAACATCTTATGTTGGCATGTATTGACTGCCTTTTAAAATTCAGTTCAATGGGCGCCTGGGTGGCTCAGTCAGTTAAGCGTCTGCCTTTGGCTCAGGTCATGATCTGAGGGTCCTGGGATTGAGCCCCACCTCAGGGAGTCTGCTTCTCTCTCTCCCTCTGCCCCTCTTCACGCTCGTGTTCTCTCTCTCAAATAAATAAAAATCTTAAAAAAAAAAAAAAAACTCAGTTTAAGATCTCCCTGGTTCTTAGTATGACATATGATTTCCAGTTTAAACCTAGACATTTCTGTATTATGTTACCAGGTTCTGGATTTTACATAAACCTTCTATTTTGTCTGACCTTTTCCAAAACTGCTCCAGCAAGTTAAGGGAGTAAGATGTCCAGTGATTACCAGTTGGGAGTTCCTCACTCAGCCTCCACTGAAACCTGAGTGTTGGTAGGTTGTTACTGCTAAGGCGGTGGTGGGAGAGGCCATGTCACTACTGGAGGGTAGTCAAGGTCCTGACTCCTACGAGCCTTCCTCTGATATAACACAGGTCGGGGGCCAGGGTGGGACACCTATTACTGCCTGCTGGGGATGGAAGCCAAGGCTCCCCACTGGGCACCTGCTGGTATGAGTGTGGGTAGGGTAACAGTTTTTTTCTGCAATGTCTGACTACAGTATGGAGGATATTGTCTAAAAGTTTTCTGTCTTGCTAGGTTGACCCTTTCCCTTACTTTTGGCTGTAGAAAGCAAACTTTTCTTTACTTGCTTTGTTTGTGCCGAATGGAATTTCCAGGTTGCTAGCTTTCTCAGCTTCAAGTTTTACCTCATAGAGTATGAGGTAAAAAGACAACTCAGGGAACTCATCACCATGAAGTTCCTTAGTCCCAAGGTTCCTAGTTGGTCTGCCTTCTCCCCACTTTTTAGAGTCTCCTTTTTATATATGATCTATAAAATGTAACAATGTAATAAGACCTTTTTATGTTTTTACTCGTACTTATCAGAACAAGGAAAAGTATGTCTACTTCATTTTCCATGAGGCGCAAGCATGTCGATCATAATTTTTTTTCCCTTTAATTGCTGGCTAATAGCCCATATATGAATACACCAGTTTATGTATCCATTGTATTGATGGGCACCTGACTATCTCTAGTTTAGAGCCATTACGAATGAAGGTTACCACAAACATTCTTACACACATATGTATTGATTTCTCTCTGGTGGGTTTATGTTTACGTTTATAAAAGCTGCCAGAGCTTTTTTTTTTTTTAAAGATTTTATTAATTTATTTGAGAGACAGAGAGTGAGAGAGAGAGCACAAGCAGGGGAGAGGGAGAGAGGGAGAAGCAGACTCCCCACTGAGCAGAGAGCCTGACATGGGGCTTGATCTCATGAGTTGAGCCAAAGGCAGACACTTAACTGACTGAGCCACCCAGGAGCCCCTGCCAGAGTTTTTAAAAAAGTCGTGCCATTTTACTCTCCCACAACTGTTTGTAAACGTTTTGGTTATGCCAACTCATTGTAGCTTTAATTTGCATTTCTTTGATGAGTTATGACTGATGAGTATTTTTCACGTGTTTATTGGCCATGTGTACATTTCCTTTGGTAAAGTGTGTTCAAATCTTCACTTCAAAATTGGGTTGTGTGTTTAAAAAAATAAAATAAAAATAAAATTGGTTTGTCTTTTTTATTTAAATTCATTTGTAGGAGTTCGTTATGTATTCAGGATATATACAATTTGTAAATATTTTCTCCCAGTTTGTGCTTTGTCTGTTTTTATAATAGTGTTCTTTGATGAATAGGTTTACATTTTGTCAAGGTATAACCTATCAGTACTTTCTTTTGTAGTTATTGCTTTCTGTGTCCTAAGAAACCTTTAACTACATGCAGGTTGTGAAGATATCCTATGTTTTCTTCTAGAAACTTTATAATTTTAGCTTTTACGTTTCCGTCTGTGATCTGTGCCAAATCCAGGTTGTATATGCTATGAGGCTGGTGTTATAGTTGAAATTTTTTTCATATGAACATCTGCTTCAGCACCATTTGCTGCAGGGTGTTACTTCTCCTGCTGGATTGCTTTGGTGCCTATGTACAAATCAAATGACCACAAAAGTGTGGGTCTATTTCTGGGCTATCCACTCTGTTCCACAGATCTATTTTACTGGCAATTTATTTTATTATTTATTTTAAGAGAGAGCATGTGAGCAGGGGGCAGAGAGGGGCAGAGGGAGAGAGAGAATCCCAAGCTCCACACTCAGCACAGAGCCCGATGTGGAGGCTCAATTTCAAGACCCTGAGAGATCATGACCCGAACTGAAACCAAGAGTCAGACGCCCAACCAACCGAGCCACCCAGGGACCCAAATTTATTAAAAAAATATATATATACTATTATTGTTATTTTTTAAGAGGGCTCTAGGCCCAACATGGGGCTTGAACTCACGACCCTGGGATCAAAAGTTGTGTGCTCCGCCTACGCCCCTCTAAAGCCAATTTAAAGTTTAAACTTGCTTTATAGTAACTCTGGGAATCAGATAATGTAAATCTTGGGGGAAAAAAAACCATTTTTTTTAAAGATCACTTTGAATATTCCAGGTTCTTTGCATCTCCAAATAAATTTTAGAAAAATCAGCTTATCAATTTTTACAGAAAAATCTGCTGGTAACAATCTACATTGCATGGAATATAACAACCGAGGCTCCCCATCTCTAAATGCGGCATTTCTCCATTTATTTAGGTCTTCTTTAATTTCTCTGATAAATGTTTTTATTTTCAGTATAAAGTTCTTGCCTCTTTTTGGATACATTTATTTCTAATTATTTCAATTTTGTTACACTATTATAAATGTTCTTTAAAAAAATAGACTTCATTTTTTTAGAGCAGTCTTAGGTTCAAAGCAGTATTGAGCAAGGTACAGAGATTCCCAATACACACACTGCACCTAAACAAACACAGCCTACCCCGTTACCAACATTCCTGACCAGAGCGGTACACTGATTACTAACTGCTGAACCTACCCTGACACATCATTATCACTGGTGTTCATAGTTTACATCAGGATTCGCTCTTGGTCTTATATATTCTATGGCTTTGGAAAAAATGTATTAATGACATGTATCCAAATGTTATTGTATCATACAGAATAGTTTCACTGACTTAAAAATCTCTGCGCTTTGCTGATTCATCCCTCTTTTACCTTCAACTGCTGATATTATTAATATCTCCACAGTTTTGCCTTTTCCAGAATGTCATACAGTTGTAATCATACACTGTGTATGTAGCCTTTTCAGATTGGCTTCTTTCACTTGGTACAATGATTTTAAAGTCTCTCAATGTCTTTTCAGGGCCTGACATCTCATTTCCTTTTAGTGCTGAATAATATTCTACTGTCTGGCTATACCCGTTTATCCATTCACCTACTGAAGGACATCTTGTTATCTTCCAAGTTTTGGGAGTTATGAATAAAGTGGCTGTAAAAAGTGTGTGCAGGTTATCATGTAGACAGTTTTCAACTTCTTTGGGTAAACACCAAGGACTGCCCTTGTTGGATGGTATGGTAAGAGCAGTTAAGTTCTATAAGAATACAATGGATTCTTATATACTGATTTTGTTTCCTGTAACTTTGCTAAAAAGTTGCAGTAGATTTTGGGGTATTTCTTTGGATTTATCATGTAATTTGTAAGCAGGAACAGTTTTACTTCTTCTTTCCTGATCTCTATGACTTTTATTCATCTTCCTGCCTTATTGCACTGGCTAGAATATCCAGAATAATGCTGAACAGAAGTAGTGAGGGTGGACATTTTTACCTTCTTTCCAATTTCAGGAGGAAACACTGCATATTTCACCATTAAGTATGATGCTAACTGTAGATGCCTTTTGTAAGACTGGGGAGATGCCCTTCTACCTCTAAGAGTTTCTGCCTGTATGTTTCTCAACTTCGTTCTGTAGCTGTTTTTTCCCCCTCAAGTTTTTGTCAGGTTTTTTTTTTTTTTTTACCAGGGTTACACTAGCCTCATAAAATGAGCTGGGAAGTGTTCTCTACTTTCTGAAAGTCTGTGTGTAAGACTGGCGTTATTTTGTTCTCAATGAGGAAATAGCTCACAAGGGAAGCCATTTAGTTCTGACATTTTTTATGTGTAGGATTTGATAAAGAACTAAATTTCTTTAAATGATACAGGCTATTCAGATATTCTGATATTCTAATTTCTTTTTGAATTAGTTTTGTTAAGTTGATTTATTAAGGAATTTATCCATTTCATATACATTGCTAAATGAATTGGCATAAAGTTATTCCTCACATTTCCTTATTGGCCTCTTAATAACTACAGGACCCAAGTACAGACACTGGTAATTTCTGTGATCTCTTATTTTTTCTTGTTTGTTGTATCTAGAGGTTATCAGTTTTGCTGCTCTTTTTGAACTTGTTTCCTTACTGTCTCTTTAATATTTTATTGACTCCTGTTCTTTATTATTTCCTTCTTTCTACAGATACCTGTTTTTCAGGAATGACTGGGATGGCTTTGCCCTTCCCACTGTCACTGGGCAGTGGGCACTCAGTCACAGTAATTCAGGGGGAAGGGTATTCACTCTGTTAGGTGCCGAATAAGTATTACTTAATCCTCACAACTCAGGTTGGAAGCAACTGCAATACACACATGAAGATGCTGAGATGCAGAGTGCATAAATAAGTTGTTCACGATCATCTGGCTATAAGAGTGTGGAATGGGAAGAGCAGTCCATCTGCATTTGACTCTGAGGTGTGTCTAGGCCAAGCCCACCTTCAGGTTTGCTGCCTCACAGGACTCATAGCCAGCCTTCATTACAGCCAAAGGGTACAAAGCAAAATCAGCAAAGGGGAAAAGTGCACTGGGCAAAACACAGAGGAAATGAGGCACAAGCTTATACAAATTCTCCCCCAATGGAGTCACATAGGATGTAATCTTTGGCAATATACTGGGACAACACATGTGAAATGTCTATCAAGGATGCTCATTACAAACTCAGTGCTCAAGGTTTTGACTGGTGGCTGATCATACAGGTACTCTCTAAAATGTAACAAATTCCAGAGTCTTCAAATGAAAGCAGGTGTTCAGCAGAAATTATACAGTTTATACACAGCAGGCACAATAAGACATTTTCCCATTCAGGAAAGTTTTATACTGACAGAGGAAAATGTTTGCTATTCAAGTTCCCAGATGCCGCCAATGCCCAACCTTGCAAGCAGGCCTTTCTCAGAATAAGTCTTAGGTCTGCTATTGTGATCCATTTTGCACATAAAGGCCTATGTTCTCTCCACTTTATCAGGAAAAGCAGTCAAGATTTGGCATAAGTCTCAATGACTAGCAGTGGCAACCAAGAAGAGCTGTGTTGAAAAGAATTCTGAATTATTTTCTGAGCTCAGCAAGAAAAGGCAACATAATATATTTAATAATAATTGCCAGAGGTAATAGCTATGTACTAAGTAACACATTTTTGTTGACTGGTATTCTACCATAAAAAACAACTCTGATTCAGTAGTTATCTTTTATGAAATGATTACTATGTGCTAGGTAATGTGTTACATATCTCATATGCATTATTTTATTGAATATTCCTACTAATTTCAATTTTACAATAAAGAATATGAAGCCTTGAGATGTGTCAGCTTGCCCAAGGTAAGACAGGTAGTAATTGGTGGAGGTAGAATCTGAATCGTGGCCTGATTCCAAAAGCCAAATGTGAAAGACCATGTCCTTACATTTTTTTCGCTCCCATACTCCCCAGAAGAATTTTGAAAAACTATGAATCCCCTTATTAATTTTTTTTTAAGAGTTTATTTTTAGGTAATCTCTACACCCAACAGGGGGACTAAACTCATGAGCCCGAGATCAAGAGTCCCATGCTCGGGGCGCCTGGGTGGCTCAGTTGTTAAGTGTCTGCCTTTGGCTCAGGTCATGATTCCAGGTCCTAGGACCGAGCCCCACGTCGGGTTCCCTGCTCCGCGGGAAGCCTGCTTCTCCCTCTCCCACTCCCCCTGCTTGTGTTCCCTCTCTCGCTGTGTCTCTCTCTGTCAAATAAATAAATAAAATCTTAAAAAAAGAGTCCCATGCTCTACAGACTGAGCCAGCCAGGCGCCCCGCCCCTACAAATGATGTAATATATAGTTTTGTCATTTTAAAATGATGAATCTGCATACTATAAAGATTCAATACTTACCATTATTCATTAAAAAAGGAATATTCTCTTCTTTAACATTTAGGAATTTAAACAATTTCCTGTCTTTGAACATTATCTCTATTCCACTTATTCCAGAGGCTTTTGTCTTAATATTATATATTTTTTCATGTTTAAAGTTCTTTTATTGAACCTATCCCCTTACTCCATAAAAAAGTGTTCCAATTCACATTTAAAAGTACCTGTGAGGGATGGGGTAGCTGGGTGATGGACATTAAGGAAGGCACATAATGTAATGAGCACTGAGTGATAAGACTGATGAATCACTGACCTCTACCTCTGAAACTAATAATATATTATATGTTAATTAACTGAATTTAAATAAAAATTACCTGTGACCATAAGACTCAAAGCATTACAATTTTTCTTTTGCATTGTGTATCACTATAATTTTGATTAATATAGGCCTGATTAAAACAACATAACTACACTTTCAAGATAATAGCTTTTCTGAGGCATAACTCACATACCATAAAATACATTCTTTTTAAGTATACTATGCAGTGGGTTTTAGTACATGGAGTTCTGGTGATGGTTAATTTTCTGTGTCCACAGATAGTTGGTCAAACGTTATTCTAGATGTGTCCGTGAAGGTAACTGTTAGATGAAATTAACATTTAAATCACTGGACTGTGAATCAAGCAGAATACCCTCCATAATGTGGGTGGGATTCATTCAAACAGCTGAAGCTCTTAGTAAGAAAAAAGACTGACCTCCACAGGGAATTCTATCAGTAGACTGCCCTCCGACTCCTTGAGCTGTGAAATCAACCCTCCCCTGGGTCTCCACGCTGCCTGCCTGCCCTGTAGATTTTGGACTTGCCAGTTGCCACGACAGTGTGACCCTTAAAATAAATCTCTACAGGAGCGCCTGGCTGGCAAAGTCAGTACAGCGTTTGACTCTTGATCTCAGGGTCTTGAGATTAAGCCCCACATTGGGCACAGAGCTTATTTAAAAAATAATACATCAAATATAATGTTGTCACAAATAAAATCTATTAAAAAAAATCCCCTCTCTATTAAAATGAGAAAGGTGGGGACCTAATTTAAAAAAAAATCCAGATTTTGGGGTCCTTGGCTGGCTCAGTCAACGGAGCATGTGACTCTTGATCTCAGGATCATGAGCTTGAGCCCCCGCACTGGGGATGGAGAGTACTTAAAAAATAAATCTTAAAAAGGAAAAAAAAGGAATCATAAAGCACATGGCATTTTGTGACTATCCCCTTTTATACAGCGTAATGTTTTCACACTTCATCCATGCTGTAACCTGTCTCAGTACCTCATTTCTTTTCTTTCTTTCTTTTTTAAAGATTTTATTTATTTGAGAGAGAGAGAGAAAGCAGGGGGTGTAGGAGAGGGAGAGGGAGAAGCAGGCTCTCCGCTGAGCAGGTAGCCCAACTTGGGACTCCATCCCAGGACTCTGGGATCATGACCTGAGCTGAAGGCAGAAGCTTAACCAACTGAGCCATCCAGGAGACCTGCAGTACCTTATTTCTTGTTATTGCCAAAGAACATCCCATTGTATGCACAGACCACATTTTGTTAATCCATTTATCCACTGTGGGAAATTTGGGTTGCTTCCACCTGTTGGCTATTATGAATATTGCTGCTATGAACATTTCTGTATAAATTTTTGTGTGGAAATGTGCTTTCAATTCTATTGGTTAGATACCTAGCAGCAGAATTGCTGGGTCATATGCTAACTATATGTTTAATTTTTTGAGGAACTGCCAAAATGTCTTCCAAAGAGGGTTATACCACTTTATATTCCCACCAACAATGCATGAGGTTTTCAATTTCTTCACATTATGCATCAATTCTTTAATTAAAGCCATCCTAGTGAGTGTGAGGTGGTATCTCATTATGGTTTTGATTTCCATTTACCCAACGACTAATGATGTTGAGCATCTTTTCACATGTTTATTGGCCATGTGTATATCTCTTTTGGAGAAGTGTCTATTCAAATAATTTACCCACTTAAAAAATCGTGTTGTCTTTTTAATATTGATTCTCAACGGTTCTTTATATGTATGGGTTTTTGGATACAAGTCTCTTGATACATAATTTGCAAATATTTCTCCCATTCTGTGCATTGTTTTTTCATTTTCTTAATGGTGTTTTTTGAAGCACAAAAGTTTTAAATATTGACCAAGTTCAATTTGTGTTTTTTTCTTTTGTTGCACAGGATTTTGGTGTTATAGCTAAGAAATTATTGCCCAATCCAAGGTCATGAAGATTTCCTATGTTTTCTTCAAGAGTTTTATAGTTTTAGCTGTTATATTTAGGTTGATGATCCATGTTAATTTTTTTAAATGGTGTGAGGCAAGGGTCCAACTTCAACCTTTTGTATGTGTATATCCAGTTATCACAGAACCATCTACTGAAAATACCATGCTTTCCTCATTCAACTGTCATGGCACTCATCAAAAATCAATCGACTATAAATTTAAGGGTATAATATACATTTTGGTAAGTGTCATGAGAAATAAAATTCTATTTGAAATGCACTTCTCTAATAAGATAAAGAAACCTGATTTCCTTAGTTAAGCATTTAAAAATAAACACTATTTTCCCGTTTATTGATTCTGACTCTTATCAGTGGTAAGATGCATTATTATTCTATTTTTATAACTACTTTATTCATATAACTAATACAGCAAAGACAGAGATGAACCGAAGTCTGGCTGACTCAAAGTCATGCTCTTTACTTATATGACGCTGGAAATCACCCGTTCAGAACAACTTACTGGCTCACTACCCTATCCTAATCATAAAATATTATTTGAACAACAAAACAGCACTGTCCAGAAAAGAAAAAAAAAAAAAATCTGTCCTCCAACAGCCTGATCTTAACCTTGTTTCACAGGGAAAAAGACCCACTACACTTGGACAGGTTTTCCCATTATTTTCTCACTTTGCAGACACTGAGTACATATTAGTCTTTGTGGGACATTAATAAGGGGATGTGGAGATAAAATCTTTATTTAAATTAAGGGATTTTTATTCTTGACCTCTTAACCACTATTTGTGCAAGAGATGTGAGAGAAATATTGGCCTATTATTCTTCCTATCTTCCTTGGAATGAACGGACATCTTCATCCCCTTGAATGAAGTTAGAGCTTCATTCTAAGACTTAAGTTAGATCCTAGCCAGGACAAAACCAGTAAGACCAAAGTGGTCATGTTTTCATTAAATGGGTCTTTTAAATGACTTCTTTTCTAAGCC
This sequence comes from Callorhinus ursinus, assembly GCF_003265705.2. NCBI lineage: Eukaryota > Metazoa > Chordata > Mammalia > Carnivora > Otariidae > Callorhinus > Callorhinus ursinus. The sequence continues at coordinate 1,188,950 of NW_027397154.1, read as the reverse complement.
TATTTATCATTATCAGATTCTAGGAAACAGCTAAATCCGCTGAGACTCTGCTTCCAGTGCTATGACATCAATGTAACAACAAAACACTCATTCAGAAGAACCTTGGCAGTAATCCCAGAGAATGTGGAACTTACTCTCAGCTTCATTAAGGTAAGAGAACTAAACCTTGGAACTTCATGCTGGAGTTAAACCATTCTCCATCCACCTAGTACAGAATAATTAAAGCAAACTAATCTTTATTGCAGAAAGTGTCGTCTATGCCTCCTCCTTTAAATACACTGCTGGTACTGGGTCTTCTGGGGAGAAAAAGGGGATTCAATAATCATAACACAGAGAAGAGTCCCACAGTCATGAAGATAGAGAGAATCATAGTTTAAAGAGAACACTATAATGCACAGGGTCTACATCTACTACATAAGTAAGCTGCTCCTGTCACCTCCAATTCAATAGGGTGTCCTGATTTCTCCTCCTTTACTTTCATTTGTACATGTATTTGTTAAAGTTCTATTATGTACCAGGCACTAGGAAATCAAAGGAGAATAAGGGAGACAAATGATCCTGCACCTGGAGCTTATAATCTAATGAGGGAGACAGATAACTAATGAGGAAACAGAGTAGTCATGGATTATAGAAAGAAATGAACAGGGTGCTGTGATATAAAGGGAGGGACCCTCTTTGATGGGACAATCAGGAAAAAATTTTAAAGAAAATGACATTTAAGTGGATATTGACATTAAGCTCATCCTTAAAGAATAAGAAACCAACCATGGGAAGAATAAGAATAGCTTTTTAGTCAGCGAGAATAATAAGCATACGGATACTCTGGTGGGAGGGAAAGGCCTTAGTCTGTTCTAGGACTGAGAGAAGACCAGCAAGACATCAAACAGCAGGTAAGGGAGAGATGGGAACAGAGAGACAGGGATGACGGGGAAGGGTGGGTCGTTGGGGACCAGATCATTCTCTCTCTCTCTCTCAAGATTTATTGGGGGGGGAGGGGCAGAGGGAGAGAAAATCCTGAAGCAGACTCCCTGCTGCGTGTGGAGCTTGATGAGCGGCTTGAACCCAGGAACCTGAGATCATGATCTGAGCCGAAATCAAGAGTTGGACATTTAACCAACTGAGCCACCCAGGTGCATCTGGGACCAGGTCATTCTTAAAAGCTACAGTAAGGAGCTTATACTTTAACAGTAAGACACTATCAGGTTTTAAGTATAATCCAGTTTAAGTTATAAGGTCATTTTTTTTTCTTTTCTGTGTGGAGAGTTGACATGGAGGGGAGCAGGAATGGAAATGGACATGTGTCAGAAGGCTGCTGCAGGAGCCTGAGCTGAAGTTAAGTGTGGGATGCAAATGAGAGTGACAATGGGATCTGTACAAGGGGGATGTACCGCAGGAATGGCAACAGCAGAACCTGGGGGGGATGGACTGGATGTGCCTCTGTCCGAACAGGAGGAATCCAGGATGACTTCCAGGTACCTGTTACTTATCTGGTAAGCTCAGCAGTAGGATCCCAGAAGTCACTATTATACCAATGCTAAACAAAGCCTTGACATTTCCCCCCAAAATGAATAGAAGGATAAATCTTGCTCAATTTTCAAGCAGATAAATGATCAGGAAAAGTAGTGGCTCTCTTCTGTTGATTATTACATATCCATACATCATCTCTTTCTGAACATGGAAAATGTTTGAAACTGAAGTGGTGAATAGCTGGGTTTTCCTAGATGACATAACTCAGGGAATCAAATGCTACAGACACAGTGTTTTTTATTATTGAAACTCGAGTAAGAAAGATTTATGTCATTTTGACTCCTAGATGGCAAAGAATTTGCAGAAATCTTCAGACTGAGTATAAATTAAATGGTAAAGAAAGAGCTCAACCTCATTGGAGATGCAGAAATAGTAAGAACACAAAGCCATTTCATCCAAACTCAAGAAATACCATTTCTTCTTAGCAACATATTGTATATATTGAGTACTCACCAACATGAATGGGGGCTGGGAACAGTCCATACTCATGCTCTCCTGGAGTGTATTCCAGCTTCTCTTTCTTTAATTGGATCAATCGGCTCTTTGGGCTGTGATCAGAAAAGAATGGAAAATAATCAGAGGCAATGAAATCTCTTCCTGTGGGTCAAATACAGAAAACAGATCCTCTGTCAAGAGTTATTTGTTTTGGGGTATCTGGGTGGCTCAGTCGGTTAAGCGTCTGCCTTTGGCTCAGGACATGATCCCAGGGTCCTGGGATCAAGTCCTGCCTCCGGCTCCTTGCTCTCCCTCTCCCTGCCATTCCCCTGGCTTATGCTTGCTCTCCCTCTGTCAAATAAATAAATAAAATCTTCAAAAAAAATAAGTATTTAACAGTGGCTTAAATTTTATTTATTTTTTTAAAAGGTTTTATTTATTTAAAAGAGAGAGACAGAACACAAGCAGGGGGAGTGGGAGAGGGAGAAGCAGGCTTCCCAGATGCGGGGCTCCATCCGAGGACCCTGGGATCATGACCTGAGCTGAAGGCAGACGCTTAACGACTAAGCCACCCAGGCGCCCCGGCTTAAATTTTAAATGCATATTTTTTGGGGAAGGGATATCAAGTACATTCATGTATTTTTAGAATCTGTATTTTTGGAATTATCTTTTAGGAATTATACATAAAAAAGAGCCATGTAGCATTTTCCAGCAGTTTTGCAAAAGGAATCTAAATTTCAGATCTGATCATAATAATTACTTTATACTTGGCCAATAATTTATAGTATGTGTGTATGTATTATTTTCAAAATTTATTATTTAAGATTTTATTTACTTATTTATTTGAGAGAGAGAGAGTGCAAGCAGGAGAAGGAGGCACAGGGAGAGGGACAAGCAGATTCCCCACTGAGTGCGGAGCCTGACTTGGGGCATGATCCCATGACCCCGAGATCACGACCTGAGCCGAAATCAAGAGTCTGACGCCTCTATTTTTTAAAAAAATCTTTTAAGTAAGCTCTACACCCAATGTGGGGCTTGAATCCACAACTCTGTGATCAAGAGTCGCATGCTCCCTCAACTGAGCCAGCTGGGCGTCCTGATGATTTATAAAGTACTTTCACATATTATCATTTATATCAATCCTATGGAGTAGGGAAGAAATGTTAGCTCTAGTTTACAGATTGGAGAACAGATGCTCTATGAAGTCAAGTGACTTGCCTTAATTTTAGTAGCTACTAAGGAGATTTAAGATTAAAAACCTCAGTTTCTTGCCCAGCTCCTACTCACTGACTACTTTTTATTTTATTCCCCAATGTCTCTACACACTTACCTCCTCTACTTGTCTAACTGGTCTGTGTTTCCAATGTTTGGTATGAGATCAGTCTTAAGACATTTCACAAATACATAAAAGGGAAAAAAAAAGGAAGGAAATAAAAAGGAAAGGAAGAAAAAGAGAGAAATAAGGGTTTCCGGAGAGCCTCACTTAGTCTACTCTGATTTTATTTTGGCATTAAGTTCCAGTAAATAAGGCAAGGCTGATGTATTTCTTTTCCCTATGAATCACAACACACTGCTTTTTAAAAAACAAGTCTATTCTATTTTGTAACAAGCAGGTATACTAATACACATTTTGCAGGTGAGAAAATTGAGGCTCCCAAAATAAGTTATTTGTAGAACCTGAAGTTCTTAAATTTGAACACTGGTTCCTTCTACTAGATCATTCATTTATTTATTCAGCAGTTACTGAGCACTCACTAAGTCCAGGTCCTGTTCTTTTCTTTGTTTTTTTTTTAAAGATTTTATTTATGTATTTGAGAGAGAGAGAGCACAAGCAGGGGGAGGGGAAGAGGGAGAGGGAGAATCAGACTCCCTGCTGAGCAAGAAGCCCGGTGGGGGACTTGATCCCAGAACCCTGGAATCATGACCTGAGCCGAAGGCAGATGCTTAACTGAGCCACCCAGATGCCCTTCCAGGCCCTGTTCTAAGTGCTAAGAGACAGTGGTGAACAAGACAGTTTACACTGTTCTTAGGTACACAGACAATAAGGAGGTATGAAAAACTAAGAAAACAAACAAAAAAACACAAAAAAACCTAAGAAAACAAAAAAAAATCAGAAAATAATAAATGCTAGGCCAATAATTAAATTGTGATGAACAGAGAGTTTAACTGGGTAGGCTTTTCTAAGGAGGTGACATTCAGTTCAGCTCTAAGTGTTACTGGGTCTTGGCAATGACAGAATGTGGGAAACGGAGGGAGACCGGGCAGAGGAAATAAATTATCTGGTAGAAGATCACAACTGGAATGGGACCAGAGAATTAGAGCAAATAAAGGGAGGCTGAAGCAGTACAGACGAGGTCAGAAATTGTGAATGAGGTCATGCCAGGTGTTTAAAGCACTGGCAAGGAGTTTGGGAAACAGTTTCAAAGAAGAAAAGCAACGATATGAGATTGTTCTACTTATATTTAAAAGCCACTTTTCTCATTTTAAAAAATCCCAAATAATAACTGTGAACAGAGATATGAAATTTTTAAAAAGATCGATCGATCGATCAATCTACCTACCTACCTACCTGAGAGAGAGGGAGAGAGAGAGAGAGAGAGAGCACACACCAGCAGGGGGAGCAGGCAGAGGGAGAGGGAGAAGCAGGTGTCCTGCTGAGCAGGGAGCCTGATGCAGGACTTGATCCCAGAACCCCGGAATCATGACCTGAGCCGAAGGCAGACGCTTAACCGACTGAGCCACCCGGGCGCCCCAGAGATACGAATTTTTTAAATCCAACTAAAAACTGTATTTCTTCATCATGAATCAAAGTCAAATAGGGTAAGAAAACAACTGTGTCTAGAACCAAGCATTCTGTATGAGAGAAAATTTGGTCTACATTTTATTAGATTCAAGATTTACCCAAGCAAATTAAATTGAGAACATAAAAGGTTCCATTTAGCGATAACAGGAATGGAAGCAAACCCCACATTTCACCCTGCTTCCCTGAGGGTCAGCAAGCAGGTGACGGACAGCGGTCAGGGAGGGCAATCCTGGGCACCCTGAGGAGAGCGAACACACAAAACTACAAAAAAATCCAGGGTCACCAGTGGAGTTGTAGTCCTCAACCTACCAAATGAAACACAAGCCCCCTTGATTGCACCTCCCATCAACTCCTGACCGATTCTCTAACAAAAACAACTTCACCCTAATTCTGCAATGCTGATGTCCAGGTCTGTGGTACTGCTATGAATAGTACAATCATGTGAGAAATCCTTTTCCTAGTTCTTGGCCATGTCTGATTTTCATTCTAATTTTAGGCATGACCACTGACTTCCTTGTTGGTGATAGTAGCATGGGACTCTCTCTCTCTCTCATGTTCCATGTGAGCTGTGCAGAGTAGTCAACGGAGAGAGAATGTGGCTCTCAGTTTGTATTGATTCTGAACACTCCTAGCCATTTTCCAAGGTATTCATTGCATGTGTGACACTAATAGTTCAAACCACTCAGGAGAAAATCTGTAGGAATGAAAGTAACCATTTCAGATACAGAACTGCCACAACATAAAGTAAGCTAAACAATAAGTTTCTGTGACAGATGTTTACTTCTGACCAGTGGCTGAAGCTGCAAAATGAGACTACTATTTCTATGTATATGTGTGTAAATGAAAAACCCTTGTGCTTTTCTTATCAAAAGAAAGTAATCTGCCTTTCATAATGTTCTATTTATAAATGCAACCCATTCAGGATTTGTGGCCAGCTTTCTCTCTCTTTGGTAATTTATTAGTTTTAATCATTTATCATTTGAATGCAATGCAGATATCAAATTCAAACAGGCAAACCCACCATCAAATGGGAGAAAAAGTATACAAATATTTAAGAAAAAATAGAAAAAGCGAGCATTCCTAATGATTGTTAATGGTTATGATATTTATCTTAAATGCTATCTATAACCATGTCTTGACTTCAGGCATTTATTACCTTATTCTCAAATCTTGTCATCTCTAATCTTGGCCCCAAGCCCCAAATAATGAAACCACTAAGATGTCTTCTTCTAAATTTCCCAGACAGCTGCTGAGTCAAACCAGGGGCTTGCGCAGCACCTTGTCAAAGAGAGGATACGGGGATTTCTGGCAGAATCCAGACTTTAATGAACATACCAGTATCCTAAAATCTGTCCTGTTTGGCAAACAAATAAGGTGAAGAGAACCTGAAAATCAAAGGAAGTTCAAGTCCCTAGGTTAACAAAAGGTAAGTCGTATTTTATTAATTTGAATTACGTTTTATCTATTGGGAATTTCTAAGTTTGGAGAAAAGCATATTAATGTTCCTATAAGGGACTGAAAGAGCTGTCAAAACTTTATCCTTTTATCAAGAAAGATTTTTCTTTCTTCTAGATTTGGAGACTCTTGTCACGTGGTGACAATCATGGCATAGGTCTTATTGGAAGAGTCTAGAGAATTTCTGTAGTATGTCTTCATTCGTTGAGGAACTTTTTTTTTTTTTTAAAGATTTTATTTATTTATTTGACAGAGAGAGACACAGCGAGAGAGGAAACAAGCAGAGGGAGAGGGAGAAGCAGGCTTCCCGCTGAGTAGGGATCCCACACGATCTGAACCAAAGGCAGACACTTAACAAACTGAGCCACCCAGGCGCCCCTTAATCAAGTTTTTGTAAAAAATAAAAAAATAAAAAAAATGCACATTAGTTGGCCTAACTAGAAAATTATTCATAATATTATATACATAATATATAATATAAAGTGCGTTTTATGTTCCTGTTTAGGAAAACAACCCAGTTTTTTCCTTCTTATGTAGAAAACAAAAGACAAACAAAAAGAAAAGAAAAAAAAACCCAGTTCTTTCCTTTATTTATTTATTTATTTTTAAAAAAGATTTTATTTATTTATTTGACAGAGAGACACAGCGAGAGAGGGAACACAAGCAGGGGGAGTGGGCGAGCAAGAAGCAGGCTTCCCGCCGAGCAGGGAGCCCGATGCGGGGCTCGATTCCAGGACCCCGGGATCATGACCTGAGCCGAAGGCAGACGCTTAACGACTGAGCCACCCAGGCGCCCCAAAACCAGTTCTTTCCTACTGTGAGTTTCTTTCCTGCATGTCTCCTTTATTTTTACACAGAACACTGTACTTCTGACACTTCTGGTCACCAAATGTGGGTTTTACCCCACACCAAGCAATTCTCTGCGACACCAGCTGGGTGTCTTACAATTTAACTCAATTCTGATACTACCGACCTAGAGACAGCATCAGATCCCACAGGTGAAGGGCTCAGTCCCACCAGACTGGCCCCACCTCCACTCCAGATGCTAATCACAACAAATACTAGGTCCCTACATTACTCACAACTTCTGCCCTATTTGGCTACAAACCAGGGGCTCCCATGACCCTCCTCCTCGCATCTGATTGATATGCAAGAGCGGTTCTCAGAACTCAGGCACTTACATTCACCAGTTTATATTTATTTATTTATTAAGATTTTATTTGACAAAGAGACAGTGAGAGACGGAACACAAGCAGGGGGAGTGGGAAAGGGAGAAGCAGGCTTCCCGCGAAGCAGGGAGCCCGATGCGGGGTTTGATCCCAGGACCCCGGGATCATGACCTGAGCCGAAGGCAGACGCTTAATGACTGAGCCACCCAGGCGCCCCCATTCACCAGTTTATTAAGGGACTGTAACAAAGAGAGAAACAGTTTTTAACCAGCTACCTGCCCCCCCATTCAGCGGCTCATAGGCAGGAGACAGAAATGCCCAGTCTCTCCATGAAACAGGCCTATTAACTTATCTTCATAGGTATGGCTTCATAGGTATGGCTCAAGGGGTGGGCTTCTAATTAAACACACTTAGACTTATACAGAACATTCCATCCAAAAGCAACAGAATACACATTCTTCTCAAGTACACATGGAACGTTATCCAAGACAGATCAAATGTTAGATCATAAAACAAATCTTGATAAATTTAAGAAGACTGAAATCATATCAAGCATATTTCTCAACCACAGTGGTATTAAAGTAGAATTCAACTACAGGAAGAAAACTGGAAAATTCATTCACAAATATGTGGAGATTAGAAAACATGCTACTGGACAACAATGGGCCAATGAAGAAATCAAAAAGAAAAAAAAATCTTGAGGCAAATGAAAATGGAAATACAATCCATCAAAATTAGGGAATATAGGGAAAGCAGTTACAAGAGGGAAGTTCATAGTGATAATGGTCTACATTAAGAAATAAGAAAGATCTCAAACAATACAACTTTACACCTCAAGGAACCAGAAGAAGAATAAACTAATTCTTCGAAGATCAGGCACAAGACAAGGATGCCCACTCTCTCCAGTTTCTAATACTAGAAGTCCTAACCAAAACACCAGACATGGAAAAAAAAGGGAAAAGGCATCCAAACTGGTAAGGAAGAAGTTAACTGTCCATATTTGCAGATGACACACTACTGCACATAGAAAACCATAAAGATTCCACCAAAAAATTACTGGAAGCAAAAAAAGACTTTAGTAAAGTTGCAGGATAGAAAATCAATACACAGGGGCGCCTGGGTGGCTCAGGTCATGGTCCCGGGGTCCTGGGATCGAGCCCCACGTCGGGCTCCCTGCTTGGCGGGAAGCCTGCTTCTCCCGCTCCCACTCCCCCTGCTTGTGTTCCCGCTCTCGCTGTGTCTCTCTGTCAAATAAATAAATAAATAAAAAATCAATACACAGAAATCAGCTATGTTTCTATACACTAAGTAGCAGAAACAGAAAGAAAATAAGTCTATACACAACTGCACCAAAAAGAATAAAATAACTAGGATTAAATTTAACCAAGGAGGTGAGAGACCTACACTCCAAAAACTGTAAGACACCGGTAAAAGAAACCGAAGTTGACACAAAGGGAATGATAGTCCATGCTCATGCACTAGAAGAATTAATGTTAAAATGTCCATATTAGCCAATGCATTCTACAGACTCAATGCAATCCCCATCAAAGTACCAACAACGTGGAGCACCTGGCTGGCCTAGTTGCAAGGGCCTGCTACTCTTGATCTTGGGTTGTGAATTTGAGCCCCACATTGGGTGTAGAGATTGCTTAAATAAATGAATAAATAAATGTAAAAAAATACCAACAACATTTTTCACAGACCTAGAACAAATAATCCTAAAGGTTGTATGGAACCATAAAATACTGAATAGCCAAAGCAATCTTGAGAAAGAGGAACAAAGCTGGATGCATCATAGTTCCAGATTTCAAGAAATACTACAAAGCTGTAGTAAACAGAACAGTATGGTAAGGGCACAGAAACAGACAGGACAGATCAGGAGAACAGAATAAAGAGCCGCAGCAGGACACTAAAAGAAAACAAAACTGCAGGCCAATATTCCTCATGAACAGAGATGCAAATACCCTCAGCAAACTATAAGCAAAACAAAGAAGAAGATACATTAAAAGGAACATACACCAAGATCAAGTGGGGATTTTTTCCACGGATAAATATGGTCTAACATCTGCAAAAACAATCAATGTGATATGCCACAATAACTAAAACAAAGGACACAAATGATATGATCATCTCAGCAGATGCAGAAAAAGCATGTGACAAAACTCCACATCCATTCATGATAAAAACTCTCAACAAGGTGGGCATAAAGGAATGTACCTCAACATAATAAAGGCTGTCTATGAGAAGCACACAGCTAACAACACACTCAGTGGTAAAAGACTGAAAGCTTTCCTCTAAGATCAGGAACAAGACAAAGATGTCCACTCTCACTACTTTTTTATTTTTTTTAATTTTTTTTTAAAGATTTTTATTTATTTATTCATGATAGAGAGAGACAGAGGGAGAAGCAGGCCCCCAAGGAGCAGGGAGCCCGATGCGGGACTCGATCCCAGGACCCAGGGATCATGACCTGAGCCGAAGGCAGACGCTTAACCGTCTGAGCCACCCAGGCGCCCCTCACTCTCACTACTTTAATTCAACATGGAACTAAAAGTCCTAGCCAGAGCAATTAGGCAAGACATAAAAAGTATCCAAACTGGAAAGGAAGAAGTAAAACTGTCTCTATTTGCAAATGATATGATACTACATTTAATTCTGATTGGTTTTTTTTTTTAATTGTTACTGGGATATTTGACATGATACTACATTTAGAAAACCCTAAATACTCCACAAAAATTGTTAGACCTAATAAATTCAGGAGTTGAAGGATAAAAAAATCAAAATATAAAAATCAGTTGCATTTCTATACACTAGTAATGAACTATCAGAAAGAGAAATTAAGAAAACAATCTCATTCTCAATAGCAGCAGAAAGAATAAAATACATAGGAACAAATTTAACCAAAAAGGTGAAAGACCTGCACACTAAAAACTGATAAAAGAAACTGAAGAAGGCACCATTAACGGAAAGATAATCCATGTTAAAGGGCTGGAAGAGTACTGTTAAAATGTCCATGCTATCCAAAGCAATCTACAGATTCAGTGCAATGCCTGTCAAAATTCCACTGGCATTTTCATAGAAATAGAACAAACAAGCCCAAAATTTGTGTGGAATTACAAAAGATCAAAGCAATAGAAAAAGAATAAAAAAGCTGGAGGAACCACACTTCCTGATTTCAAGCTATACTATGAAGCTACAGTAATCAAAATAGTATGGTCCTGGCATAATAACACACACACATATGAAGAGAACATAAGAGAGAACCCAGAAATAAACACAAGCACAAACGGTCAATTAATTTATGACCAAGGAGCCAAGAACATACGAAGGAGAACTGGCGGTCTCTTCAATAAATGGTGAGGAAAGTGGACAGCCACATGCAAAAAAATCAAATTGAACTCCTATCATACACCACACACAAAAATCACCTCAAAAGGGATCACAGACTTGAAAGGTAAGACCTGAAACTATGAAGTTCCTAGAAGAGAACGCAGCAGGTAAGTTCCTTGATGTCAGTGTTGGTCATGATTTTTGGGTTTGACACCAGAAACAAGGGAGGCAAAAGCATTTAAAAATAAACAAGTGAGGGGCGCCTGGGTGGCTCAGTTGGTTAAGCGACTGCCTTCGGCTCAGGTCATGATCCCAGGGTCCTGGGATCGAGCCCCCATCGGACTCCCTGCTCGGCCAGAAGCCTGCTTCTCTCCCTTCCTCTCCCCCTGCTTGTGTTCCCTCTCACGCTCTGTCAATTAAATAAATAAAATCTTTAAAAAAAAATAAACAAGTGAGACTACCTTAAACTAAAAAGCTTTTGTACAGCAAAGGAAACCACCAACAAAATGAAAAGGCAAACTACAGAATGACCAAGTAATTGTAAATCATATGAGGTTAATATCAAAATATATAAAGAACTCATATAACCCAGTATCAACAAAACAAACGATCCGATTAATGGGCACGGTATCTGAATATGTCAAAGAAGACATACAAATGGCCAACAGCTATGTGAAAAAGGGGGATCAACATCAAGAATCATCACAGAAATGCAAATCAAAACCATAATATCATCTCACACTTGCTAGAATGGCTACTGTCAAAAAAACAAGAAATAAGTGTTGGGGGGATGTGGAGAAAAGCTAACCCTTGTGCACTATTGGTGGGAATGTAAATTGGTACATCTACTATGAAGAAGTTCATGGAGATTCCTCAAAGAACCACCATATTACCCAGCAATTCCATCTCTGGGTATTTACCTAAAGAAAATGGAAACACAAACAGGATCTGTACCCTCGTGTTCACTACAGCATTATCTACAACAGCCAAAACATGGAAACAACATCAGTGTCTACTGGCGGATGAAAGGATAAAGAAAATGTGTGTATGTATGTACACACATAAAAATAAGAGTACTATTTAGTTATAAAAAAGAAGGACGTTCTGGGGCGCCTGAGTGGTGCAGTGTGTTGAGCGACCGACTCTTGGTTTTGGCTCGGGTTGTGATCTCAGTGTCATGAAGTCTGCTTAAGACTGTTTCTCTCTGCCCCTCTCCCCTACCCTCTCAAATAAATACATCTTTTTCTCCCCCCAAAATAAATTAAAGGAAAAAAAAAAAAACTCTCTCTCCCTCCCCTTCACTCTCTCTCAAACAAGGATGTCCTGTCATTTGTCACAGCACAGACGGACCTTGAAGCATTATGCTAAGTGAAATGAGTGAGACAGAGAAGGACAAATACCATACGATCTATCGCATATGTGGAATCTTCAAGAACAAAACCCCAAACTCACAGATATAAAAAACAGACTGGTAGTTGCCAGAGGCAGAGTTGCAGGGTGGGTGAAATTCGTGAAGGTGGTCAACAGATAACCAACTTCCACTTATGAAATAAGCAATTCCTGGGGATGTGGTGCATAGTGTGGGGGCCACAGTTAATAATAACTGTATTGCACAGTTGAAAGTTGCTAAGAGAGTGGGGGATCTTAGAAGTTCTTATCACAAGAAACAAAACTGTCAGTACGTGTGGTGATGGTGATCATTTCACAGTATATATACAAATTGAATCATTATGTTATATATCCGAAACCAATATTTTATATGTCAATTATATTTCAAACTAGAAAAAGAATGTAATATTTAGAAATTAGATACAGATGCTAAAACTACTGGGTGAAAGTTTGAAAACATACTTTTAAAGCATCTCTACAAACATTACTTATTATTATATAGGAAAACTCAAACTTTACAATGAAATAACCTGCTGGATGGCACGGTGGCCGATCACAGCGAGCAGCACCAACAGCGCAGTGATACCCTATGCTTCTGGATTCACTGAGGAGAAAACGTCACATTTTTGTGGTGCTCCTGCCAAAAATGCACAAACTTTATCTATTCATGAAGAAACATCAGAAAAACTCAAATTTAATGATCTTTTATGAAACAACTTTTCTGTACTTTTCAAAAGTGTCAATGATGAAAGACAAACACAGGCTGAAGCACTGTTCCAAATTAAAGGAGAAGCAGCAAACCCGTCAACGAGATGTAATACATCCTGAATCTGTTCAAAAAGTTGTTATAAAGGACATTATTGACACAATGAGTGAAAGCTGATTATGAACTGTACATTAGGTAAAAGTACAGTAGTAATGTTAAAGATCCTGAATTTAATATTTGTATACTGTTTATGTAAGAACATGTCCTTTGGTCTTAGGAAATACATACTGAAATATTTATGAGTAATGTGTCAGAATGTTTATAACTTCTTATTATTAAATAACAAAGGAAAAAGTATGTGTGTGTGAGAGAGAGAGACATACACACACAAGAGGAGAGAAGAGGTGAGGCAGGGAGGGAAGTAGAGAAAGAAGTGGCTCAGTATCAACACCAGATGAATCTGGATGAAAGGTATGTAGTGTTTCTGTACAATCTTGTGATCATCTATTAAGTTATCACAGACTATACATAAAAATAGAGAACAAATATATGATACAGGGAAAATATTAAATTTTGTATAATAATCGAATTTACTCTGGTAATAGAATTTATTTAGATTCGTGTTTAAGTATATTTCTTTAACACCAAATAACTATAGGAAAGATAGGACCCAAATCATGGTGAAATGTAAAACAAAACTGTACTGGAGTTAAATTAAAACACTGTTCTAGTGGAAAACATAATAGAACATATCTGAAAGATTGTTATGCTTTGAATCTCTTAAGAGTTTAGGACTATGACAGATGCACTTAAATATAATTGACTTAAAGGGCGCCTGGGTGGCTGAGTCATTAAGCGTCTGCCTTCGGCTCAGGTCATGATCCCAGGGTCCTGGGATCGGGCCCTGCATCGGGCTCCCTGCTCAGCGGGAGGTCTGCTTCTCCCTCTCCCACTCCCCCTGCTTGTGTTCCCTCTCTCACTCTCTGTCAGATAAATAAATAAAATCTTAAAAAAAAAAAATATATATATATATAATTGACTTAAATGACAATGTATATAAAAGTTCTCTATAAATGTCAAGGGAGCATACAAACTGTAATAATAATGGACCACAGAAACTTTTTTTTTATACACACTCACAATACAAACTTTCAAGACAAAATCTGGCATTTACTGCATTTTGGAGTGTATTTCTTCGGTGAATAGGAAAAGCATAAACTGAAATAATATCCTTTCATATTTGTTGCCAAGTAAGAGGGCAGATGCTACTCTTAGAATTTAAAATTTTCTAAGATTTTAAGTCCTATGTATTATATTTTAGGAATTCAGGCGGTTGGTTCTATTCCTTTTCTTTTAAAATATATTTTAAAAACCACTAGATTCTGTAAGACTTATAAGACAAACGAAGTGAACTCATGGCCTAAAGAAGTTTATGGAAGCAAACATGCCCAGATTACCTCTCAGAATGCAATTAAACTCATACCTCATAAGGTGCTACTAAGCTTTACTAGTGGAAAAAGAGAAGCAAAATTAATTTCAACTAGAGGAGAATTAAGGACACTTATTTAATGAGAAAACATTTCAGATTTTGAGTAAGATTTGAAAGAATGAGTGGGAAATAAATGGGAGGGAGGAAGGTAGTTTTTACCACGTAGGGCAAACACCTAGGACAAATGCTGAGAGGAAAGGACGGAGCAAATTGCTCCAGGGAAAATTATCAGATGTTGTGGGTAAGAGGAATGAATAGATTAAGGAGTGTAACAAAGGGGCGTCTGGGTGGTTCAGTTGGTTAAGTGTTGACTCTTGGTTTCAGCTCAGGTCATGATCTCAGGGCTGTGGGATTGAGCCCCATGTCCCGCTCCATGCTCAGTGGGGAGTCTGCTTGAGATTCTTTCCCTCTCCCTCCCCTCTGCCCCTTCCCCTGCTCTCGCATGCTTGCTTGCACATGCACTCTCTCTCAAATAAAAAAATCTTTAAGGAGGGTTATGGAGATAAAACTAGAAAAATAGGTTATACTAGATCATGGTGGATCTTTTGGATGTTATGTAGAAAATAACTATCTTAAAAGAAATCTAAGTAGAGGAGTAACAATCCCGATGAGGTCATATTACTGTATGCAGAGGAAGTAAGAGTCTTGGAGGAGTTAATTTCATCTGAGGTCACAATTAGTGACAATGGAGTAAGACATTTTAAAAATTTACTGAATACTTACTTCATATGTATCAACCATTTAATCCTCCACAGGTCTCTTCATCAGTGCCGCTGTTTTAGATGAGGACACTGAGGACCTAGGCTCAGTAACACGCCCAAATGCATATACCTAGTTAGTGAGTGAGGGAGTCGGGATTTGAGACTAATTCTATAATCACAACTTAATGCACTTCCCTTACTGAATTTAAGAATCATGTGACTCTAAGCCTCTTTCTCCCTAAACAATCTACTCTGTACACCACATGCAGTTAAACTTTTGAAAATACTAATTTCGCAAACAACCTTGCTGACAATGTTAACATTTCTCTCAACACACTCTACCAATGAATACTACTTTCTATAACTGATTTATCTTACTAATTTTATTTTGTTTAGACTAACGTAAATTTACATGATTTTATAGTACAACTATCAATAGGGAGACTTCCAGGATCCTAGTAAAAGGAAAATCCTATTACCGATTAAAAGGTAAATTACAATCATACCTGGCTCAAGTATTTCAGAACAAAACCTACAGACAGAAGGGGCATGAATGAACCCCTGTAATACTCTTTCATGCTCAATAGCACGGCAGTGTTTGTACTGGGGATGGGATACTCAGAGGGGAGGGTATGAAAGCATATTTCTTTGTGATGCCATCTGTCCCTAACCCTCCTATTAAACCCATTTTACCTCACAACTTAAAAGCACTGAGGAGCATGACACATTTTTAAACAAAGTAAAAAGTTAAGATTACATTTTCAGATTACTATGTAAAATTTACCAGCCCCGATGTTTTATCTCATAAAGTATGTAACGTCAAAATATACATGTTTATCTAGAGCAAGCATTCCATGTAAGTAGGAATTAATCAAATGTTCCAGACAAGTCAACCATATTTTTACAACCAAACGGTATTTAAGTACTTTAAGCACAGCTGAATGGATTAAATAAGATAATATATGTACAGTGCTTAGCACAGTAACTAACACATAGTGGGCAAATATTAACTTTCTTCTTCAGTTTAGCCAATGATTATATAGCCTACCCTAATACTATAGACCAGAATAAACTGCAAATAGACCAGGGAACTAGATGCGAAAATCAGTATCAAACAGTAGAAGAGGGGCACCTGGTAGGCTGAGTCCATACAGCATGCGACCCTTGATCTCTGGGTCATAAGTTCAAGCCCCACACTGGGTGTAGAGCCTACTTAAAAAGAAAAAAAATTACTAGAAGTAAACAAGGCTAAATTTCTTTTTTTAAAAAAGATTTTATTTATTTATTTGACAGAGAGACATAGTGAGAGAGGGAACACAAGCAGGGGTAGTGGGAGAGGGAGAAGCAGGCTTCCCGCGGAGCAGGGAGCCCGATGTGGAACTCGGTCCCAGGACCCTGTGATCATGACCTGAGACTAAGGAAGACGCATAATGACTGAGCCACCCAGGCGCTGCAAGGCTAAATTTCTTAATTCCTTTAAAACCAGGGTGTGGCCAGTCAGAGTGGCTAAAATTAACAAGTCAGGAAACGACAGATGTTGGCGAGGATGTGGAGAAAGGGGAATCCTCCTACATTGGTGGTGGGAATGCAAGCTGGTGCAGCCACTCTGGAAAACAGTATGGAAGTTCCTCAAGACGTTAAAAGTAGAGCTACTCCATGACCCAGCAATTGCACTACTGGGTATTTACCCCAAAGATACAAATGTATCAGAAGGGGTATGTGCACCCCAATGTTTATAACAGCAATGTCCACAATAGCCAAACTATGGAAAGAGCCCAGAAGTCCATCAACAGATGAACGGATAAAGAAGATGTGGTATATATATACATTGGAATATTATGCAGCTATCAAAAAATCAAAATCTTGCCATTTACAACAATGTGGATGGAACTAGAGGGCATCACGCTAAGCAAAATAAGCCGATCAGAGAAAGACAAGTATCTATGATCTCACTGATATGAGGAATTTGAGAAACAAGACAGAGGATCATAGGGGAAGGGAGGAAAAAATGAAACAAGATGAAACCAGAGAGGGAGACAAACCATTAAGAGACTCTTAATCTCAGGAAACAAACTGAGGGTTGCTGGAGTGGTGGGGGGTGGAAGGGATGGGGTGGCTGGGTGATGGACTTTGGGGAGGGTATGTGCTATGGTGAGTGCTGTGAATTGTGTAAGACTGATGAATCACAGATCTGTACCCCTGAAACAAATAATACATTATATGTTAAAAGAAGAAGATAGTAGGAAGGGAAAAATGAAGGGGAGGAAATCGGAGGGGGAGATGAACCATAGAGACTATGGACTCTGAGAAACAAACTGAGGGTTTTAGGGGGGATGGGTTGGCCTGGTGATGGGTACTGAGGGCACGTTCTGCGTGGAGCATTGGGTGTTATATGCTAACAATGAATCATGGAACACTACATCAAAAACTAATGATGTAATGTACGGTGACTAACATAATAAAATAAAATTAAAAACAAAACAAAACAGGGTGTGGGAAAGCTTATTTAATTATGACTCAAAAATCCAGAAACACAGGGTGCCTGCCTGGCTCAGTCAGAAGAGCATGCAACACTTGATCTTTGGGTCATGAGTTCGAACCCCATGTTGCGTGCAGAGTTTACTTAAATAAATAAATAAAAACTTAAAAAAAATCCAGAAACATAGTAAAAACAGAAAATCAAAACGCAAAGCATTATAAACTTTGCATGATAAAAACTATCATTATAAGCAAAGTCCCCAAAGGACAAAATCCATTAAAATACTATTAGGATTAATAACTGAGTTAAGGAAGGTTGCAGGATTGTAGGACACAAGATCAATATAGAAAAATCAATTGTATTTCTATATACTAGCAATAAATATCCAAAAATGAAAAAAAATTCCATTTATGGGGCTCCTGGGTGGCTCAGTTGGTTAAGCATCTGCTTCAGCTTGGGTCGTGATCCCGGGGTCCTGGGGTTGAGCCCCACATCGGGTTCCCTGCTCAGCGTGGAGTTACCTTCTCCCTCTCCCTCTGCCCCTACCCCCGGCTCA
Organism: Callorhinus ursinus; assembly: GCF_003265705.2. Lineage (NCBI taxonomy): Eukaryota > Metazoa > Chordata > Mammalia > Carnivora > Otariidae > Callorhinus > Callorhinus ursinus. Next base: position 1,170,911 of record NW_027397154.1, on the reverse strand, counting down.
TGCTCTCTCTCTCTCTAATAAATAAATAAAATCTTAAAAAAAATTTCCATTTACAAGCTTCAAAAGAATAAAATGCTTAAGAATATGCTTAACAGAAGTGCAGAACCTGTACACTGAAACCTAAAAACATTGTTAAAAGAGATTTCAAATGATTAAATAACTAGGAAAATATCCCATGTTAAGAGTACTTAATACTACATAATAAAAAAAAAAAGAATACTTAATACTGTTAGGATTGTAAAGCACCCCCCAAATTGATATACAGATATTTTTCAAAAGCCCAGCTGGCTGTTTTTGCAGAAATCAATAAACTGATCCTAAAATTCATCTGAAAATATCAAGGGATCCAGAATTAGCCAAAGTTGGGAAAAACCAGAACAGCCAAAGTTAGAGGAATCATATTTCCCGATTTAAAATTTTCCACAAAGCTATGGTGGTTCAACACAATGTGCTACTGGGATAACCACAGACATGCGGCCAATAAGCACAAAAGACAAATGACAAACTGACAAAACATATTTGCAATTTATATCACAAAGGGCAAATTTCCTTAATGTATAAGGGCCTTTTTAAAATTTTTTTAAAAAGATTTTATTTATTTATTTGACAGAGAGAGACACAGCGAGAGAGGGAGCACAAGCAGGGGGAGCAGGAGAGGGAGAAGCAGGCTTCCCGCGGAGCAGGGAGCCCGATGCGGCGCCCGATCCAGGAGCTGGGATCATGACCTGAGCTGAAGGCAGATGCTTAACGACTGAGCCACCCAGGCGCCCCTATAAGGGCCTTTTAAAAATCAAGGGGGAAAAAGAAAAGACTGGTAAGCTGAAAGAAAAATGGGAAAAAAAATAGACAATTCACAGAAAAAGATAATTAAATGACTTGTACATATATGAAAAGATCCTCAACAATTTCACTTATGAGAAAAATGCAAATTATAACTCCCTGGAGATAACATTTCACACTTATCACATTGGTAAAAATTTACAAGTGTGACAACATAATTAGGGCTGTGGAAAAATAGCCACTCTCAGATATTTCTAGAAAGACTGCAAAAAGATACAACTGTAAGAGAAGCATAATCAGGCAATCTTTACAAAATTATATGTACACTTATTATTGAATTCAGTTAATTCTACTTCTCTGAACTTACCCTGAGGATAGATCTCCAAAATATCAAACAAGATAGGGACATATTGGGTATTATTTCTCTCTCTTCTCTATTTATTTATTTAAGATTTTATTTATTTATTTGACAGACAGAGAGAGAGAGAGAGAGCACAAGTGGGGAGGGAGCAGAGGGAGAGGAAGAAGCAGACTCCCTACTGAGCAGGGAGCCCAATGTGGGACTCAATCCCAGGACCGCAGGATCATGACCGGGGCTGAAGGCAGACGCTTAACTGACTGAGCCACCCAGGCGCCCCTGGGCATTATCTATAGTAGGAACCATTAGGAACAACTGAAATGCCCTCTTCCTGGCAGGCTGGTTGGATAAGCTACGATATATCTACACACTCAGATATTATGAGACTATAAAAACTGTATTTTGAGATGTATAAAAAATGTTCGTAACAGCATTAATCATGATAGCAAAAAAGTACAAATAACTCACGGGGTGCCTGGGTGGCTTAGCTGGTTAAGCGTCTGCCTTCGGCTCAGGACATGATCCCGGGGTCCTGGGACTGAGCCCCGCATCGGGCTCCCTGCTCAGCAGAGAGCCCGCTTCTCCCTCTCCCTCTGCCCCTTCCCCTGCTTGTGCTCGGTCTCTGTGAAATAAAATCTTAAAAAAAAAGACAAAAGTACAAATAGCCCAAATGTCCACCAACTGACAAATGGGTAAATGAAATGGGGTATGTGGTATATCCAACAATGGAACATTATTTGGGAAGAAAAAGGAAATGATACATATTAGAGCATGTATGAACTTGGAAACAATATGCTAAGTGAAATAAATGAGTCACAAAGAAGCCGATATTATATGATTCCATTTGTGAAATGTCCAGAGAAGTTCCATTTACAGAGACAGAAAGTAGATGAAAGTAGATGAGAAAATTAGGGGAGATCATTAAAGTATGTGGAGTTTCTTTTTGGGATAATGAAAATGTTCTAAAATTGACTGTGGTAATGAATGTACAACTCTGTGAATATACCAAAAGTCACTGAAGTGTATATAATAAATGGGATAACTGTATGGTATATGAATTGTATCTCACCAAGGGCTTAGGTTTTCCCTGAGCTCAGAGACCTGAAGAAGCAGACTCTCTTTCTCTTTGCTGCTGCCCTTAAAGAAGAAAGCCACCACTGAGCTCTGCAACTACAAGAAATTAATATGAGTTTGGAAGAGAATGTCAAGCCTTGCATGAGATCATAGAGGCAGCTGATACCTTGATTCAAGCCTTGTGAGACACAGAGCTGAAATGCCCAGATTCCTGAAATTCTGGGGAAATTATAGGCAAGATAATAGGTGGGTAATGTTTTAAACTGCTAAGACTGTGGTAATTTTGTTACATGGTAGTAGACTATTAATACACATGGGTGTGTGCACATATATTTTGTAGAAGGTTTCCAAATTTCATTCCTTTTTAAGGGTAAATAATATTCCATTGTATGTATAGAATATAATTTTTTTGGTATTAATTTTTTAAAAAGATTTTAATTATTTGAAAGAGAGAGTGAGAGTGAGCAAGAGAGCACAAGCAGGGTGAGAGGCAGAGGGAGAGGGAGAAGCAGACTCCCCGCTGAGCAGGGAGCCCGATGCGGGACTCAATCCTAGGACCCCGGGATCATGTCCTGAGCTGAAGGCAGACGCTTAACCGACTGAGCAACCAGGCGCCCCGAGAATATAATTTTTTGAAGCATCTTAGATCTTGTTATTAGAGTATATTAAATCTTGTTATCTGTTAAGCCTGTCAGGCCTACATTAAGAACAGTCAAGCCAGAAATAACAATTGTTAATGAAGTCACTTTACTACCACTAGAGGGGGATAGAGCAACACAGCTGCTGCCTAGTTAACAGCAGCTGCAAACACACTTTTTCCCTGGCCGTGAACATGGGACAGAGTGAAGCCTCTATAAGAGAGAGCAGAATGTCAGTATGATTGTCCACTCCCTCCTAACCCATCTCCATTCCTAAGCGGAAGACTGAGCTTTAACAAATCATGATTTATAATTTCCGCAAACATACACAGTGATGGCCTGATGGCTCTACTCCACATTAGAGGCCAAATCACACGTGGAGAGTTCTTTAATCCTTTCTGTTAATGCCTTCTTATTTGCTTCTTTTATAAAAACAAGTAACTTCCGAATGTGGTTGTTGACCACATTGAAAGTATCATTTATTATTTTATTATTTTTTATTATTTATTATTTATTTTATTATTTTATTTTAAAAAATGATTTTTTAATTTTCTTATAGGAAAGAAAGGCAAGAAGAGCCTGTTATTCTTTAATCATGATGAGAAACTACAGAAAAAGAGAATAGGAAACAGGATTTAGAAGACAAATGCATAAAAAGTACTTATAAATGTATGTTTCTGGGCACACAAAAAATAAAGAAATAACTTGTAACTTCGGTAACATAAAAGGGGGATATGGAGCTTTACAGGAGTACAGCTTTCGTATATAACTGAAATTAACTTAGTATCAATTCAAATTACATAGTTATATCTTTGGGAAGTTATATGTAATTTCCATGGTAACCACGGAGAAAATAGCTACAGAATATACCCAAAAGGGACTGGAGGGAATCAAAATGCGTCACTACAAAAAGATCAACTAAGCAGAAAAGAAGACTGTAATGGAGGACATGAGGGTCAAAAAGCTGTAAGACAGGGGAAATAACAAAATGGCAAGTGTAAGTCCTTCCTTATTGGCAATTATTTTATTTATTTTTTAAAAGATTTTATTTATTTATTTGACAGAGAGAGACACAGCGAGAGAGGGAACACAAGCAGGGGGAGTGGGAGAGGGAGAAGCAGGCCTCCCGCTGAGCAGGGAGCCCGATGCGGGGCTCGATCCCAGGACCCTGGGATCATGACCTGAGCCGAAGGCAGACGCTTAAGGACTGAACCACCCAGGTGCCCCAATTGGTAATTATTTAAAGGTAAGTTGATTAAACTCTCCAAACAAAATGCAGAGAGAAACAAAATGGATAAAAAACATGATTTAACTATATATACTGTCTATAAGAGACTCACTTTATTTTTTTAAAGATTTTATTTATGTATTTTAGAGAGAGAGAGAAAGCACGCTTATAGGCATGAGCAGGGGGAGGGGCAGAGGGAGAGAGAGAACCCAGATGTGGGGCCCTCTCAAGACCCTGAGATCATGACCTGAGCCCAAATCAAGAGTTAGATGCCCAACTGACTGAGCCACCCAGGAGCTCCAAGAGACTCTCTAGGTCAGGAAACAAACAGGCTGAAAGGAAAACGATGGAAAAAAGATACTCCAAGTAAATAGTAACCAAGAGAGAGCAGAATGACTATACTACAGTATCAGACAAGAGAGACTTGAAATCAAAGACTGTTAGAAGAGACACAGGAGGACAGGGGAGCTTGAGTGGCTCAGTCGTTAAGTGTCTGCCTTCAGCTCAGGTCATGATCCCGGAGTCCCAGGGTCCTGGGATCAAGCCCCACATCGGGCTCCCTGCTCCGTGGGGAACCTGCTTCTCCCTCTCCCATTCCCCCTGCTTGTGTTCCCTCTCTCGCTTCTGTCAAATAAATAAGTAAAATCTTTAAAAAAAAAAGAGAGAGAGAGACACACACAGGACATTAAATATTGACAAAAGTCCGTTCACTTAGAAGCAGTCATCATTATACTCAGTAAACATTAAAGGACCCAAAATGTATGAAGGAAGTATTCACAGAACTGAAGGGAGAAACAGCTGTGCAGGAATAGCTAGAGACTTCAACTAATTTCAGTAATGGTTAGAACAACCACACAGATCGATACGGATTTGAACAACATTACAAACCAATTAGATCTAACAGAAATATAAAGAATGCTCCATGCAACAACAGATTACATAGTTTTCTCAAATGCACACAGAAAATTCCCCAAGATAGGTCATATATTAGGCCACAAAATAAGTCTTAACAGATTTAAAGACTGAAATTGTACAGAGTATTTTTTTCTGATCGGGAAATCTGGAAAATCCACAAATGTGTGGAAATCAAACAACATATATATTTTTTTAAAGATTTTATTTATTTGATAGAGAGAGACACAGAGAGGGAACACAAGCAGGGGGAGTGGGAGAGGGAGAAGCGGGCTCCCCGCTGAGCAGGGAGCCCGATGCGGGGCTCTATCCCAGGACCCCGGGATCATGACCTGAGCCGAAGGCAGACGCTTAATGACTGAGCCACCCAAGCGCCCCTCAAACAACATATTCTTAAACAATCAATAGGTCAAACAAGAAATCACAAGGGAAATTGGAAAGTATCTGGAAATTAATGAGAATGAAAACACAAACAACCAAAACTTATCTGATACAGTAAAAGTAACAGTAAGAAGGAAATTTATAGGTAAAACACACATACGTTCAAGCAGAAGATCTCAAATCAGTTTACCACAGTCCATGGTACAGACACTGTGCAAAAGTTTGGTGTTCTTTAAAAAACTAAACCTATAAGGATCTGGCAATTTCACTCCTAAGTATGTCCACAAAGGACTGAAATCAGGGACCTGAACAAATACACCTATGCCAGTTCATTGCAGCATGATTCACAAGAACCAAAACGTAGAAACAGCCCAAGTGTTCCTCAACAGGTGAGAAAGTAAACAAACTGTGGCACATCCACACAATGGAATGTTATACGGTCGTACAAAGGAATGACGTTCTGACAAATGCTACAAATACACTGACACTGAAGACACTATTAACGAATCTAGACAAAACAAGCACAAATACTGTATGATTTCACTTACATGGGGCAGCTATGAAAGGCAAACTGACAGAAGATGAAGGCACACTGGAGGCCAGGGTGTGGGGGTTACTGCTTAGTGGTTAGACTTTCTGTTTGGGGGAATGAAAAATGTTGGAGGGCCCCCGGGTGGCTCAGTCAGTCAAGCATCTGCCTTCACTTCAGGTCATGATCCCAGGGTCCTGGGACTGAGCCCCACATCAGGCTCCCTGCTTCTCCCTCTCCCTCTGCCTCTCCCCACTCGTGCTCTCTCTCACTTTCTCTCACAAATCAGATCTTTAAAGAAACAAAGAAAGAAAAGAAAAATGTTGGAAAAATGGTGGTAAAGACGGCACAACATTGTGAATGCAATTAATGACACTGAATTGTATGCTTAAAAATGGTGAAAATGGCAAATTCTGGTACTTTACCACAATAAGGAATTTCAGTAATAAAATATAATATAAATACATAAATTCATATAAAATTTGTTATATAAGTATTTATACCTACATGGTAAAAATTAATGTAATATACCAAAAACTATTAACTTCTACACTTAAAATAGGTTAATTGTATGGTATGTGAAATACATCTCAATAAAACTGTTTAGAAAAAGAAAGGATAAAAGACACACTCTTGGGGACAGTGAGGTGCAGAAGACACTGAACACCTCCTGTGTGCCAGTCATTTTACATATATCATTTCACTTGGACAGCACTGGAGGAGAGACTAGAATGTATACTTTAGAGATAAAACATTCAGTTTGGGATGATGAAAAAGTTCTGGAGATGGATAGGGATGGTGGCTGCACAAGGTAGTGTATTTAATGCCACTGAACAGTGCACTTAGAATTATTAAAATGGTTAGTTACATGTCATATATATTTAAGCACAAAATTAATTAAAATACATTAAACACAAAGGTACTTTTGTTTTTAACACTTTACTTGGGACACCAGTCTTGACAATGATTTTCTGAATTTGACACCAAAAGTAAAGGCAAATAAAGCAAAAATGAACAAGTGGGACTATATCAAACTAAAGCTCCTCTGTACAGCAAAGGAAACCACCAACAAAATGAAAAAGCAATCTACTGAATGAGAGAAAATATTTGTAAATCATCTATCTGATAATAGGTTAATATCCAAAATATATAAAGAACTCATAGAACAGTAAAAAAACAAACAATCCGATTAAAAAAATGGGCAGAGGATCTGACCTGAATAGACATTTTCCCAAAGACATACAGAAGGCTAACAGACACATGAAAAGATGCTCATCACTCATCATCAGGGAAAAGCAGATCAAAACCACAATGAGCTATCACCTCCCACCTGTTAGAATGGCTGTTACCAAAAAGATGAGAAATGCAAGAAATAACATGCTGGGAAGGAGTGGAGAAGTGGGAGCCCCTGTGCACTGCTGGTGGGAATGAAAACTGCCGCAGCCACTGTGGAAAAGAAAACAGCATGGAGATTCCTCAAAAAATCAAAAATATAACTAACCATATGATCCTGCAATTCCACTTCTGGGATATTTATCCAAAGAAAATGCAAATATTACCTGGAAAAGATATCTGCACCCCCATGTTCCCTGCGGCACTAGTTATAATAAATGAAAGCAACCTACATGTCCGTGGATGGATGAATGGATAAAGAAAACATATATATAAAGTAAATGTAGATACATATCTATTTACAATGAAATATTTTTCAGCCGTAAAAATGAATGAAATCTTGTGATTTGCAACAACATGGATGGACTTTGAGGCCATCATGCTAAGTGAAGGAAGTCAAACAGAGAAAAAAAATACCATATGATTTCACTTATATGTGGAATCTAAAAAAAAACCCAAAAAACAAAATACCACGCTCATAGATATAGAGAACATATTCGTGTTGCCAGAAGCAGGGATCTTCGGGGGCCCAGGATGGGTGAAATGGGTCAAGGGAGTCAAAACGCACAAGCTTCCAGTTATAAAAATAAACTAGCCATAGGAACGTAATGTAATGTACAGCAGGGCAACTATAGTTAATAATGCTAGATTGTATATTTGAAAGTTGCTAAGAAAATAAATCTTGAGGCACCAGGATGGCTCAGTCAGTTGGGCATCAGACTCTTGATTTTGGCTCAGGTCGTGATCTCAGGGTCGTGAAATTGAGACCCGCATAGGGCTCTGCGCTCAGCGGGGATCTCCTTGAGAGTCTCTCCCCCCCCCCCCCCCCCACGCTCTCTCCCTCTCTAAAATAAATAAATAAATCTTAAAAAGAATAGAAAAGGAAAGGAAAGGAAAAAAGAAATTTTTTTTAAATGTTTTATTTATTTATTCATGAGAGTCAGAGAGAGAGAGAGAGAGGCAGAGGCAGAGGGAGAGGGAGAAGCAGACTCCCCGCCTAGCAGGGAGCCCGATGCGGGGCTCGATCCCAGGACCCCGGGATCATGACCTGAGCCGAAGGCAGATGCTTAACCATCTGAGCCACCCAGGCGTCCAAGAAAAGAAATCTTAAAAGTTCTCATGGCGGGGCACCTGGCTGGCTCAGTGAGTAGAACATGTATCTCTTGATCTTGGGATTATGAGTTTGAGCCCCATGCTGGGTGTAGAGATTACTTAAAAATAAATCTTAAAAAAAAAAATTCTCATGGCAAAAAAAAATTTTGTAACTATGTATGCTGACAGAGGTTAAGTAGACTTATTGTGGTGATCATTTCACAAATATATACAAATATTAAATCATTATGTTGCATACCTGAAATTTACATGATGTTGGATATCAATTATAGCTCAATAAAGATAAAATGATTTATTTATTTATTTGAGAGAGAGAGAGAGGGAGAGGAAGCACCAGCAGGGGGAGGGGCAGAGTTCAGAGAAGCAGACTCCCCGCTAAACAGGGAGCTGGATGTGAGGTGTGATCCCGGGACCCTGGGATCATGACCTGAGCCAAAGGCAGATAGATGCTTAACCAACTAAGCCACCCACGTGCCCCAAAGATAAAATGATATAAAAGAAAACCTTTACTAGGGTTACTTTCATTTTCTTAGTGACTAAAATAAAAATCAGACAAGCTGAATTTTCACCCTAGTTTACCTAAAAATGATCTGTGTGACCTGAGTAAGTCATTTAACCTTTTATTAGCTTCAGTACTCCCATCAATATACAAAGTATATAGTTCAACAGCTTCATTTCATTAATAAAGTTTCATTTTTATGATTTCAGAGAAACTAATACTCAAAATATTCACCAAAATACTCAAGTCTGAAGTTCAATCTCCAATTCACTTGATATATATCTGATTTAACATAGTCTTTTAAATTCCTTTTAGATAAAATTAAATTTAAATTCCAAAAGTAATACAGCTTTTTTATAACTTCAAAAAATAAAGACAAACATAAAATGAGAAGTGCAAACCCCACTTCCCTGATTTAAATCCCATAACCTAGAGTGGTACAGTAGGCACAGGAATATCCACCCTTCCTCCCATGCCCACACTGCCATCCCCAGAAACTGGGAATATGAAGAAGGAATTAAGGTCTCTTATCTGTTGATTTAGAGATGGGGAGATTATTCTGGATTATCTGGGTGAGCCCCATATAATCACAAGGGAGCTTATAAATGAAAGAGGAACATAAAACAGGCAAAGTCAGTGACAAGAGAATAAGGTTGAAGTGTTAAAATGCTAGGACTCAATCTGTCATTGCTGGTTTTGAAGACAGAAGGGGCCCCAATCCAAGAAATGTGGGTAGCTTTTTGAAGCTGGAAAGGCAAGAAAAGGATTCTATTCTAGAGCCACCAGAGGGACTGCAGCCTTGCCAACACCTTGATTTTAGCCCCGAGAGACTCAGTTTGAACTTCTGACCCCAGGAACTGTAAGATAATAAATCTGTGCTGCTTCAAGTAACTTAAGTAACTTGCTACAGGAGGCACAGAAAACTAATAAGCAGGTTAACCTCTGTTAGTAATCTGTTGACTGTATTACTAGACATTTTTGGTACCTAAATAAAGGTATATTAATAATACAGGTTTTCTTAAACCAAGGAGTACTATCTATAACACTTGTTTCTGGTATTTTCACTAATGATATCATTATCCAACCAGGAATACAAAATAAAACACTGGGATCATCACTGACTCTAGCCCTGTCCTTGAATTCGTACCATCCACCCAATATTTGATCCCTTTCAATTTTAACATCAACATTTTCTTTTTAAAGATTTTATTTATTTATTTGACAGAGAGAGACACAGCGAGAGAGGGAACAAACACAAGCGGGGGGGCGGGAGAGGGAGAAGCAGACTTCCCGCGGAGCAGGGAGCCCGATGTGGGGCTCGATCCCAGGACCCCGGGATCATGACCTGAGCCGAAGGCAGACGCTTAACGACTGAGCCACCCAGGCGTCCCCATAACATCAACATTTTCAAGAGCCTACCCTTTCCAACACCCCGACACTGCGATTACTCTATTTCATGGTGTGATATTAGTTTCAGGTGTACAATACAGTGATTCAACACTTCCATGTATCACCTAGTGCTCATCATGACAGGTGCACTCCTTCCTCTCCCATCGCCTATTTTCCCTGCCACCCCACCCACCTCCCCTCTGGTGACCATCAGTGTATTCTCTAGGGTGTAAAGAGTCTGTTTCTTGGTTTGTCTCATTCTTTTTCCCTTGTTTTGTTTCATTTCTTAAATTCCATGTATGAGTGAAATCACATCCCCTCATAACTTTTTAAAACCTATGATGATTTACATACAAAAGAGTAACTCTGCAATTTCTTTGTACCATGCTGTGGCCCAAAAACAAACTGACAGAACATGGAGGATTTTTGGGGCAGGGAAATCATTGTGGGATATTACAGTGGTGGATACACGTCATACATTTATGAAAACCCATACAACATACAACACCAAGAGTGAACTCTAACGTCAACTATGGACTTTGAGGGGATAATGATGTGTCACAGTGTAGGTTCCTGATCATAATACATCTAACACTGTGATGCAAGATGTTGAAAGTAGGAGAGGCTGTGCGGGCCAGGGGTTATATGCAAACTCTCATCACTTTATATTAATTTTGTTAACCTAAAACTGCTCTAAATAATTATTTATTAATTAAAAAACAAAACAAAGAAAAAACCCCAAATTGCTACAAACAATAACCAACCAGCCCACAAAAATATACTGGCTTCACAATTTGTAAAAATGTATACATGTATCAGTCTGATCAATTTCTTCAAAATATTCCAAAATAAACCCATTGTCTTCCTCATTTCTAAGAGGTGAGTAGCTCGTTCTTACATAAACAAGGGGGAGGGAGAGGGAAAGGAAGAGAATCTCAAGCAGACTCCCCACTGACCACAGAGCCTGATACAGGGCTCGATCTCACAGCCCTGAGATCATGACCTGAGCCAAAATCAAGAGTCGGACGCTAACCAACTGAACTACCCAGGCCTCCCCTGATGAGAGACATTTTAAAACACCGATGTGGTTGAAGATACTGATCTTTTGACTCACAGTCTGACTTTATTATTAATCTCCTTTTTTAAGGGATTTAATTCACAAAAAGTACATTAGTACACACAGAAATAAAAATTGAACTTAAAATTATTGAGCAGAAAACTGAGAACATTGCTTAAAATTATAACTAAAATAGCTCTTTCCAAAATACATTTCCATTTTCTCATTTATAGTTACAGAATGCTAATTTTTTTTTAGGCACCATCATCTGAAATATTAACCATTATTTCCCAGCCTGATGTGGCTGAAGTGTGGTTCTGTGATTATGTTCTAGCCAGGGACTATATTTTGTAAGCTTCCTTTCTTAGTCAGTCTGGGCTGCTGTAATACATTAATGGGTGGCTTAAAAAACAAATTTTTATTTCTCACTCTTCTGGAGGCTAGAAAGTCCAAGATCAGGGTTGAATTCCAGTGAGAACACTCTTCCTGGCTTGCAATGCCACCTTCTTGCTACTCCTCACACAGTGGAGAGAGATCACCTCTCTGTGTTTTCTTCTAAGGCCACTAATCCTGTTCACCAGGGCTACCCCCTCATGACCTAATTACTTCCCAAAAGCCCTACCTCCAAATACCATCACATCAGGGACTAGGGATTCAAATTATGAATTTTGGGGTTGGGGATGGGAAGACACATTCACTTCATACTGTTTCCTTGCAAAGAAGCTGCATGCTTTTTATACTCCCTTTCTTCTTTTCTGCTTTCTAAAATGATGACCTTATGGCTGAACTCTAGCAGCTATGTTGGAATAACAGGTAACCACAGAAATGGAAGCTTAATGCTGAGATGGAAGAACAGAAAGAAAGGATTCTAGATCCCTGAAGATACTGTGAAGTTCCCACATTAACCCTGAAGTGTGTACTTCATAACGTTTTTTACATTAAAGGAAAATGAATGTCTATCTTCTTCAAGTCTTGGATATTTGAGAGAATTTCCTATTTTGGGAGCTGAAACTAATAAGCTTAATGATTAAAACATTTTCATGATCCAAGAAGCAGGAACAGAGTACAAACAGCTTATGTGGCATCTACTTCAGTGGCAAATAAATAGAAAATCTTTTTTTTTTTTAAGATTTTATTTATTTATTTGTCAGAGAGAGAGAGAGAGAGAGAGAGAACACACAAGCAGGGGGAGTAGCAGGCAGAGGGAGAAGCAGGCTCCCCGCTGAACAGGGAACCCAATGCAGGGCTCTATCCCAGGACCCTGAGATCATGACTTGAGCTGAAGGTGGACACTTAACCAACTGAGCCACACATGTGTCCTAATAGAAAATCTTTTCAATGCAAAATAAGGTGCTGTGGTTTACATGGAGATCACTTTAACCACACCAAGTAAGATATAGCTCTAAAATCTACTCTTTCCTCTTTCTATTTCACTCTTTCTTGCCAAAATTCAGACCGTCACGACCTTCTGAGGGACACTGCGTTTCTCCCATTAGTCACCCCTCATTCATTTTCCGCTCTGGGGCTAGAGCTCCTTATAACACATATTTGCACTTTTCCTTTCCTAAAAATATCCTATTTAATTTCCTACAGCTTAATGAGGTAAGTATCTCAAGAGTCCATTAGGTCCATGGTTTTGTGATCTCTATCAAGCAGTGCTTATTTTCCACAACACCACTACATTTCAGAAGCACTGAAAAATCTTTGCATCCTAGTATGTGCCTAGGACAGGCTATCCTCTTCAACTGGAATGCCCTTTTCTACCTTGCAAACTAGTACTGAACTTCCAGAACCTACCTCAACTGTATTCTCTGAGATACCTCTTACTCAGTGACAGGTGGTATCTCTTCAGGCTCTACTTTAAATATTTTTTATTTATCTAGTTGAGAGAGAGAGAGAGAGAGAGAGAGAGAGAGAGAGAGAGAGAGAGAGAGAAAGCGAGTGCACATGAGCAGGGGGAGAGGGAGAAGCAGGCTTCCTGCTGAGCACGGAGCCCGATGCAGGGCTTGATCCCAGGCCCCGGGGAACATGACCCAAGCCGAAGGCAGACACCCAACTGACTGAGGCCCCTAGGCGCCCCCAAGCTCTACAGATTCTTGAGAGTGCTTCTTCAGCTGTACCTTCCCAAGGGAAGAGGACGTTCTTACAAGAAGTATATTTTACTCATCTGACAAAGTGTTTGGAAACAAGAAAGCATTCAATGAATGAAGAATGAATGCAGAAAATCATCAAGGTCATTAGAGATACACACATAGTGCCATTTTTCTTATGTTTAATTAAGAAAAAAGGCACCATTAGAATCCAAACTACAGATATATAATTTAGACAGGCAGAGAGAAGATAAAGATGAGGGAAGATACTGAAATTAGTGTTATACTATGCCAACTAACTAGAATTTAAATAAAAAAATGAAACAAACAAAAACCAACCACCCCAGAAAAAGATCTGAGAAAATAATCAGCCCCAAACAGCACAGGGCAGTATCATGAGAAAAGTGAACACCAAGGTGTTTGTGCTGAGATTCTTATCTGTGTACATTACACTTGTATCATGTTTTCTGATACTCAAAAGTGTTTTTTCGAACATGGAAGAATAACAGGTCTGCAAAGCCTGTCAGCTGATAGGTAATACTACTTACTCTGTAGTTTTGTAAACGTCAGAATACAGCCCTGCTTTCTGATACTTCTTCTTTGGGGGACGTGGGGCCTTCTTTTCCCTTGGGATGAGAGAAAGCACAGGCTGCAAGGTATTTTCAGGTTCGGGAGGCTTGGCTGGGGTTTCAGGAGGACTGGGAATCTCAACTGCTGCTTCAGTAAAGCTAGAAAGACAAGTTTAAAGGAAATGTTTATTATTGGCTATTTAAAGAACAAGACAGCAAGTAAAACACAAGGTACGGGACTTCCTCATCTGACTGTGATGGAGTAACAGATACCAGACTTGTCCTCCTGACAGAAACTATTAGAAATACAGTAAACTACTGTAAACCTGGAGGTTTACGAAACACTTAGCAGGCACTGGATAACAGGACAGCACTCTGACCCTGAGAAAACGGAAAAGAAAAAAAGAAAGAAAAAAAAAATAAGAAGGCGCCTGGGTGGTTCAACCAGTTTCGAGTCCAGCTCTTGATCTTGGCTCAAGTCTTGATCTCAGGGCTGTGCGTTCGGGCCTGTGTGGGGCTCCACGCTGGGTGTGGAGCCTACTTAAGGGGAAAAAAAAAAAAAAAGAATGGTCCTAGAGCAATTTCCCTTTGTAGGGAGGGTGATGGTGGAAGGAGAAGAGCCACAGCAGAGAACAGCCAACGTGATGAACTGAACAGAAAGCAGAGAGGTTGAGGGCACCGGGACTGCTGGGGCAGAGTACTGGCGTGGAGAAAGCCACAGAGGAAAGTAATTCTAGAAATCTGTAAGGGCCTCCCATAGTACACTGCTAAATGCTAGGTTGTGTACATGCAGGGTGAAATTCTATAAGGCTGGACAAAGAACCACCAACCTACTGTATGTTGTAACCTGAACAACTCCCAGAGCTCACACACGATGGCAGGTGATTCCACAAGGCAGAGTGCAAGGACACTGCCTAATACTAGGGCATTCCACAGATATCCCAGAGGGGAGTATCACTCATTTCCATATAGCTCAACTATTCCTCGACTAAAGACCAGCACTAATAAAGCTTAAAAACAGTCTTGAAAAGAATCTAAGCCAAACCACAAGTAACTTAACTGCCTACCAAAAAACCCTGAACATTGGGAAAAGAACAAAAACCACACACACAATTATGCAACATTTACAATGTAAAGAAATTCACAGGGAAAAAAACCCAAAGATTCATGGCCAAATATTTTCTAAATTTGATAAAAAGTATAAACTTAAAGTTCCAAGAAGCTAAACAAACCATAAACAATACAAATTCAAATAAAACAAGGCATATCATAGTAAATCGCTAAAAACTACTCAAGAAAATTTAAGAAGCGAGAGGACAAAATACACAACCTATACAGGAGTACAAAAATAAGAATGAGTGCAGATTTCCTGTCTGAAACAATGCAAGCCAGAAGGCAATGATATAACATCTGTAAGTACTAAAGGAGGAGGAAGGGGAGAAAGAGGGGAAGGAGGAAAGGCCTGTTAAAATAGAATTCTAAGTCAGTCAAAAACATCTTTAAAAATTAAGTTGATTCCTGGGGCGCCTGAGTGGCTCAGTCTGTTAAGCATCTGCCTTCAGCTCAAGTTGTGATCCTGGAGCCCCACGTCAGGCTCCCTGCTCAGTGTGGAGTCTGCTTCTCCCACTTTCTCTGCTCTCCCCCAGCTTGTGCTCCCGCGTGCTCTCTCTCTCTCAAATAAATAAAATCTTAAAAAAAAAAAACTAAGCCAATTCCAGTTCCAGGCAGAGATGGAATAGATACTGCCACTTATCGTTCCACTAAGTAAAACTAAAAACCCTAGAAATTATAAAAAACACAAACATAAGCAAACAGATTGCTAGGGCCCTTGCGACCAAAGCAATGACATGGCAGGGAATTTCCTACATAGTCTTTCACTACTGAGTCTGAGGCAAAAAGAACAAACTGTTTCCCTAATATTATGGACAAGGAAATTGTCTGCTCTCATCATATGTTCAGCATCAAAGAAAAAAGTTCTAGACAGTGCAAAAAGGTGAGAAAAAGAAAAAAACCGGAAGAGTCAGTTCTCTAATTTCATTCTTTTTCAAGATTGTTTTGGCTGTTTGGGATTCCTTGAGATTCCTGATGAATTTTAGGATAGGTTTTTCTATTTTCATAAAAAACATCACTGGGATTGTGCACTGAATCTGTAGATCGCTTTGGGTAGTTCTGGTATTTTAACATTAGGTCTTCCAGTCCATGAACACAAGCTGTCTTTCCATTTATTCACGTCTTCTTTCATTTCACTAAACAATGTTTTGTAGTTTTGTTTTTTTTTTTAAGATTTTATTTATTTGAAAAAGAGAGAGAGATTGAGAGAATGAGTGGGAGGAGGGGCAAGGGAGAAGCAGACTCCCCGCAGAGCAGGGAGTCTGACGGAGGACTCTATCCCAGGACCCTGAGATCATGACCTAAGCCAAAGGCAGACACTTAACCAATTGAGCCACCCAGGCGCCCTGTTTTGTAGTTTTCAACATACAAGTTTTGCCTTCCTAAATTTATTCTTAACTATTCTATTCTTTTTGATGCTACCGTAAGAAGAATTGTTTTCTTAATTTCCTTTTGGGACCTTTTGGGAAAATTGTTGGTTTACAGAAATGCAGCTGATTTTGTATGTGGATTCTGTGTTCTCAACTTTGCTGAACTTGTTCAGTAGCTTTAATAGTTTTTGTGTGAGATATTCAAGGTTTTTGGCATATAAGATCATGGCATCTGTGAACAGAGCTAATTTTATTTTTTCCTTTACAATGTGGATGCCTTTTACTTCTTTCTTGCCCGACGGCTCTGGTTGGGAATTTTAATACTCTGCTGTGTTGAAGTGGCACAGGAGGGCACCTTCCCTCGTTCCTGGCATCAGGGGAAAGCTCTCAACCTCTCACCACTGAGGCTGTCGGCTGTGTTTTTTTTTGTGCATGGCCTTTATTATGTTGAGGTAGTTTCTTTCTGATCATAGAATGCTCAGAGTTTTTATCACAAACATGTATTAGAGTCTGTGAAATTATGTTTCTTCATTTATTGGCATTCGTGTGATTTTTCTTCAGCCTTTTGATGTGATGAATAACCTTAATTGACTTTTAATTGTTGAACAAATCTTACATAACTGGGATACATCATACTTGGTTATAGGATCTATCTATCTACCCATCCATCCGTCTATCCAATCAACTTATTATCTTTTTACCTGTTCTTAAGTGTTTAATCATTTAATTTATTATTTTTTACTGTTCTCCTTTCCAGGCAAATTCATTTCTACTTCTGTGCCTTATTTCTTTCTTCTGCAATCAAAAATGTTTTCTGCTTTCCTGCTTATCACCTACATATATAAATGCTCCAAGTGCCACGTTTCCCCATGTGCTGTCCATAGACCACACACATCAGAATTACCATGACAGCTTACAAGAAATGCAAATGCCTATTCACAGAATTTTAAAAATTCTTATTAATGAAGTCTGGGATGGACAACTTCCTAACCTTGCTGGTATCTATATCCAACACTAGGCACTTATTCTCTCTGTTTTAAAGATTTATTTATTTGAGAGAGAGAGAGAGAGAGAGTGTGTGTGTGTGTGTGTGTGTGTGTGTGTGTGTGTGTGAGGGCAGGGGCAGAGGAGGGGAGAGAGAGAGAGAGAGAGAGAGAGAGAGAGAGAGAAGCAGACTCCCCGCCAAGTGTGGAGCCTGACATGGGGCTTGATCTCACAATCCCGAGATCCTAACTTGAGACAAAATCAAGAGCTGGATGCTTACACAACTATGCCACCCTGTACACTCCCTTTACAAGAACATCCATCTCATTCTACTTAGCCTCTGACACCCTACACTGCACTGCTGCTCTCCCTACTTTGTACCATGGCCCAACTCCTCACTCCATTAGGTCTCTAACATCAAACCCAGGGTCACCATGGTTTCCATACCCCATTTGGATACCTATGCCTAATGGCTTTAAAACAATATTATTTCAAGGGGCGCCTGGGTGGCTCAGTAGGCTGAGTACCCGACCCTTGGTTTCGGCTCAGGTCATGATCTCAGGATCATGAGATTGAGGCCCGAGGTGAGCTCTGCACTCTGCAGTGAGTCTACTTGAGATTCTCAATCTCCCCCCTCCCCGCTCCCCCAGTGCATGCACTCTTTCTCTGAAGAAAAAAAAAAAAAAAAAGTTTTATGGGGGAGCCTGGGTGGCTCAGTCAGTTAAGTGCCAGACTCTTGATTTTGGTGCAGGTCATGATCTTAGGGTCATGAGATCAAGCCCCTTGTGGGGCTCTACACTGGCCACAGAACCTGCTTAAGAGTCTCTCTCTCTCCCTCTGCACCTCCACCACCCACCCCCCCTCGACTTGCATGTGTGCTCTCTAAAAGAAATAAATAAAAAAGATAAAATATGGTTTTATGATATATTTATCTACATCAATACAATACTTTGTTCAGTTTCCATGGTTTTTCTTTTTCTTTTGCTTTATAAAAACAGTACCAGCTAGTAAATCATTTTTAGGGACTTTTTTTTTACTTAATATTATGTTTCTAAGACTCATCCATTATTATTACATATCAGCTGTAATTCATTATTTTTATTACCATATCATATTCCATTGTGTGAAAAACTAGAATATATTTATTCCTTTTAACGGTAATCTTGGATATTTCCATTTTCTATATGTTATAACCAATCTTGCTACTACCTTTCTGAAAAGTGTTTTCTGGTGATTGCTGGGCAAGAGCTTTCTAAAGGGGAACTGCTA
This sequence comes from Callorhinus ursinus, assembly GCF_003265705.2. Classification (NCBI taxonomy): domain Eukaryota; kingdom Metazoa; phylum Chordata; class Mammalia; order Carnivora; family Otariidae; genus Callorhinus; species Callorhinus ursinus. Next base: position 1,152,169 of record NW_027397154.1, on the reverse strand, counting down.
GATTATATAGAATTTATTTGTAACACATTTTTTTTGTTATATATTCTGGATACCAAAACTATACACATTATATGTGTTATAAATTTCCCACTTTGTAGCAAGTCTTCATATATTTGCCATGATGATGTTTGATGAGTAGAAATCCTTAGCTTCTTATGCCCAATTATGGCATAGGTTTTATTGGAAGAGTCTAGAGAATTTCCGTAGTAAAGATTTTATTTATTTATTTGACAGAGAGAGACACAGCGGGAGAGGGAACACAAGCAGGGGGAGTGGGAGAGGGAGAAGCAGGCTTCCTGCGGAGCGGGGAGCCTGATGCGGGGCTCAAACCCAGGGCCCTGGGATCATGACCTGAGCCGCAGGCAGACGCTTAATGACTGAGCCAGCCAGGCACCCCTGGAAATTCTTAGTTTTAATATAATCCAGTATATCAGTCTTTACTTGTATGATTACTGCTTTTGATATCTTGTTTATGAAATCCTTCCTGACAACAGGGTTGTGATATTTTTCTCCTTCCATCTATTAGACTTAGAAAGTTTAAAAAGTTTTGCTTTTAATGCTTATGGATTCAGTCAACTGGGAATTAATTTTATTATACAGGATAAGACAGAATCCAATTTCTTTTCCATTACTATGTGATATCAATTTTTTTTAAAGATTTTATTTATTTATTTGAGAGAGAGAGAGCACAAGAGGGGGTAGGGTCAAAGGGAAAAGCAGACTCCCCGCCAAGCAGGGAGCCCGAAGTGGGACTCGATCCCGGATCATGACCTGAGCTGAAGGCAGTCGCTTGACCAACTGAGCCACCCAGGCGCCCTGTGATATCAACTTTTAGGGCACAATTTATTAAATATTGTTTTCTGTCCCTATTTTATTTTTTTTAAGATTTTTATTTAACAGAGATAGAGAGAGAGCACAAGTAGGCAGAGCAGCAGACAGAGGGAGAGGGAGAAGCAGGCTCTCCACCAAGCAAGGAGCCCGAGGCGGGGCTCGATTCCAGGACCCTGGGATCATGACCTGAGCCGAAGGCAGCCGCTTAACCGACTGAGCCACCGAGGCGCCCCTTCTGTCCCTATTGCAGTGTTACCTCTGTCATATAGCAAGCTTGCATACATACGTGCTTCTGTTTCTCTTACAGAAGAGAAACTACTGTGTTCTGTTCTACACTGGCTTAATACACCATAGCCTGAAATTAAGTCTTGGGACAAAAACCTTTACTTTATTCATTAATTCCATTCCCTGGAATACACCGTAAAGAAATGAGTGCCCACATCCATCAGTGGACATTAAAGGAATTTTAAGAGAAACATTTTTGGATAATAGCCTCAAAGTGGAAATAACCCAACAGTAAAATGGAAAAACTGTATTGTAGACAAACAACGGATTAGTACACAATAAAAAGAAGGTAACTACAGCAATGTGTAACAACATAGATGGTTTAACATGTATATATATGGTGAGCAAAAAAGGTGAGACACAAAAGCATATTTCATGTATAAATTCCATCTAAATGAAGTTCAGTAAGGATAAACTAAAGAATATTGTCAGGGTTACATACTTAAATGGTATTAAAAAAGTTATAGATGTGGTTACCTTAGAAGTCAGGAGACTGATTATGGCTAATGGTAGGCAAGCAGTTTGTGATTGGGAAGGCACATGGGATGCTAGCTAGCAGTGTTCCATACATTCACCCCTTCTATGTCTACATTGGTTGTTAACTTTGGGAAAAAAATTTTAACCTGATTTATGTTTTTTTTTTTTTTTAAAGATTTTATTTATTCGACAGAGAGAGACACAGCGAGAGAGGGAACATAAGCAGGGGGAGTGGGAGAAGGAGAAGCAGGCCTCCCGCAGAGCGGGGAGCCCGATGCGGGGCTCGATCCCAGGACACCGGGATCATGACCTGAGCCGAAGGCAGACGCTTAACGACTGAGCCACCCAGGCGCCCCATGTTTATGTACTTTCTGTATGTGTATTCCCCTCCTTACTTCCCTCACCATCTCTAAAGAGGTTTTTTATTGTTTTTGTTTTTTTTTTTAAAGTTTATTTATTTATGTAAGTATCTCTACACCCACCTGGGGCTCAAACTTATAACCCTGAGATCAAGAGTCCCAAGCTCCACCGACTGAGCCAGCCAGGCGCCTCTAAAGAGTTTTAATGAGACGAGAATGATCCTTTTATTTCAAATGTGGTTGAATTTTCTTGTAAACCGTCCAGTCCTGCTGCTTTTTTTTTTGCCATAAGATTTTAAATTAAAATTCCATTTATAGAAAAGAAGCACTCAGGCTATTTCTTCTTGGGTAGGTTTTTCCTAGGAATACGTACATCTCAACTATTTGTTGGGTGTAACGTGCTTAGAGTCATTTTTTAATCTCTCATATATAGCTTATCTCCTTTTTAACTCATAATGTTCTTCATTGATCAACTCTACCAGCAGTGTGCATATTTTATTAGTCTTCAAGGAACTAACTTTGGTCTTCGGTGATTCTTTCTATTGTACCTTAGCTTTGTTAATTTAATGTATATGTTAATTTCTTCAAATTCTAAAATGTAATTTTGTGGAAAATTAAAGTGTTTAATGTTGGTGACTATGATACTAGAATTTCCTGGAATGGAAAGGCTTTTCTGGAATAAAGCCTTTTCTCTGAAGCACATTTTTTTTTTTTTTAAGATTTTATTTATTTGACAGAGAGACAGTGAGGGTGGGAACAAGCAGGGGGAGTGGGAGTGGGAGAAGCAGCTTCCCGAGGAGCAGGGAGCTGGATACAGAGCTCAATCCCAGGACCCCAGGATTATGACCTGAGCAGAAGGCAAGACACTTAACAGACTGAGCCACCCAGATGCCCCTCTTTTCAGTATTTTAAAGCCTCAGTGACTAAAACGGAAAAACACTGATACTAAAATAGTCTGATGGGAAGAAACAATAAAAATAGACCCTAAGACCCCAAAACATTTAAAATTTAGTATATAATAAAGGTATCATTTCCAATAAGTAGGGAAAAATTAATCAATAAATAGTGCTAAGACTACCATTTAAAATTTTTTTAAAGTTTAAATTACATCTCTTTTTAAAACGAAATCTCTATTTTCCTGCCTTTCCAAAAAAAATACTACAATTCAGTGGGAATATAAAGAGTAAAAACTACATACAACATAAAAACAGCCATGTTTATAAAACTAACCTTGACAATGAGTGATCATAAATATAGCACTAACTCATAACTTGTACTAAAGCAAATTTCAACTGATTTAAACACCTATATGCAAAAGCTTATATGGAGGGCGCCTGGGTGGCTTAGTTAGTTAACCATCTGCCTTTGGCTCAGGTCATGATCCCAGGGTCCTGGGATCGAGTCCCGCATTGGGCTCCCTGCTCAGCAGGGAGTCTGCTTCTCCCTCTTCCTCTGCCCCTCCTCCTTGCTCATTCTCTCTCTTAAATAAATAAATAAAAATCTTAAAAAAAAATAAAGGTAATATGGAATCCATTAAAGGAGAACAGTTAAATAAATTATTCTATATTCTTAGCATGGAGTAAGGTAATTCTACATGTCCTAATGACAAGATCTCTGAGACACATGATGAGAAAGAGTTAAAAACTACAGTGTGTTACCACTTATATAAGACAACAGCTTTGCAGATGCACCCATTTGTACAGGTATAAGAAAAGATATCAAAGTATACATAGTATACTGATTTTTTTTTTTTTAAAGATTTTATTTTTAAGTAATCTCTACACTCAGAGTGGGGCTTGAATTCACGACCCCAAGGTCAAGAGTCACATGCTCCCCGGACTGGGCCAGCTGGGTGCCCCTCCGTGGTACAATGTTCACAGTCACGCCTTTGAGGAGAACAGGATTTGAGAGGAAATGAGATCATGTGAAAAGAGACTTAACTTTTCAATCAGTAAGCTTTCAGCTTCACTAAAAGTAGTACAAGCACATACTACAATGAAAAAAATTTCAATCCCATATATTCTCTAGGAAAAAAAAGTATTTTTCCCAGATGTATGCATTAGAGAGATATGAAAAACCTCTCTATATAGGATTCACCAAGGCAGATGGCAGAGAAAAAGACTGATAAACTCTCACTGTTGTATTATTGTTTGGCAAGAAAATAAAAAGAAAACAACAAACACAAAGGGTTATCATTCTGACTGTATATAATGAGTACCTAAAAAATAGGTAAGGTACATAAACAAATACTAATGTCCCAATATGCAAATAAGTGCAAATTAAAATAAGTAGGAAGCAACATTTAGGAAGTATATTTCACCTAAATTAAACTGATGAAGACATTTTTGCCCTGCCTCCGATAAAGATTTTTAGAAAGATAATTGCCAGGGTAGGTAAGAGTGGGCGGTAAGAAGTATATGACTATTACTGTATAAAATTAGTAGAAGTATAAATTGGTGTAGCTTTTAAGAGAGCAGTTTGAAAATAAATGTTAAGAGGCTTAAAAACGTGTCTAGCAGTTTTAATTTGTATTTCTCTAATTGTGAACAGGGCCGCCATGTAACTATGAATGAGCATGCTGTATTTAGTAAAGGAAAAGTCATCTGCAAATGGTGAATACTATATTATAACTCATTTAAAACTACCAAGCGTACCTTCAGGGAAAGAATCTGGTTGGACACGTAACAAAAGGATTAAAAGCTCTTTTTTGGGGAGTGATTTTTGGCTCTGCACTCTACACCTTTTAGAAAAAAGTAAGACTATAATAAGGAAACTATGAAGAAAATAAATCTAACATGCAGAAAAATGTGTGACGACAGGATGAAAAGTCTGGAGCACAGAGAAGAGTGTGAGCCTAAAACTAATCCCAGGCACACAGCTATGTGTTGGGTAAAACACATAACCTCTCTGGGCCCTTGAATTCCTCCTCTGCAAAGTCAGGGTTTCAGCCTGGACTGTTACATCCCATGTGCTTCTTAATATTTCATAATTGCGGGCAGCCATAAATAACACTTTTAAATAAAACAGAAGAGCAGGTTTTACATAATGAAAGGTTAGGAGGTTACCTGAAGAATTAAGCTGCATATGTATGTTACGTTTATAAAAAGCTGTTTTTCTCCCCTCAGATAAAATGTCAAACAAGGATACTTACCTCTTAGTATGCTCTTGCTCTTCCTCTGGGAATGGCTTCTGCTTTTTCTTGGTCTGTTCTTCCAACAGCCAACTTTTCCTCTTCAGCCCCTTCTTATGTTCTGGACTCAGGTTTACGCTCTGTACAACAGCCTCAATGACATCTGTAACTGTGTCGGGACGGAGGGGTAGGGCTGCTCTTTCTTCGCCTTCATTCGAGTCAGGGCTGACAAACCGGGCAGCCTGGAATGCTTGCATTGACACCACAGCCTGGAGAGGGCATTTCCGAGGTCGCCCTGGTCTGCGTTTCACAAAGTTATTCCCTGTCCTGGCCTGTCTCTGAAGTTTTTTGGCTTTTAATATTTTATTGACATGGTCCAGGTTTTTCTTAGTGGCCAAGATTTTGTCATAATTGCACATTTTCCGAGCTTGGCGCTGCATGGCTTCCACAACACTTCTCTTGATATGATGGGGCGAGCAGCTGCTCGGCAGCTTCTCAGACAGGAGTGAGATGCTACTACCGCAAGAGTCACCGGGGGCTGAGGGCACCAGAAGGCTGTCCGGTTTTCCCAGGGCTCGCTCCCTGCTGTGGCTGCGGCCTGGACTGGAGGGAGGTGGCCCCGAGGCAGATGCAATCACAGCATCTATATTCTTCTCCAGGGGCTCCTGGTCCTCATGTTGGACCATCCGCTGCAGCAGACTATCCACAGAGTCATCCCCGGAAGCAAGCAATCTTGGACTTCGAGAGGGAACTCCGTTTACTAAATAAGACAACAAATCACACATAGAGACAAACTGAACACAGCTAGTCATTTAAATTAACTTTTTACATCAAAGGAATACTGCTCCATTTTTCTTAACAGGATTAAACATCCTAACACCATATGCATTTGTCTCTCCCAAGCAAGCTGATGGTTTATTTTCCTGAATAAGGCGTATTACAGTAATCATGATAAATTCAAAATTGGCCTGTTTCCCTAACAATATGTGAGTTAAAAAGCAACAACAACAATTCTCACTCTCTGAGATGAGGAGCAGAAAGAAATAGTGTATTTCTTCAAAACTGACAGTCCATCTAACTGTAGAGACTTGCCAGTTAAATGCTGGTGGTATTTCTAGTTCAGTGCTTTTTCTGACAATGCTGCAAGTACAAAGGATATAAGTGAAACTTCTTAAGAAAAGCTTTAAAACTAGAATACTAAACATATGTATAAACTAATTTAAAGAACACATGTTGACGGTAAGATCGGAAAATAAGTGGCCTTCAATGAATCTTGTTATCTTAGTGGCCCAACGACTTGGTGATCTTTGTTTCTTCAAATACCACTCCACACGTTTTTATGACTACACATAATGTGGGAAATGCTCACCTTCCTCTGGCAAGCCATATTAGTTTTACAGTATCTGTAAACATCAGATTGTAACAGGGCCATTTCCCAAGAGACCTAGTTGCTTACTATTAATGAACAAAGGTCGTACTTTTCCAAAGCTGATCAATGGATTTCCTACCTATGTGAGTTTAAAATGTGGTACTATTCTAGGTACTCCTTTACAAGCCTGGGGCATTCTAGATTCCGTCTCATCAATTTTTCTCAAATTACCAGTAACTTCCTTCAGATAATATCCAGTAGAGTCTTGTTTAAATTCAGGATTTTTCAAATTTCAAATTCTCAGACCTATTAAATATCACTACTTCTTAAAATCTGGCCTCCACTGTTTCTCTGGTAATACATTTTGATTATCTTCCAGTTACTTGCAACACTATCAGATTTAACTGTAGAGGTCCCTAATCCCCGATACTGTGTCTTTACTTTTCATACTTACTTCCCCAATGGCAACATGTTTATTCTCACAGTTTCAATGATAAGAACACACATACGCATCTTCAATTTTCTCTGAAGATGACCACAATGAGAACTGCTTCCTTCCTATACCTGGCTTGAGTCCGTGAGCATTTCTCACTTTCTCTGGTACAAGTGCTTTCCTCGTTGAACTCTCCAAGCTCTTTGGCAATTCATTCAACTACCACCTATATTCTGAGATGCCCAAATCTCTATTTTCTGGATAAAACTTTTCTTCTACTTCTCTACTTTTGCATGTTTCACAGATTTCTCAACTCACATTCACAACTTAAGTCATTACCTCCTCCTTCAACCTTGCTCCTCCAGACTACGAACCTCAGTGAACGATACCATAAAGGCAACTCTTCTACATTATATATATGGAGCACCAGTTACAAGGCAGGAATTTTGTCAGCCAAGCTCAGGTCACATCATCTATTATTTCTCCTCTACTCTCCCCACAAACCATAAAATGTGGTTTTATGTTAGTCTGGTCTCTTCAACCTATCCACTTTCCTTCACACTACCACAGCCACTCGATACTAAGCTAACCTTGTCTCCCTGCCCTAAAGCAACAGCCTACCTGCTTGTAGAGCTATTACAACCTGTACCCAAGTCTTTGTTCTCCCACCAAGTGGTAGCATTTAATTCTCCTCTTGAGTATGAGCTGCCCTTAGTGAGGTGCTTCTAGCAAAGAGAATTCCACAGAAGAACATGCTGATTTCCAAGTTCGGGTTAGAAAAGGCAGGACACATTCCACCTGGGTCTCTCTGAGAACATCTGCCCTTGGAAACCCAGCTTCCACAGTATAAGTCAGTCTAGGCAGGATACTGTCCTGTTTCCCAATAGATCCTGCTAAGGTCATAGACAATAGCTTTCATAACAACGACTGCAGCCATCAGTAAAACCATATATTAAACATATACTATCCCTTTTAGTGTATTTATCCCTTTGGATGTATTTCAAAACAGAGCATTAGTTCAAGGATGGGCCCTAAGATGTCTTGTACAAAACTGTATTTGTTCAGTTGTTTATGTATCTCAATTACTAAACAGAGGGTCTCTAAACTCTCTACTATTTCATTTTTTTGTCTGTAACTAGAAGGTTAGGCCATAGTTCTGACTGAGTGATTTGCCTTTTGAATGCAAAATAAAGGTTGTCACTCTTGTGCTACTGGAGTAAATGAGAATGCTAGGTCAACCAATACTGAGGATGTACTGAGCAAAAACACTTAAGTTTATACGGAATAGGAATTAAATTTGCATTTGGCTCTGGAATAAACTCAGGGCACTACCATTCGACAACAAATTTTCATTAATTTTTTTCTGGGTCCCACAGGCAATATAAATCTGCATGTGAGGGGAGCATCTGCCTTCAGCTCAGGGCATGATCCCAGGGTCCTGGGATCGAGTCCTGCATTGGGCTCCCTGCTCAGTGGGGAGCCTGCTCCTCCCTCTCCCTCTGCCCCTCCCCCTGCTGTGCTTTCTCTCACTCTCTGTCAAATAAATACATAACTAAAACCTTAAAAAAAAAAAATCTGCATGTGAGACAGGAGGTGAGAATGAGCTTGTGGAGAGGTGCTCCTTTTCTTGCTCCTGCCTTCTTCTGTGATGGGTTGGTTTCCATTTGCTCTTACCCTGGTAAATGTCACCTTTAGGGAGTGCCAGATTTATGCAGGGAAATCTGATGTGAACCTCTGTGCTGCTCAGGCTCTACGCCACCAGGAATGAGGCAGATGTCAAACGGTTCTAATACTCTTTAGTTCTGTTGGATCAAGCTTTCTGAAAACGTCTGGTTTCCTATTTATTTATCTCAAAGTTCAGCAATGTTTTAAGAAATGTTTTCCAAGTTTTATCTAGTATTTTAGTTTTAGGGACCAAGAAGTTTGTTTGCTCAGTACATCTAATTTACCTCATTGCTGGAAATAAAGAGCTCAAATTTATACCAACCAAGGCCACCTGAATTCTAGCAGTCCCTTCTCAAGCAGCCAAACTGCTCTAACTCTGCACTTGCAAACTGGTTTTATAAAAATCATCTTCCCAATTATTAATGTCCAAATCTTTCTTGACCTCTCCGTGACATCTGACATGAAGAGGCTTCCATTACATGTACTCTTTGATCCTTCTACACAAACATCTGTGCAAAACTTTTATGTCATCACTGACACCTTCTCTTCCACTCCCCTCCAATGCGAATGTTTCTTAAATCTGCGTTCCTGCTGTCCCCTCTGGGTTAGCTCACTCACTGCCAGATCCATGTTTCTATTACATACTGCTAGGTCTGCATCTCTACCAGACGTCCTGCTCAAACTGCAAGCCACTGCTTCCAAATGGTTCACTAACATCTCCACCTCAACAGCCCAAACGCTGCTCAAATTGAACATATCCAAACCTGAAGCCATTATTGATGCATTTCTTCACACATTTCTTGTCACATTCCATTCTCCACACTGTAATGCTGTAGAGATTTCCAAAATGTGTATGTGGTAGACAGTGCTATTATCATAAATATCTGCTGCCCTGCTTTCCATAACATTATACTCCCCCCACTTCCTTAACAGAAGTCTTAACCATGTGATCTGCTTTAGCACTGAAATGTGGGCAGAAACTCTTAAGAGCTGGTCAGCGCTTTACTGTGCTGCTCACCCTCTGTCACAAGATCAGCAACACTGCAAAAGAGGCTCTGCTGACAGGGTCCTAGAGGGAAGACAACACACAGCAGACCCGCAGTGGTCACAAGGCATGAACAAAAGGAAGACTGTGGTCTGAAGCCACTGAAATTTTGGGCCTTTTTTAGCACCGCAAAACCTATCTTATTCTCAATTATACAATATATCAAATAATTTTTATCTTCTCTGTTCAAAATCCTTCAGTGGCTCCCAACCGCCTCCACAACAGAGTCTCAATGCCTTCAAACGAAACAAACACACAAAAAGGCCTATGCTGTATGGGGTCCAGTCTGTTACTACTTTTACAGCCTCACTCTCTACCACCGTCACATAATATCCCTCACACACCAGTAACACCAATGTGCTGCTCTCCAAAAATAGCGTTCTCTTTTATGGTTCTGGGCCTTTCTTTGTGTTAAACACCCTCTTACTCTTCACTCTGCCCCACGTGTCGACACAAATGACGGTAGTTTATGGGTCACACCTTGAGGGGTGTCTTCTTTAGTCACGCACATGGTAAGTGCTGGAGTTCCTCTGCATGTCACCACATCTGCTCACTGGTCCGTTACAGAATTTAACACACCTTTGCTGGTGACTATGTCAGAATCCTTGAGGCTAGGAGCCTTATCTTATTCATGTTTGTATCTCCAATGCTCAGGCTTCAGTTACTCTCCATAAATATTTACCTGAGTGAATAGAACAGTCGTATGGTAAGAGTAACTTTATGGATCTAGGTATTATTTCCTTTGTTTACTAAAGTAAAATATGTTGGTGATTTTCTTCGGTGGCTGTCTCCTTGGAATCTCATTCTTTCTTTTCAGGGGTTGGCAAGCTTTTTCTGTAGAAATCTCAGTGGTAAATATTTTAGGCTTTCGAGGACACATATGATGTCTCACATACACTTTTTCCCTTCTCTCCTTTATCTTTTTAGGCAATCCTTTAAACACAGAAGACCAGGGACAGCTGGGTGGCTCAGTCGGTTGAGCGTCCAACTCTTGGCTTTGGCTCAGGTCATGATCTCAGGGTCGCGGGATCGAGCCCTGTGTCAGGCTCTGCAGTTGCTGGGGAGTCTGCTTGAGATTCTCTCCCTTCCCTTATCCCTTCCCCTCTACTCCTCTCCTCTCTCCCAGCTAGTCCTCTCTCTCTCTAAATAAAATCTTAAAAAAAAATAAAAGTAAAAACGATTTCTAGCTGAGGGCTGCACTAAAAGAGGCCTTGGACAGCCTCTGGTCCACAGGCTGCAGTTTACTAAGCCCTGGCTTAGGTCGATACCATCAAAAGTAGTCACTCACTGTTTAAGAATCTCTCTGAAGCAGTATGAAAACAAAGCGCTCTGAGAGACAAAACCCTCACTGCTGCTTGAGTTCAACTGTACCTCTGGCACAATGGTGCTAATAAAAAGCTTCAAACATGCTGAAGCCCATCATCAGATAAATTCAACAAGCATGACACGGGTACAATTTGACAGGCTGGCCTTGAACTGATGAAGGAATCAGATTTTCTGACTATAAGTCACAAGTGATCCACCAATCAAAAAATATGACAAAAAGCCAAGAAATGGTATGTCACTTCTTGCCTAAAATTTTTAATGGTTCCTGAGTGTTATTAATAAGGTTCCCTACATGCCTTTCCAGTCTCATCTTTAGTCCCTTTACCTAACCACATTGGCTCTTTTATTTAATTTCTTAAACTCACTATTCTCCCCTTTACATATGTTACTTCCACTGCCTAGAATGATCCTACCAGTGCACATCTCTCCTGATGACACTGACAGATTAGAAAGGACTTCTTTCTCTGCAATCCTCAGAGGACAGATATATATACATATATCTGTATACCCTAAATATGAGATATATATCTGTAATACATATATATTACCCTCTAGTTTTGTTTTTTTTATAAACACACAATCAGTAAAAAGCAAAAATTGAGAGCATCCTCTAAATCTATGTATGAACTACACAAATATGATATACTGTATTAAGAGGTTATACATATTTAAAATATATAAACATTACACATTTTAAAAGTTGAGGTTAGAAATAAGTATTAATAGAGATTCTTCTTACAACCTCATAAATTGTTTTGCACATCTCAGAGATGTGTAAATGCTACTTCGGAAACTAAGACAATTTTATATACATAGCCAAGCCTTTATTAAACAGTTCCAATCCACATTGCCCTCTAACACCACACACTCCTTTACCTCAACTCAACTTTTAAAATCTCTATTTTGTGTCTGCCTACTTTTGTACCTAGTCATTTTGAATTATTCCCTCTGGACCACATCAAAACCACTACACATCTGGGAGCAAGCTTACCTGGACTTAAGGAGCACAAAAGGGAGGACCAGGACACTGGTTTAGTGAGCACTTCTGCTCAGTCACACATCCCACAACCGCTTTTGTTTTTTTCTATGGTACGTAAATACAAATTGTAATTTATGTTGTAAAAGTTTATAGTATCATATTTTAAGTCTGTTCACAAGTAACAGATGGGAAATTCTAGTTAAAGTCTGGTAAAACAAACAGTACTTGCCTGTTGAAGAAGTACTCTCAGATGACGACCTCTTCCGGGTAGGGCTACAGGTTGTGCTCTCTGATGGTCGCTGGGAAGACTTTTCTGAGGTTGGCAGAGAACCTGGAGAGAGGGGAAAAGATAGACATCATAGGAAAATTCAAGTCTAAAAATAAAGTCAAATGATTTTGTGTGAGAACTGTAATATTTTAGTTGTTGTCACTGCCATTCCCTGCAATAACACAACTTTTAAGCTGACAATAAGTAGACAATAAGCAGACGACAAACCATACTATGTGCTGCCGACAGAATTTCACAGGTCTCATATACATGATTTTCTCCTGTTACGTTAACAGAGGGAAAACTAGTTTTAGTGGAAGAATGAACAGAATACACAATTTAGTTTTTACGTATCACTACTATGAAACATATTAAGACATTTATTGATAAAGGTCACTGGCAATATTCTAATCATGTCTATTCCTGAAATTCAAATTCATCATATGAACTGACAAACAACATTTATAATGCAATTAATTAGGAATGACTAATGTGAGAAAGCAGGTCCACCCTGAGCATTTCATTTGATAGAATCAGAGGTGAGAAGCAGAGTCAGACCTTAAATCAGTACATCCTATCTACTCCACAGAAGTCACTTTCCTAGTCTGTGTGTTTCCTCTACAGCATACTCGAGAAGAACTGGTGACTAATTTATCCATGGAACAGAGCAAACCTACTTTAAAGCTGTACACATAAGGTTCCTATATACATAAGAGGTCATAAAGACAAAGAAACAATTTCCTTTCAAAAAGTTACACTTTTTGCCAAAACCCGAAATCAATGCAGCATAATTTAACACATTTCTTACTGAAAAGTATGTTGTTCAGGAAAGATTATTTTTCTGGATAAAATATACTTGGTTCTGATACAGGATTCCTTATAACCAAAAAAGCCAGCTGTAGAGAACCCATAATAAATATCCATCTCATGTTTATCAAAAAACTAGCAGTACTGTGAAATGTTCACTTTTAACTAGAAATTACAAATAGAAAGCCTTACATGTAACCAGAAGCACAAAAGGTACAAGAAATCAAATACCTGAAGATGAGATTTTTAAGATCTGCCTCTAAATGAGAGTTAACTCCTTAATGAAGACGTGACTAAGTGAATGAAGAACAACCTGAGGACAGAAGAACTGAATGGAGCTACGTTTCTAGTATTTCCCTTTCTCTGAGAGAAATAATAAACCCCGAGCTCTGTTTTATTTATATAGTATCTTAAATCACATCACTGTAAATCCTCTTTTAGCAGGCTCTTTTAGCGTTGCCCAGGTGAGATATAGGACTATGTGTTGCCATTCAAGAGTAACAAGTTAGATTTTTGGGAAACTGATATTGTGATAGTACAACCTATTTCTCAAACAGTGACGACTAATGTGAGATCTAATCAAGAAGCAATACTGTTTATTGTTGAATCTTAAAAATAAATACAAAGGGATTTTAAAAACCAACAGTATAATAAATCTCCCCTAGATTGTGGTTCAGATAAAATTTCCATTAAAGAGCTAAATACCACAATAAAAATATCTAAGTGAAGACATAACTTTTTAAGTATTAATACTGAAAAATTCATGCACTGGACAGATAAATATTTCCTACTCAGACACACAGCCAAGACAGAAGACAACAGTGGCCAAGAAGCTTGAGACATCAGTGAACTCTCTATCACTATTCTCCTGATGAATGGGCAAACAATCTTAGATTAACTACAAGGGAAAGGAGGTGTTAGAGAGTACTTTTTATAAAGTCTTCTCTCTCAGTCATAAACTAACATTTATTGAGGGCACTTTATATGCTTAGTCCTATGCTAGACACTGTGGAGGTGGGGGAGAGATATAAAAACAGCATACAAGTCTCTGCCCTCAAGGAGCTGATCTAGGATCTTGAATGTCATCATGTACTACATTTCAGATGGCATTTGTGCCATCCATTCTTGAGCTCCGTCTTCAGTTTCTAGGCTATTTGGTAACGTTTCCCAAATTTCTTGCTCATCTTCAAGAAAGTCTTGATGAGGCTTCAACTGTACCTTTGATCATCAGGATATCCTGAGAATCACCCTGCCTGGCCTCACCCACCTCAGGGTAAAAGAGGGTACAGGCACTTTCTTCAAAGCTCCTTCTTTTGGTGGCATCTGGAGCTGCAGAGGAGGCAGTGGGAGGTGGAATGGGGGTCAGATCCCCGGAGATCGTTATTGGCAGCATTGTACAGCAATTCCTGAGAAACTGAAACAATTGAGAGAGACATGGCTTAGCTCACTTAGCTTCTGAGCCACTTTTCATTTCCTGAAAGTAATGGAGGCCAGCAGCCCATTCTTAGGATTTAACAGGAGATTGGAATAAAACTTCATTCAGGCTGGTTCTCATTTTTCATTTTAAAAGTCTGTTTGAATTCCCTTTTCATAAAAAGCAGAGATGTTCTTAACAATATTCCGTATTTAAGGGGAATAAGGATGTATCCCTGAGATATAGATCTCTAGGGTTTGGTAATCATCAGATCTAGATCCTTATTTCATTTAAAAACGTTGCTTATAGGACAATAAGATGATGAGAATACGTGAAAAAAATGACCTAATGATGTAAAGCAACCAAGATTAAGACTGGAAAATGATGACCAAAACTTCCATGCATGAGGTAGCAACCTGTTAAGGATGTTCAAACTGGCCTAAGAGCAGAAATCATCGGAAATCTGCAAACATTATCTCCAACACTGCCAAAAACGTACTGTGCAGCTGGGTGGCTGGAGAAGAGCAAAGTAACACCCAGACAGAACAAGCATGTCCATTTCAAAAGAGACCAATAAATCCATGTTTCAAAACCTAAAATAGAGTGCAGCGCAGAACTGTGTGTGGTGGAGTGTTAAGTACATCACCAAGGGGCAAGGTGCCCTGAGTTTGAGTCCTGGCTCTGCTACAAATTAGATTTTAAGATCCAGGCAGGTAAATGCACTTGAATGTTGGTTTGATAAAGCACTCTAACTCACACGGCTAATGTGAATCCCAAAGTGAAGCAATATAAAAAATTAAAAGGGTTTTTATAAATGTCATACTATTATACATAAATTAGCTCCTTGTTAAATTTTTAGACCCTAATTACTTAGTAATGTCACTGACAGGTGTAGGCAACTATTCGATATTAAAATAACAATTAAAGAAGGGCAGGGACTTACGCCCAGTTAGGAAATGAAACTAATGCAGACTATCAAGCATCCTTCTTAAACATCAAGAAGAGCCAGGAAAAGAAGTACATCTGACAGGGAAGTAGGAGTAAGAAGGTACCTCCAAGGCTCATAGGTACCCACAAGGCTGGAAAAATCTCCTCTGGAGTGAATCTCGAATCCACTGACTCTGGAGCACAGCTTCTCCAGGCCTAGGGTTATGCTCCGGATTACATCCATAAAACCCGCTGTGCCCACAGGAGGCACGAGAACTCGGTCAACGCCGTTCCGGAGGAGCGCGGCCGCCTGCTTCCCCTGCGCGCTGCTCACCGCTCCCACATGGCGGACTCCTCAGGCGGTGACTGCGCGGCGGCCTCCGTCACGTGATACGGGTTTGTTCACGGCTCATCAGGAGTCACTTCAGCTCTGCCTGGGGGGCACGTGAAGCCCCTCCACTCCTTGTAGGACAAGAGGTTCGTATGGATTCCAGTTCAAGAAACTCTGGCACTCCATCAAAGAATACACACGGAGACTACATACAATTTTACTTATCAGAGACTTCCCACCATTTCTCATTTCAATATAATATAAAGCCGAATAATTAAATACTTCAGAAGTAAACAGAATATAAATGGGATTCTTCAATTCACAAAACTATTGGGTAGAAACACTACTGAGTGTCTCATTACTCAGATATCTGGCAGCTTCAGAAATATGTTTAGAAATGCCACACACATAAATGAAGTACAAATTACAGATAAATCACAAAAGAAGTACCCAAATAAAACTGCACTTCAGCATAAATGTAAGTTGATTACTACACGTATATTCTTTCTCTTCAGTTGGAAAAACAGAGGTCTTCATGTAAAACAGAAGGCAGACTATCAGTAAGGAGGGAAACTGAAAGGGGAGAATATCATAAATTGGGAAAATAATGAGGGAACTAAGAACTGAACACAGACATGTGAAGGAACCTTGGAGGTAGTATTGACTATAGGGTCTCTGGGTTTTACCTGGCCACTATTCAATGAGCTTTTAAACATAAAGACAAGACTTTGGGGAAACATTTTTGCCAAATTAGACAAAAAGGGGGAAAGGTGGTACTTACACAGCAAAACCATAAGAAGAAATCATGGATAAGAAAGACAGAAAGTTGAGAAAACAAAGAAAGAACATAACTGGATTTTAAGGGACAAGAATCTGGAAATCTTTCCATGCTACCCAAAAGTGGGTGGAAACCAAGAAGCTGTTCTGAGGTTGATTTGTCACAAGAGATCTTGCTTGATGTCTACGCAGGAGGAACTGAAACCAGTCTAAGATAAAAAAGAAATACTACATTTACAGATGCCTGGGTGTGAAGACAGTCAAATAGGCAGAGATACCAGCATGGGAGCGGAAGGCATCGCAAAGAAAAAACTGGAATAATAATTCAACCTAACTACTTCTTTGAGGCCTGGAGTATCCTAAGCTAAAAATGAGGAATTTCCAAATGTAAATTAACAAAAGAACACAGTGAATGAAACCAACGGCTGGCTGGATAAATCATGTATTTCTTCAGTGTAAATCCACTATGAAAATTTTCATAACTTATAGTTATGAATTCTGGTCATGCCCTGCTGGGAGCTCAGCACTAAAGACCCAAGAAACCACAGAATGGTTTGGGTAAGCAGAATGTTTGATGTTTCTTTCTTTCTTTTTTTTAAAAGATTTTATTTTTCAGTAATCTCTACATCTAATGTGGGGCTGGCACTCATGACCCCGAGATCAAGAGTCCCACGCTCCTCCGAGTGTTTGATGTGTCTAATGCTGGAAATATCTTTGGGTAAGCTATGGGAGAACAGATTAAGTGTACCAGATTTGGAAAGATACCATGCTCTAACCAGTTTATAGATGATATACACTTATTTCAAAATCACATATTTGAAACAGTTTCTAACATTTAAATCATTCCTGCTCACCAAAACTAATGCATATTGTAAAATTTTAAATTGAAGAAAGAAGCTTATATTATCATTTACAAGTCAAGGCTATTGGCAGTGTTTGTTCATTGAATGAATGAATCAAAACTGGTTATAATACAAATGAATACCATAGTAAAAGAATCTGAACATAAAATACCAAAGTATTTGGAAGTTTCTAATCAGGTTTTTTTGTTTCCAGATTCAAATTCTGAATCCTTTGCTACGGTTCACAGCTCAGGAGCCCTGGAAGCTTCTCTTGAATGAGCTGAGCACTGAGATAAAAGCTTGGTCCATGAAAAAAACAGCTGTTCTCAATTGTGGGAAATACATTTACTGAGAGCAATACATTTCATCTGACTCACCAATTAAATGCACTACAAGAGAGAATGATTCAGAGCCTATGCTGGTGATTTTTAAGCTAAAAAGTGTTTTTTCCCTCTAATTAGGCTATTTCTCGTAATATCCAAATCAGATTATTCACTGAAATGGAATTCCTCTGGAAATCCCCAAAACTGCACAAAACAGCACAATCAATTTTCTGACCTCATCTCCACATGTTCACACTTCACTTTTGGGTGTATCTTTATACATGCTGGTGAAATTGTCATAAATCAGAAAATTCTGATCAATGAGCACAGTCTTGAGTTAAAAAGAAAAAAACACAGTATACTTCACTTCGACTATTATGCTTTTACAACGAATATACTCTTTTCCAAATAAAAAGAAAATTTAGCTCTAATTTATTCTTGGGGGACAAAATAATTATCAAAACCTTTTTTATATATATATGTGGGTGTGTATGTATGTGTATATATATTTATACATCTATAATTTGTAAGCTACAAATGGGAAACACCCCATGCTACCACTCTCCCCATTTTTGAAATCAGGTTGCAGGTTCTGGCATGTACAGCCAACCATGAGTTGAAAATGCTGAAAAACAGGGATGGAATATGTGATTCTCCAGGTCAGAAACTATTTCCCGTTAGGGCTATCTGATGTCTACCTAACGTAAATACATACTTAATTAATTTGAATTAGTTATGAGGACTGGATGAAGCTTAGAAAGCCTGGCCTGGCTTACATGTGAAATCACTACCATTCCATGTGCATCAGGCAGGTCTTAGACCATTAGTCTGTAACAGTTACTATAGAAGAGTACATAAGTTAAAATAAGCTAAACACCCCATAAACATCATTTATAAAATAATTAGACCTGTTACCCTTTTTAGAGCTTTATGCAATTTAATTTGTTTAATCCAAATCTGCTCAAGTAATTGTCAGTTTGCCCATCTATGAAACAAGAGAAAGTTAGCAACCTTGCTTCAGACTACCTAGGAAGGACTATCCTTCCTGCCTGTGCCCCGATCTAATTTCATTCATTTTCCTCATATTCACATCAACATAATTAATCAGATATGTCTGTTTTATGCCAATGAACACTTAATGATAAATCTACTCAATACAAACATCTTTTTTTTTTCTTTAATCAGTTATCAGTTGAGACAGGCTTCATTCAATAATTAGTACTTTTTTAAAAAAAGATTTAGCTGAGACAGAGCCTGCACGTGTGTGCACACACGCGCACACACACACGCATGCACTGGGTGGGGAGGGGTAGAGGAAGAGGGAGAAGCAAACTCCCCGCTGTGCGGGGAGCCCAATGTGGGACTTGACCCCAGGACCCCGAGACCATGACCTGAGCAGATGCTTAGAAGACTGAGCTACCCAGGTGCCCCAATACTCTGCTTTAAGAAAAAATCTAAACTGGTTGTTTTGGAGTAATTTTAAATTTACAGAAGATCTGTAAAGACAATATGAAGTAAGACTTCTCATATATCCTTTACCCAACTTCCCCTAATGTTAACCTCTCATATAACTATGGTACATTTGCCAAAACTATGGACTTAACTTTAACATAATTTTTTCACTTATGTCCTCTTCCTGTTCTAGGGTCCAATTTAGGATATCATGTTGTATTTAGTCGTCATGTCTCCTAATCACCTCTGATTTAAGACAGTTTCTCAATCTTTCCTTGTTTTCTCAGTTCCTTAATACTTTTGAGGAGTACTGGTCACATATTTTGTATAATGTCCCTTTTTTGGGCTTGTTTTAGTATTATTAGACTGGGGCTGTGTTTTTCAAGAGTGATGTGAGTTTTTGGACAGAATGTGAGATGTGAGTTTTTGGACAGAATACTACATTGTATCAGAGGGTGCATGTTGCCCTCTGATTTATCACTGGTCAAGTTGAACTTGCTCCCAGTTAAGGTGCTGTCTGCTAGGCCTCTCCATTATAAAGTTACTATTTTACCCTTTCTGTATTCTGTTATGTGACCTTAGTCACTAAGTTCAGTCTATATTCAAGAAGTGGGGAACTAAGGTCCACCTCCTTGAAGAGGATAGTCTACATATAATATTTGGAATTCTTCTGTAAGGAGGATTTGTCCTTTCCTCCACTGATCTATTTAATCAAGTACTCGTATTTTTTTCCCCCAAGTAAGCTCTACACCCAACATGGGGATTGAACTCACAACCCCGAGATCAAGAGTTGCATGCTCTTCTGACCGAGACAGTCAGGTGCCCCATACAATCATTTATTTATATCAACATTGAATAGTGGGTATTTACATATTCTTTACATTATTATCCATACTGTCATTACTAATTTTGTTGCTTCAACTATTTCTGCTTTGGCCACTGGAAGCTATTTCAGGATAATGTCCAGAAGGTAATTGGCAATTTTGTAATATATGGTATAGTAAGTAGTTTTTTGGATATTTTAACAGGATACCAATTAATGTATAATGAATCTATCTCCAAATTATGTCTAGAAAAAACATCAGCTGCTAAGACTGAGGTCAATTTAAAATAACAAAGTTTGGGGCACCTGGGTGGCTCAGTTGGTTAAGCGACTGCCTTCAGCTCAGGTCATGATCTCAGGGTCCTGAGATCGAGCCCCGCATCGAGCTCCTGCTCGGCGGGAAGCCTGCTTCTCCCTCTCCCACTCCTCCTGCTTGTGCTACCTCTCTCTCTCTATTAAATAAATAAAATCTTAAAAAAAATAAAATAAAATAACAAAGTTTAAGGGCACCTGGGTGGCTCAGTTGGTTGAGGGTTGAGCATCCAACTCTTGGTTTTGGTTCAGGTCATGACCTCAGGGTTATGAGATCAAGCCCCATGTGGGACTCCGGGCTCAGCAGGGAGTCTGCTTCGAATTCTCTCTCTCTCTCTCCCCATCCCCCTGCTTGCACTCTTTCTAAAATAATATATTTTTTAAAAGATTTTATGTATTTTTCTTGACAGAGAGAGACATAGCGAGAGAGGGAACACAAGCAGGGGGAGTCGGAGAGGGAGAAGCAGGCTTCCCCGCGGAGCAGGGAGCCCGATGCGGGGCTCGATCCTAGGACCCTGGGATCATGGCCTGAGCCGAAGGCAGCCGCCTAATGACTGAGCCACCCAGGCGCCCCTAAAATAAATAAATCTTTTTAAAAAATTAAAAAAACATAGTTACACTCTTTTCACTTTAATAATTATGTGACACTGAAACAATCACCTCACTGACAAGATGCAAATATTTTCTTGACAGAATGTGTAATTATGAGTAAATAATAAACCAGACAGAATTGCTATAAAATTTAAAGCTGTAAGAATTTTAACTGTGTGCACTTCCTCGGAAATCTAACATTTACCGCTATACAAACCGCTGAGATCACAAAAGATAACACGCTAAACCGAACCGTCCACTTTCTGTCCTTCTCTGCAGCACCTGACGCTGACTGTAAACTCCCCTCAGGACAAACCCAGCGTGTTCCCTGGAGACAGGTGCACTCCCTTTCACAGCTTCCACAATCACTTCTCAACAACGTTTATCTTCAGGCTGATTTCTCTTCTGAGCTACGGATCTCCATATCCCACTAACCAGCATGAAACCCAAATCCACTTTCTGCTCCAACCGTCTCCTCCCATATGCCCCCTTTCATTCAGTCACGCGGCTGTCCAGCCAATTCCTGAAAAGAGGGATCTTACAAACATTCTAAAATCTCCCCCTTTCCTCACCTCTTCTTAAAATCGACTTCTATGCTTTCTTCATCACTACCTTAGTTTAGGCCCCCCATAATATTTTGCTGAGATGATTCCCAAACTGGTGCACCTGATATTTTTCCAGTCCATCTACCATAGTGCTGTCAATATAATCTCAGCAAATCATTCTTCTTTAAAACCTTTGGCTTTGGAGCGCCTGGGTTGCTCAGTTGGTTGAACATCTGCCTTTGGCTCAGGTTATGATTCTGAGGTCCTGGGATGGAGCCCCATATAGGGCTCCCCGCTCAGCGGGGAGTCTGCCTCCCCTCTGCCTCTCCCCCAGCTCGTGTTCATGCTCTTTCTCTCAAACGAATACATTAAAATAAAAAAATAGTAAATAAATAAATAAATAAATACATACATACATACATACATACATACATACATACCTTTAACTTCCCATTGCCTATAGGGTCAGCTCTATTTAACTCCTTGGTATCTTACATAAACAAGACGTTTTATGATCTGTCTCCTGCCTATGTTTCCAGCCTCATCTCCTGGGTCCCATATCAGACTGTTTGCAGTTACCTAAGCACACTATCAGATCTCCAAGACCCTGAAAAACTTATTTCTCTGTAAGCAATAGTGTTCACCCTTTATTCTTTGCACATTAAACTAAAAACGTCTTGGGCGCCTGGGTGGCTCAGTTGGTTAAGCAACTGCCTTCAGCTCAGGTCACGATCCTGGAGTCCCGGGATTAAGTCCCGCATCGGGCTCCCTGCTCGGCAGGGAGTCTGCTTCTCCCTCTGACCCTCGCCCCTCTCATGCTCTATCTCATTCTCTCTCTCTCAAATAAAATCTTTTAAAAAAAAAAAAACAACTAAAAACGTCTTTCTATCTCCTCCTGAGTCCCTCTCTTCTCTACCCCCAAAACATGTTGTGAATATCTCAATTTTAGGAACTATCAATAATTGTTTGTTTTTTTAAGATTTTAAGTAATCTCTACACCCAACGTGGGGCGCAAACTCACAACCCGGAGATCAAGAGTCACAGGCTCAACTGACTGGGCCAGCCAGATGCCCCTGGGGCTATCAATAATTATTTGTATACATGTCTATGTTTTCTGCTGAATGGTAAATTCCTGATGGCAGGAAATGAGATTTTATTCATGCTTGTATTCCCTGCTCCTGGCAAACAATAGACAATAACTGTGAAGGGGGGGGTGCCTCCTGGGTGGCTCAGTCGGTTAAGTGACTGCCTTTGGCTCAGGTCATGATCTCAGGCTCCTGGGATGGAGTCCCACATCGGGCTCCCTGCTCAGCTGGGAGTCTGCTTCTCCCTCTGCCCCTCCTCTTCTCATGGTCTCTCTCAAATAAATAAATAAAATCTTAAAAAAAAAAATCTAGACACATTTCTATCTGCTTATCAAAAGAGTGACTGTGAAGAAGATATGCTCCAAGAAACAAGCTAACAGAAGAATTCAGACTTTTGTTATAATAATTTATCTGTTCTTTGTCTCGGATTCCTGGCAAAGAGCTTCAAAAACCCTTGGAATTTCCTGAGTGATAGAAGTGTCTTCGTTACGTCAAAGAGGTGACTTAAGGTGGGCCCCAAGACCTCACTGATGGGGCTGCTCACTAAAAAGACCAATCACAGGATCAGAGGACTGAGATTTTGGGCCAGCCCAATCTACAGTGAGTGGAGGGGAACTAGAGATTGGGTTCAATTACACAGTGATTTAATCAATCATGCTGATGTAATTAAGCCCAATAAAAACTCTAGCCCCAGAGGCCTGGTGTTGCATCTTGATTGGTGAACACAGTGACGTGCTGGGAGGCGACACAGCCAGATGCCACAAAATGAGGGCATGGAAGCAGTGTGTCCCCTTCTCCACTCTAGATGTTGCCCTACGAATCTCTTCAATTCCTGATCTGCATCCTTTATAATAAAACTGTAATCCTAAGTACAGTGGTTTCAGTTAGTTCTGAGTCGTTCTACCAAATTATCACAACTGAGGGGTTGTGGGAAGCCTCAAATTTGTAGCAGGCTAGACCAGAGTGTGGGTGGACTGGGTCACTGAAACTTGCCCTGCACAGTAAAGTAGGTCAGTCTTTGAAGGACTTTGCTCTTAACTTGCTGGGTCTTTCCTAACTCCAGGTAACTAGTATCAGAACTGAACTGTAGGACACCCCGTTATGGTACAAAATTAGTGTCAGAACAGTGACTTCAGAGAGACCTTAATGGTTTTGTTATTTTTTTAAAGGGGAAGGAGACAAGTTCTTATTCTTAAAGCAAGTATTTTCCTGTATTAGACTGGCTATCTCATTTCCTGAGGACACTGAAACCAGGCTCACATTTACTCTCCCAGCCCAGCTCCTGTAAGGGGTCTCTTGGGTGACTCTAACGTTTACGTAGAGAACACATTCAACCACCTCATCTGTCTTCTCACTCACCTTCACCTCAATCCTACACCTCCTGTAAGTTCCCTTTCCTAACTCTCAGAGGCCTCCAACTCAAATGTCCCTTAGAGACAGATACCCTGCTTGAACATCTGAACCAGGCCAGGTACAGCAAAGTACAGGAAACGGAGGACTGAGGGGAGCTGAAGAATGCATAGCCCAGCCAAGGTCAGGGGTGGGGGGGGGCGAGGGGGCCTGCCACTACTGAGACATAGCCATTGATATCAGCCAGGAAATGTGGATTAACTGTTGCCAGATGTTCTGATTTTTATTCTAAAGAAAAGCAGACTTCTAAACTCTTATGTGAAATCTCCAGATTTTTAAACTTAAGCAATTAATTTTTTAAAAACAGAAGAGATTACAAATGGTCCCAGATAAACCAAAGGCTAAGGGCTCTTAATCACTACTTTATTTATTTTTTTAAAAAGATATTTATTTGTTTGGCAGACAGAGACACAGCAAGAGAGGGAACACAAGCAGGGGGAGTGGGAGAGGGAGAAGCAGGCTTCCCGCGGAGCAGGGAGCCCGATGCGGGGGGCTCATCCTGAGCCAAAGGCAGACGCTTAACGACTGAGCCACCCAGGCGCCCCTAGTCATTACTGTAAATACTGCAGCTCCTCGGGGCGGTCCTAGGCCCTCCTTTCTCACTCTGTCCTCCTTCCTTAGGGGAGCACCATCCATCACACGATGACAGATATACAGACGGTTCGTAAATTTATAATCTTTTTTTTTTTTTAATAGTACAGTGGAAGAGTTCACACATAACTGATAAAGAGAAGAATACCAGGACAATATGGAAACTGTGCGAGTCCATACACGATTTTTCAAAGCACATTCATGTTCTGAAGCACCAAGTCAACAGTGGAAGAGAATATATTCACACAAACGAGATGGAGTAAACCATGGAGCAACGCACTTCTCTTCACAGTGCCCGTTCATCATTCATCCCATATCCCTCTTCTGGGCTCCAGCTGGTCAGAGATTTTCCGGCGAGTACTTATCCTGTGCTCCGCCAGGCTCCATGCAAAAAACCAAACAAGGACAATAACCCAGAACCAGCTATATGTGGCATCACTTCATTTATTTGCCAATTTTTGTGTCTCCAGCTGGGCAGTTTCAACCCTTCTTTATAGTCCCTTCTATCAAGTTACTTTTATCTTTTCCTGAAAAGTTAAAGCCTATGTTCAATATTGGAGTATCTATTTATTAAACAACTTAACTTGTCTTTTTAACTGCTGCTGGCACTTTCTAGAATTATTTTTCTTGGTGCTCTGGTTACAAAGTTGCATACATTTGGCGAATCTGCTCCCAGCTTTGTCTTTTCCAGAAGGCTCTTTATTTTCAGTGAATGATACTGACAGTGTCTCAAAACCTCATAGTGAAATGCCCCTATCTCCAGCCAAAACATCTTTATTGAGCTCCAGAACTAGATCTCCAACTGCCTGCTCAGTATCTCCACTTGAATGTTCTAAAAGCATCCCAAAGGTTACGCAGATTAAAAGTAAAAACTGTGCTCTCCTCAAATGTGTGCCTCCTCCCGGCTGGCACCAGACTCTCCAGTGTGCCTGCACAAGTCGGCCAGCATGCTCACCCAAGTGCCACCGTTTCCTCCAGACAGACCACTGCGCCACCTACAAACCAGTCTCCCTATAGCTATTTTTCTCCTCTACAGGGCAGTGTTCACACATGGGCCAGAATGCTCTTTTAAAAAAGCAAATCTAAAATCAACACCCCTCTGTCCCTTGCCTAAGCCTAGTATAAAACCTCAACTCTCTGGACACGGTCTGGCTTTATTTGCCGCAACTCTGGAGCCATTCTGTGTCCCTGTCCGACCACAGTGACCCCGCCGCAGAGTCTAACATCCAAGCTCTTCGTCCAGGACCTTCAACTGTGCTCTTTACTGAAACCTCAGCTTGAGAAGCCAGGGGCTTCTCATCCTTCAACTTTTTGTCCTTGGGCCATAACTAATAACTTTATCTAAATAGGTGTCCCCCTCCCCTCATGATCCATCTCGACACTGTTAAATTAACTTGATGGCGTTTTTCCTCAATTATGCCTTTATCTGTCTGCTTGCTATGCTACTGTGTGTCTTCCTTCACTAAAGCTGAAGGTTAATGAGGCCTGCCATCATGTCTTTACTATATGCCAGTGACTAGAATAGCAACATGTTTTAGAATTTAATAAATAAAGGAAGGATTGAATGAATGAATGAATAAATGAGTAAGTGGAATCCCATTTTCCCAGCTAACTGCTGCTCATCCTTCAGGTAACAAACAGTTTAGAGTCACTTTCTCAAGGATGGCTTGCTGAGTTAGGCCCCCATCCCACACTCTCACAGACCCTGTTCTTATTCTTTTTTTTTAATATCCCTTTATCGATTTTTAATGACATTTAACATGTAAGTTTTTTTATTACCCCTCTCCTCCACTGTAAGTTGCACGAGAACAATGAACTTGCGTGCCTTATTCCCTAAGATATCACAAGGGCCCACAAAGTAGAATGCCTGGCAGACAGATATTCAACAACTGTTGTTGATTAAATATTTATCAAGTATTTATTGAATGAATCTAATTATAAGTTTAGGAATTTTTTTCCTCTTTATTACATTGTTAAAAACTAAAGAATGCTCAGTTTCTCAACCACAATGGCTTTTAGTTTTTAAAAGTTCATGAATAATGAACATCAGGAGCAAAAACTTAACTCTGAGGGGTTTATCATTTCCTCTCAAGCACAAGTTTTTAATCTTTGGGGGAAAACTACTACCAATTAACACCTGTGTACTTACTATGTGCAAATCCCTTCGTAAACACTATAATCTCATTACTTGTCATGATTACCTTATTATTACCATTTTACAGGAATGGATATAGAGGCTTAAAGAATTTACTTAGAGAATCTGATGGAATGTATGGGTTTTCTCCTGAAAAACACACACTAGCATACATACAATTTTATTTATAACAAGAGAGGTTCTATGGACTCCCTAGGGTTAATTTACAAACCCCCAGAGTTGAGATCTCTGATAAAGAACTTCTGATTAGAAATGCCTTCTACACGATTGGGCAATGCTTCCTGTTTCTTGTTTGCTATCTTTGTTTCACTTCTTAAGACACTTTATAGATGTTACAAATGTATTTATTATCTAGATTTGCTTCATGTCATTTTATATACATTTGAAGCAGCTATTATGAAGATATCTAGAGATAACTGCAGAATGAAGTCCCTCTGAATATTGTTACCTTTTATGAAGCTGATAATTTTGAATGCTTAGATTTTTATTATGAGACATACAGGGTTAACAACATTTCTTCCTATAACATAAAATAACTTATAATTATTAGATTAGCATATACTAAAAATCCTGCACAGCTACTAACAGATATCTATGAGCCATTTATCACTGAAGAAACTGTGTAATGGCTTTTCTGCATAAGAATCATTTTTCCTGGTTTCCAAAAGTTTAGTGTTGTTTTTTTTTTTTTTTAGTGTTGTTTTTATAATCTCTCTTCTCAATATTCAAAATTATTGCAAAAACATGCCTTATCTTACTTCTCACATCTATTGAAAATGAGAACTTTGAAGACAACATTTCACATTTATAAAAACAAAAACAAACCAGAAACCAGTAGATCTATTAAAGTTTCACATACATGTATCAGGCAACCTGTAGGCAAAATAGCCTTCTTTTTGCACACAAATAACAAGGAAACGAAGAAATCACCGCCTTACCTGTCATGGTCTGTACCGCCCTTTCGCTGGAAGGCAGTGGCTCCTTCCTGTGAGGCCGAGTTAGTGCAGTGTCCTGTGCAGAGAACAGTCCAGGACTGTCAGTTAGTTTCTTCCGGCCACTGGAGTTAGGGTTTGAAACTCTGCAGCTGCCTTGCACTTTTGCACTTGTGAAAAGGTTTGTGTGCTCGTCACTGCTAGCCGGATCAGAGGTGGGAGTGAATCCTCCGAGGGATGAACCCGGAGAACTCTCCGAACAGTCAATCTGTAAAGGTGTTTGCAATCCCAAAGCCAGTGGACTAGATTCTGAAGGCTCCCGGTGGACCCACTGTTCTTCTCTGTTTATTAAGCTTTTGGAAGGGGAGAGATGAGGGCAGGACATATGACATCGGTGCTTTTCCTTATGTTTATATCGCTCCCCAACAGTCTCCTTTCCAAATCGATAGCGCTTCAAAGACTCCAAAACCGACCTGGAAGAGCCGGTGTCCATGGAAACCTGGGGCTGCTCAGAGCGGTGTTCTCTGTGCTTGTGCCGGTGCCTGTGTTTGTGCTCGACCATCCACCCATAGGCCATCTCAGGAGGGACACTAGGGTAGGTGCTCATGGACAGGAGGGGAGTCCTGCTGGTCGTGAGAAAGGCCTCCTGCCGAAGTAGCTTATGCTTTTTCTTGTGGTATTTGGTGGGGTTGAGAAGTAAATGCCCAGCATGCATATAGGAAGGAGGTGGAAGTGGGGGGGTGAAAGAAGGAGAAGGGGGAGGAGGGTAGAGAGTGGGAGGGTACCTTCCGTAGTAACCTAATCCTAGGGGAGTGGCTGTGAGGGGCGAGGGAGAATAAGGCATGCCATAGGAGGGATAGAACCCAGTACTAGAAAGAGGAAAACTAAGGCTATGCATGAAGGGCATCTCAGCCATTGCCTCCCTCATCTTAGGAGGTCTCCCTCTCTTCTTTTTTAAGTCAGGTTTTCGAATGTAGTGCAAAGGGTCTAAGGGGAAAGAAGGATGTGTATAGAAACTATTAAAGTTGATTCGAAAAATAGTTGGCAGCAAGTCTCGGGGGATAAAATGATGACTTCGATGGGTGATTCGAATTTCACTCAGACGACTTATCAATTCCTCCAGATCTGCAATGAAGTCCGGATCTTGTCTGCTTCGGAGCTGGGGGTATTTCTTTTTCCGTTTTCGTTTCTGCCTTTTCATCTTGTCATAGCTGAGGTAATCGTGATTCCTGCGCTTACATTTATGTTTATGTTTTTCTTTAAGACTGCTCAGGACTGTAGAGGTTTCAGGGGGTATCAGAGAAACATGTTCAAAAGAATGCCTCCTCTTTTTCTGCCCACAAAATTTCTCTGCTCTGTCTGATGTGCTGTTATTATCTGTTCCAATTCCACTATCGCTGGGAATGGTCTCATCACTATGAGATTCACTAATGGGAGAAGGAGTAGCTTCTTTCAGAGAGGTGAGTTCACTCAAGTGTGAAGGAGAATTTGGCAACAAAGTAGGAGGAGAGAGTCGCCTCCTCCCCTTTGAGGCCTTCTTCATTGCAAGAGTCTGAATCATGCTGCCCTGTCTGGAGTGTAAATGCAAATACGGCACTGAACTGGGTTCAACAAAGCCTGCATCACTACTTACAGGGCTCTGACCTCCACTAGTCCCAGAAGACTGAGAGCAAATAGGTGATGGAAGAATCTCAGAACTACTAGCAGAGGAAGGCAGTAAAGGGGGAAGTATCTGTCCTAATGCTGAACCAGCTGCCTGCTGAGCGGTTTGCTCAAGGACAGCTAGGCTGGTAGGGCTACCAGAAAGAATGCCATTTAAGACAGTTTTTGGTTTTCGACCCCTTCTCTTTCCTATGTAAATGGTTCCTTTCTTGCTGACATTTATCTGTTGGCCCAATTTAGAGCCAAATGTGGCAGCAAGACTTGACACTGTATTATGGAGTTTGGATTGCACTTTCCCTTTATTACTTGATTCCACAGAGCTTGAAAGAATCTGATTCAACAGTTTCTTCCTCTTTAAAGTCTTCATTTTATTTATTTTGCGGATAATTGTTTTCATTAACTGTCCATTGTTTCTCTTGGAAATTTTTTTATCTGGTTCCATCTCAAGGTCACTCATGCTGCAGACAGCTGGCCTATGACTGTCGTCCAGATCATCTGGGTCCTGAAGCTGATCCTCACTCTCAAAGAAATCACTGCTGCTTCGATGGTTGTCACTTTCAGACTCCAGCTTGCTTGGACTCTCAGTGGCAACAAACGGAGCCACTGATAGTACAGGTGGCTTCATCTTGACCGGTGACCTCATCTGCCTCTTAGGTCTGCCTCGTTTTTTCGGAAAGGGAGACACAGAAAGGCTTTGTTTGAAGGAAGGAATTTCAATTTCTGGCTGTAAAATTGGGGGTTCTTGTTCTTCCTTAGACTGCAAAGAAAAAACTTTAGAGGCAGGTATTTTTAAAGTCCTTTTAGGTGGACCTTCCAGTTGAGGCATCTCCTTAGCTTTAGGTCTTCCTCTTTTGGGCTTATAAATATCAGACAAAAGGTCACTAGAGACACACATACTGGAGGATAGTTTGTGAGGAGCAAAAGCCTTGTGAGACGGTTTTTCACTATCAGTTAAGAGAGCAAGAGATGGAGTTGTGGACTTGCTCAACTTTGGCAATCGACGTTTAAGGAAGTCATGATCTACAAATGAAGATGGTCCAATGTTTTTCATAAACTTGGCTGGCTCGGAATTACTATTTGATAGTGAGCTACATGAAACATTTTTAAAAAGCTCTGATCTTTCTAATTCTAGCCCTTTTGGAGACCGGCATGTGCTTCGTGCCACCACTTTAGTCCACCGAGGTTTTCTTCCTTTCCTTTTTTTTAATGGTTTGGACTGCAAACTAGAGCTGAGGCTTTCAGCAACCTGGCAGTGTTTGTCAGATGCAGTTACTGCACCAAGTTTTAGAAAGGGCTTGTTACTAAATAAACTAGTGAAGTTAACAACTGAAGGGGTAATTGCATGAATACTGGATTCAGAATTCAAACTTGGCTTTTTTCCCAGGGAAGAGCTTATTCTTGGAATATCTATATGTGTAGTTTTTGAATCAGTTAGCTCTTTATCGATCCCTTTACATTCAATATTCATGCTGTGACCCACAGACCTATGACCAATGTTCAAGTGGGTACTTTCAGAAGGAAACTGGTTCTTGCCAACAGATTCAGAAATTTCTTCCATTAATTCTGTGGTAGGACTTAAAAGTAACGGATTGGGGGCCAATTGTGAAGAAGTTTCAGGGGGACTTCTGGTTAAAGGATTAACAGATACAGTAGGTGATGGGGAAGGGAGATTGCTTTCTCCTACTGCACTAAAAGGGGATTTTGCTGTAGATGCATCAGAAGCAGCTCCCATTTGAAAGTCCGGAGAAGTGCAATACACGGGAGGTTGCTTTTCATGCTTTGAGGTTTCATAAGGCCCCCTGTCACTGGATGAGAAACTGTCTTGCTGAATGCATGTTCCTTCATTAAACATTTCTTTCTCCAAATTAATGATTTCTTTTCGAACTGAGAACTTTTCCAATATGCTTTCTTTACTCTGCCGTATAACATTCTTCTCAAAAGTTTTGCTGGTGGTACTATCTTTCAGGGATTCAGGAAGTTCCTGACTTTCATGACTACTAATGTTTGTACTACAAGAAGCCTTAAGTGGTTCCTGAGTGGGGAGCAGTGCTTCGGCTTTAAGGTTTATGGCATCTTTACTGACCAGTCCTGCCATAGAACAACTCACTAGTTTCTTTCCCATGTCCTTAGTAACTAATCCCATTGTTGAATTGGCTACAATCTTCTTTGCACAGTCCTTGGCCACCAGGCCGACAGTAGAACCCAACTTCTTGCCCAAGTCTTTATTAACCAGTCCGACCACAGTGCCGAGTCCTAACTTCTTTCCAGATTCCTTATTCACTAAACCTGGAACAATACCAATTCCTAGCTTCTTTCCTGAATCCTTGCTCAGCAGTCCTACTGTAGTGACAGTCCCTGGCTTTCTGCCTAAGTCTTTATTAATGAATACCGCTGTAGTGCCAGCTCCTAATTTTTTCACAGAGTCCTTATTGACCAATCCTACTGTTGCATTAAACACTGGCTTTTTCCCAGGATCTTTAGTTACCAATCCAACTGCTGTGCTGATAGCTGGTTTTTTTATTAAGTCCTTATGTATTATTCCAGCTACAGAGCCAACACCTGCTTTCCTGATCAAATCCTTGCTAACCAGTCCTGCAGTAGTGCCAGTTCCTAACTTCTTCGGTTTAGTCTTGGAAGACTTAGAGGGAGGACAAGTTGCAATGAGCTGTGCCAACTTTTCTGTTACACTCGTTCCTCCATTAAGTAATGCTCTGTCCTTTAAATCAGGATCCCGGCTACCAACAAGAGTAGATGATGCCGCATTAATGTAATCTGTCATTTCTGAGTGTACTGGAGAAAGCTTCTTAGACAAAGGACTGTTTTCTCCCTGTGAATGAAGATGGATGCTCTCTTCAGATTGGCATTCAACGGCTGCAACATCACCTGTTTTCTTGTATAACTTTGAAGGGTCCTAAAATTTGAACAAGAAAAAGGATTCAGAGAGAGTAAACCTATCCCTTCAGGTTAGCATTACAAGTGAACAAACCAACTGATCACATATCAGATAAAAGGTAGGCAACAGTGCTTTTTGAAAAAAAACCTGATGAATGTTACACTGTGCCACAGGATGTGAGTTCCCCTGCTGCTGTCAGAGGCTAGCAAAATGTTATCTTTGTTGACTTCCAAGCTACCATATAAACCTATGTATTACTCAGTATTTAGAAATATCCCTATTATTTTTTGACATTGTTTTAAAAAGGCAAATTACCAGTCTATTCTTACTTTACTTTAAACTGAATACACATTAGCACACAAATACACTGTTTTTGAAAAGAGAAATACTGTTACAATATCCCATGGTCCTCTTTTAAAATAATTGATCACAGCCTACCTCCTTCATTGATTTCAAAGATTTCCAACCAGCACTGTACGACCCCACCCACTTCCACTCCTTTAGCTCACTCTCACTTACGGTCTTGAATGAGTAGTCACTGCAGTTCCCTCTTAGGTGACAAGAATAATAAGGACCATGAAATACATTTGTATTTTCTTTAGAATGTATTTTATATAACATTTCAGGAAATAACTTTTAAGTCATTAACATAAATTGTTATCCAGTTCATGAATCCTCACCATATACTTTACAAGTGAATTTGTTACTTCACAGAGCAATCTGTTTTACTTTTAGATAGCAACTGAAGAGTTGTCTTCTGGGACGCTGGGTGGCTTAGTCAGTTAGGTGTCTGCCTTCGGCTCAGGTCATGAGCCCAGGATCCCAGCGTCCTGGGATTGAGCCCTGCATCAGGTTCCTGGCTCAGTGGGGAGCCAGCTTCTCCCTCTCCCTCTGCCTATTGCTTCCCCTGCTTATGCTCTCTCTCTCTCTGTCAAATAAATAAATAAAATCTTAAAAAAAAAAAAGAGTTCTTTTTTCCAGTTCTTTTTTCCTTCAGCATAGTTTTTTTTTTTTTAACAATTGAAGTATAGTTGACAAACTTCTTGTTAACCATGAAATAGAAAGACTTGAACAAATGGAAAGATATGTGTTTGTGGATAAGAAGAAATAAAGATGATAATTTTTCCCTAAACAAATCTATAAATTTAACGCTATCCCAATAAAAATACCACCAAGATTTCTTTCAGGAATAAGAAAAATTATCACATTCATTGGAAAAAAAAAGACAAGCAAGAATAGCTAGCAAAATCTAAAAAGAAGAAAAAGTAGGGGCGCCTGGGTGGCTCAGCTGCCTAAATGTCTGACTCTTAATTTCAGCTCGGGTCAGGACCCAGAGTTGTGAAATCAAGCCCCGCACGTGTGGAGCTGCTTAAGATTCTCTACCCCTCTGCCCCCCAACCCAAACATAAGAAGAAAAGCAAGGGGATAACTGTATCAAATGTTTTTAAAGCTTCTATCATGAAAACAGTATGGAACTGACACATGAAAAGACAAAAGAACCAATGGAACAGGGCGAAGCAACAAAACCCAAACTCAAGCACCCAGACATGAGCTCTGTGTAACGTGGCGTGACCCCTACAGCAGGGGACAGGTGAGAACTGGGAGACTACCACCTACACAAACCGGGCCTGTGACCAAGGAATCCCACCGCGGGAGACATATTCCAAGACACACTGGCAGGAACAGAATGGCACAGGAAGCTGCAAAATGCACCACTATGTTTTAAGATTTTATTTTTAAGTAATCTCTATACCCTGCAGGGGGCTTGAACTCACAATCCTGAGACCAAGAGTCACGTGCTACCCTGAATGAGCCAGCCAGGTGCTCCTACCACTATTTTAACAGCAAATCCCTAAAATGATTACCTACAGGAGAGTAGCTGAATAAACCAAAGTAAGCGGTTTCACATCTTTTCTGATCATTTTCTGATAGCCGCGATTCAGTTTCTCAATACTCCTCTTTACATTGTGGCAACTGAAGTAGAACACACCACCACCAATAGTTAATGAAATCAGAATTAAGGGAACTTAATTATCTCTTTTGAACTAGACTCTTACAATTTTGCTCACGAGGAAACAGACTTTTTTTGACAGTCTTCTGTACAACTTATGTTAAGCTTGTAAATTAAAGAAGCCTCTTACATCTTCTTCCCATTCTATTAAAAAACAATATTCTCATTCTGTACTTTCACAGTTACTTTTCAAAACATAAAGATTAAGAGGCTTTATTATTTTAAGAATTTTAAAATATATTTGTATCTGAAAACTACATCATTTCCAATTTTAAAACTGACCTAAATCTGTCTTGTATAAACTATGACTATGTGCAATAACATGAATAAAGCTTACAGTAGTGAATGGAGGGAGCCACTGTATATTATACAATTCCATTCATATTAGGTTCACAAGCAGGAATTACTAGTTATAATATTAAAGTCAGGAAAACTGTCACCACCGGTACGAGGTAGTATAGGAAAGGAGCGTGAGGAGGGCTTACCGGGTGCTGGCAATGTTTTCTCTCTTAATCTGAATGCTGGCTAAATGGGGTGTTTGGGTTTGTGAAAATTCACTGAGCTGTCACACTTATGAATTAAATGTATTTATACTTCAATAAAAAAGTTATTTAAAAAAAATCTGCCTAAAAGTAGTAATATATATACAACTCCCATAAGCTGCTAAAGGACAGGAGTTGAATCTGGATTTTCATCTCTGTCAGAAATATAGATCTCCAATTAACTAAAATCAGCCTAAGGCTGTATCCCACATTAAATGGTCAATGACTAAAGAAAAGAAGAAATCAAGGACAAACAGAAACTAAAAGAATTTGAGATCACCAAACCAGCCCTAAAAGAAATATTGAAAGGGGGGCCTCTAAGCAAAGAGAGAGCCAAAAAGCAACATACACAGAAAGGAACAGAGACAATATACAGTAACAGTCACCTTATAGGCAATAAATACAATGGCACTAAATTTGTATCTTTCAAGAGTTACCCTGAATGTAAATGGGCTAAATGCCCCAAACAAAAGACAAAATGTATCAGATTGGAAAAAAAAGCAAGAACCATCGATATGCTGTCTGCAAGAGACTCATTTTAGACCCAAAGACACCTCCAGGTTTAAAGTGAGGGGGTGGAAAACCATTCACCATGCCAACGGACATCAAAAGAAAGCTGGGGTGGCAATCCTTATAACAGACAAATTAGATTTTAAAACCAAAGACTATAATAAAAGATGAGGAAAGACAATGTAACATACTTAAAGGGTCTATCCAGCAAGAAGATCTAACAACTGTAAATATCTATGCCCCTTAACATAGGAGCAGCGAATTATACAAGCCAATTAATAACAAAATCAAAGAAACATATAGAAAATAATACAATAATAGAAGGGGACTTTAACACCCCCTCACTGAAATGGACAGATCATCTAAGCAAAAAATCAACAAGGAAATAAGGGCTTTAAATGACACACTGGACCAGATGGACTTCACAAATATATTCAGAACATTCCATCCCAAAGCAACAGAATACACATTCTTCTCTAGTGCCCATGGAACATCCTCCAGAATAGATCACATCCTGGGTCACAAATCAGGTCTTAACTGGTACCAAAAGATTGGGATCATTCCCTGCATATTTTTGGACCACAATGCTTTGAAACTTGAACTCAATTACAAGAGGAAAGTTGGAGAGAACTCAAATACATGGAGGCTAAAGAGCATCCTACTAAAGAATGAATGGGTCGGAGAGCCTGGGTAGCTCAGTTGTTAAGCGTCTACCTTTGGCTCAGGTCATGATACCAGGGTCCTGGGATCAAGCCTCGCATCGGGCTCCCTTCTCCGCGGGAAGCCTGCTTCTCCCTCTCCCACTCCCCCCCTGCTTGTGTTCCCTGTATTGCCGTCTCTCTCTCTCTGTCAAATAAATAAATAAAAATCTTAAAAAAAAAAATGGGTCAACCAGGAAATTAAAGAAGAATTAAAAAATTCATGGAAACAAATGAAAGTGAAAACAACTGCTCAAAATTTTTCGGATGCAGCCCAGGCTGCATAAGAGGAAAGTATATAGCAAAACAAGCCTTTCTCAAGAAGCAAGAAAGGTCTCAAATACACAACTTAACCCTACACCTAAAGGAGCTGGAGAAAGAAGAGCAAATAAAGCCTAAACCCAGCAGGTGAAGGGATATAATAAAGATCAGAGCAGAAATCAATGAAATAGAAACCAAAAGAACAGTAGAACTGATCAACAAAATTAGGAACTGGTTCCTTGAAAGAATTAATAAGATTGACAAACCCCTGGCCAGACTTATCAAAAAGAAAAGAGAAAGGGGGCGCCTGGGTGGCTCAGTTGGTTAAGCGACTGCCTTCGGCTCAGGTCATGATCCTGGAGTCCCAGGATCGAGTCCCGCATCGGGCTCCCTGCTCGGCAGGGAGTCTGCTTCTCCCTCTGACCCTCTGACCCTCTTCCCTCTCGTGCTTTCTATCTCTCGTTCTCTCTGTCTCTCAAATAAATAAATATAATCTTTAAAAAAAAAAAAAAGAAAAGAGAAAGGACCCAAATAAATAAAATCATGAATGAAAGAGGAGAGATCACAACCAATGCTGAAGAAATACAAACAATTACAAGAACATATTATGAGCAACTACATGCCAGCAAATTAGATAATCTGGAAGAAATGGATGCATTCCTAGAGACTATAAACTAACAAAACTGAACCAGGAAGAGATAGAAAACCTGAATAGACCCCATAACCAGCAAAGGAAATTGAAGTAGTTATCAAAAATCTCCCAACAAACAAGAGCCCAGGGCCAGATGGCCCAGGGGAATTCTACCAAACATTTAAAGAATTAATACCTTTTCTTCTAAAATTGTTCCAAAAAACAGAAATAGAAGGAAAACTTCCAAACTTATTTTATGAGGCCAGCATTACCTTGATCCCAAAAGCAGACAAAGACCCCATCAAAAAGGAGAATTACAGACCAATATCCCTGATGAGCATGGATGCAAATATTCTCACCAAAATATTAGCCAACAGGATCCAAAAGTACATTAAAAGGATTATTCACCACAACCAAGTGGGATTTATCCCTGGGCTGCAAAGTTGGTTCAACATCTGCAAATCAATCAGTGTGATACACTACATTAATAAAAGAAAGAACAAGAACCATATGATCCTCTCAATAGATGCAGAAAAAGCATTTGACAAAGTACAGCATCCTTTCATGATTAAAACTCTTCACAGTGTAGGGATAGAGGGTACATACCTCAGTATCATAAAAGCCATCTATGAAAAACCCACAGCGAATATCATTCTCAATGGAGAAAAACTGAGAGCTTTCCCCCTAAGGTCAGGAACATGGCAGGCATGTCCACTATCACCACTGCTGTTCAACACAGTACTAGAAGTCCTAGCCTCAGCAATCAGACAACAAAAAGAAATAAAAGGCATCTGAATCAGCAAAGAAGAAGTCAAACTCTCACTCTTTGCTGACGATACTTTATGTGGAAAACCCAAAAGTCTCCATAGCCACCCACATGCAGAAAAATGAAACTGGACCACTTCCTTACACCACACACAAAAATAGACTCAAAATAGATGAAAGACCTAAATGTGAGACAGGAATCCATCAAAATCCTTGAGGAGAACACAGGCAACAACCTCTTCGACCTCAGCCACAGCAACTTCTTCTTAGACACATCGCCAAAGGCAAGGGAAGCAAGGGCAAAAATGAACTATTGGGACTTCATCAAGATAAAAAGCTTTTGCACAGCAAAAGAAACAGTCAATAAAACCAAAAGACAACCGACAGAATGGGAGAAGATATTTGCAAATGAGCTAGTATCGTATCCAAAATCTATAAAGAACTTATCAAACTCAACACCCAAGGAACAAATAATCCAATCAAGAAATGGGCAGAAGACATGAACAGATATTTCTGCAAAAACATCCAGATGGCCAACAGACACAAGTGCTCAACATCACTTGGCATCAGGGAAATACAAATCAAAACCACAATGAGATACCACCCCACACCAGTCAGAATGGCTAAAATTAACAAGTCAGTAAACGACAGATGTTGGCGAGGATGCGGAGAAAGGGGAACCCTCCTACACTGTTGGTGGTGCAAGCTGGTGCAGCCATTCTGGAAAACAGCATGGAGGTTCCTCAAAAAGTTGAAAATAGGGCTACCTTACAACCCAGCAATTGCACTACTGGGTATTTACCCCAAAGATACAAATGTAGTGATCTGAAGGGGAACATGCACCCCAGTGTTTATAGCAGCAATGTCCACGTTAGCCAAACTTTGGAAAGAGCCCAGATGTCCATCAACAGATGAATGGATAAAGAAGATGTACTATATATACACAATGGAATATTATGAAGCCATCAAAAAATGAAATCTTGCCATTTGCAACAATGTGGATGGAACTAGAGGCTATTATGCTAAGTGAAAGAAGTCAATCAGAGAAAGACAATTATCATATGATCTCACTGATATGTGGAATTTGAGAAACAAGGCAGAGGATCACAGGGGAAGAGAGGAAAAAATGAAACAAGACAAAACCAGACAGGAAGACAACCCATAAGAGACTCCTAATCTCAGGAAACAAACTGAGGGTTGCTGGAGTGGAGGGGCGTGGCAGGGATGGGGTGGCTGGGTGATAGACATTGGGGAGGGTATGTGCTATGGTGAGCGCTGTGAATTGTGAAAGACTGATGAATCACATATCTGTGACTGATCCCTGAAACAAATAATACATTATATGTTAATAAAAAAAATAAAGTTGTATAAACTTTAAAAAAAAGAGAGAGAGAGAGAAAAACAACAACAACAACAAAGACATCCATAGATAATTTGGTTTTGGTTTCAAAGATCTTTTCTTCCAAATCCTGATATTAGATAAACAACTGATGAGATAATAAGATGTTGAAAACTACATTTGGTACTGGTGATATTATCCTCTTACATTTCTTTCTTTCTTTTTTAAAGATTTTATTTATTTCCTTGTCAGAGGGAGAGACAGAGAGAGAGAGAAAGCACAAGCAGGGAGAGTGGCAGGCAGAGGGAGAAGCACTCCCTTCTGAGCAAGGAGCCCAAGGACCCTGGGATCATGACCTGAGCCAAAGGCAGACGCTCAACCGACTGAGCCACCCAGGCATTCCTCCTCTTATATTTCTAAGAACCCTTTAAAATGACAACTAGTAATAATAAGTACCATTTTTAAGACAGCATATTATATATTAACAAATGAAAAAGTTATTGTATCAAAGCATCCTATTAGGCATGTAATTTTTTTCAACCTGAAAAGAGCTTTCTTCCAAATATAAAGGTATGCTTATTTAAAAAGAGACAAAAATAGTATCATCCATGGATAAACACTTTTACATTTATTTCCATCACATGCACAACATGCACATGTACATTCTTTTATAAAAATGGGCCCAAAACGCTTTTTGTTTTGTAGCTCAGTTAACTTAAATGATACAAGGAAACACTTCTCTGTGCAAATAAATCAGGAATTAAGAGGACTGATTCACTGGTTTCGTAACAGTCCATAATTCATAAAATCAATCTCCGACTTGCTGCTTTTAAAATAATTTCTGATTATTTTTCATTATGAATATATGATGATCATCCAATTACATAAATCTTTGCCTACTTGTCCAATTACTTCACTCAGAGAACTGCTAGATCTAAAGGGATACACAATAAATAACTATTTATAATGTAATGTATAAATGTACTATTTACACATGTGGACCAGCTATTTACGAAAGGGAAAAAAGTTTTTTTACTTTTTTTTTTTAATTTTATTTATCTATTTGAGAGAGAGAGAGAGAATGAGAGATAGAGAGCATGAGAGGGAAGAGGGTCAGAGGGAGAAGCAGACCCCCTGCTGAGCAGGGAGTCCGATGTGGGACTCGATCCCGGGACTCCAGGATCATGACCTGAGCCGAAGGCAGTCGTTTAACCAACTGAGCCACCCAGGCGCCCGGGAAAAAAGTTCTTTTTAAAGGAAAAAAAGTTCATTATAAAAATCCAGACTGTACAAACAATACATTTCTGCAAATCAAGATAACACTTTAGGATTTGTGATTTCCTACATTGTTAGGCAATGCTTTTGTTTTTAAAGATTTTTTAAAATTATTATTTATTTGTTTGAGAGAGAGAATGAGAGACAGACTGAGTACGAGAGGGGGGAGAGTCAGAGGGAGAAGCAGGCTCCCCGCTGAGCAGGGAGCCCAATGCAGGACTTGATCCCAGGAATCCAGGATCATGGCCTGAGCCAAAGGCAGACGCTTAACCGACTGAGCCACCCAGGCGCCCAGGCAATCCTTCTTATAGCAGAAAAATACCATCTGACAACCCGACCCTGACAATTCTGAAATTAAACATTGCCAATTTGGGTGATTTGGTTGGAGTTATGTTCAGTAATTTTACTGTCTCCCATTTACCGTTCCAATAAGTTCATTAAGTTTTCA
Source organism: Callorhinus ursinus (assembly GCF_003265705.2). Taxonomy (NCBI): domain Eukaryota; kingdom Metazoa; phylum Chordata; class Mammalia; order Carnivora; family Otariidae; genus Callorhinus; species Callorhinus ursinus. The sequence continues at coordinate 1,111,650 of NW_027397154.1, read as the reverse complement.
TTTCAAATGCTATTATTCCTAGATTAATTATTTAAGATAATTTTCAAATCTACTTGTTATTGTCCTGTTTTTATCAAATGGCTTTTTGCCCCTTTAAACACGTAAATCTTTCAGATGGTTTCAATATCTATCGCTCTTTGGATGTAAAGGCTATGTGTGCATGTACTAACTTGCCCTAACTGTGGGTTTGTGTTCATGTGCAGTCTGCAGTTTTCTGTTTACTGTTTATATTATGCTATGAATCTTTTTGGTGGGATGTCAATGTTCTAAATGTGAAGAGAAGTCTGTGTATTCCCATTGTCAGTGATTAAGATTTCCACAGTCTATAAGGTTTTTTTGTATTTCTATTTACATTTCATTTGTTACCTGTTATTTTGAATGTCCTGTCACATGATTTTGCTGGCCATGCATATTTCTTCAGCACGGAAATAACTGTTCAAAGTCCTTGGTCCCTACTATCTTTCTACACTGTGGAATTTATCATTACTGATTTAGAAGAGCCCTTAGTATGTTAGAAATAGGAGTTCTTTTTTCTCTCATGTTACACATATTTCCCCCAATTTATCAAGTTGTATTTCCATTTCCTGTTAAGATTCCTTACAAAGTTACAATCTTTTATGTGTTCAAATACATATGAAAAACAACTAAGCACCTCACACAGGCTGTCAGTGAACCCCCACAATTACTTGATGCAACTACTATGATTAACCTCAGTAAGAAGAACAAGAGTAAAGTTGAGATAATATCAGCCCAAGGTCACCTAACCAGGTAAGTGACTGAGGTATGATTTAAACCTAGTCTCACTTCACAGTCAAAGTTCTTAACCATATAGTCAATAAAATAGTCTCTTTAGCTCTACAGCTGTTTTCATAGCATACCTGGAAAGGTCAAGCCCTCCAGAAGACAATAATCGTCACCACATTTTCAATGAATTTTTTTCTTTTTACTTTAAATTACTTATCTATCTAGAATTTTGAAAATAATCTGTGAGTAGCACTCAGCTTTTACCTCAAAAGGAGTTTTTCCATTACTCACTTAATGTTAATTTACTTGAAATACATTCATCATCTATTTTATTCTTATTTGGGTCTCTCTTTAAGCTCTCCATTTTGCTTCACTCACATTTATGTTTATTATTGAGCCACTGATACAATACATTGATGCTATAACTTTATAAAAACTTTTAATACTTGAAAAGACTAATTTTTCCTTGTACTCCTGTAGAAATTTCTTGGCTATTTTATTTATAACATTATTGAGATATAATTCATATACCATAAAATTCCCTCTTTTAGAGCACAAATTCAATGGTTTTTAGTATATTCACAGACTTGCAAATCCCAAGCCACTAATTTTAGAACATTTTCATAAGGATTCCTGATTATTTTTGCATATGTAGACTTCCAGGTGGCCTTGAGATCCACTTGAAATTTCAAAAAACTGTAAATGGCTTTAACTTTGTATATTAAGGTAGGGAAAAAAAATATCTCAACAGTAACATTAGCGCCACAATAACAAAGCAAATTTATCTATTTAGTTAAACCTTTTGGTGTTACCGGATATTTATAATCTTATTCAAAATAGATCCCAAACACTTGCTGTCAAGTTTAATTCTAAATATTTCACAAATAACATTACTTTCATGAATAAATTTTTTGTTAGATTTTCTAACTCTACATTGATATTTGAGAACACTGCTGATTTTATCTACATCTTGAATTCTTGCTGAATCAAGAACTCATTTTTTCAGAAAACAGTTAATAAGTACCTACTGTTTAAGTACAAAGAGTAGTAGCAGTGAAAATATCCCTTTCATCATGGAGAGTTCATTCTAATGCATGAGCGAGGTAGAGGCAATAAAAAGGTAAGTAAAATATTCAGTATTTCAGAATGTGAAATGTGCTATGCAGAAATTAAGAACATGGAAGAAGAGGAAAGACTAGGGTTGGAAAGCACTTACAATATTAAAACAGGTTGTCAGGAAAGTCCTGATTGAGGGCGCCTGGGTGGCTCAGTCATTGAGCGTCTGCCTTCGGCTCAGGTCATGATCCCAGAGTCCTGGGATCGAGTCCCACCTTGGGCTCCCTGCTCCGCGGGAAGCCTGCTTCTCCCTCTCCCACTCTCCCTGCTTGTGCTCCCTCTCTCGCTGTGTCTCTATCAAGTAAACAAAATAAAAAAAAAAAAAAAAGGGGAAAGTCCTAATTGAGAATACCACATCTGCACAGAAACCTTAAGGAGGGATGTATACAGCTACCTGAGAAAAGAATAATATCCCAAAGAGGAAACAGTGAGAGGAAAGGCCCTGAGGTAGGAGCTTCTCCGGTATAATCGAGGAAAGCGAGGTCAGGCAGGAGGCAGAGAGGCAGAGTGGACACATTTTTGTTAGTCCAAGAGAGGGGAAGCCATTGGAAGGTTTTATGCAGAAGAGGTATGTGAACTAATTCTTCATTCAACAAATATATATTGGGTACCTATTCAGTGTTGGAGATACAGCAAAGAATAAAGACAAAAATTCCTGTTCTTGCATAGCTTATATTTTAACGGAAGAAAAAGACAATAAAGAAAACCAGAGATTTGGGGGTGCATGGGTGACTCATTCGGTTAAGTGTCTGCCTTTGGCTCAGGTCATGATCCCGGGGTCCTGGGACAGAGCCCTGTGTCGGGCTGCCTGCTCAGCATGGAGTCTGCTTCTCTCTCTGCGCCCCCCCCCCCGACCCCCAGCTTGTGCTGTTTTGGACATGGTATGACTGAAATGCCTTCTGGTCACCAGAGAAGTGTGAGCAGGAAGTTTCAAACCTGGAAGACAACAGCACACAGACATTTAAAGCCTCAAGGCTGGCTGACACAGCCAGGTGAGGGTGAATGGAAATGGCAAAGAAGGGGACTAACAGCAAAATACTGGAGCACGGCCACATCAGGAGATAAAGAGGAGCTAGCAAAGACTAAGGAGCCAGAAGGTAACAACGGGGCAGGGGCGGGGAGACAATAAGAAAGAGCGCAAGTGAATATGTGGTACCCTGCAGCTGAGGTGAGGAACCCAACTTTACAAGAGCTGACTGCCACCCGTTGCTGACAGATCAAACAGAAATGAGAGCATGGGTTTCTCTGCTGGAGGTGGCACCATGGGATTGCCAGCAGCCGTGCAACAGCACTCTCTGTAAAGTGTGAGAGCAAAAACCTGATTGGAATGGGTTTAAAAGCTAATCTAAAGAGAAAAATGTAAAACCAAGGAAAAACAACAGGGACACGGAGAAGTAGGAGGTCAGAGCTAGAAGACAGAGTAGAATCAAAGAATCTTTTTTTTTTTTTTTCAAATGTGAAAAACAATGGCATCTTTTTATTCTCAAAGGAAATACAGCTGTGAGGGGGTGCCTGGGTGGTGGCTCAGTTGGGTAAGCATCCAACTCCTGGTTTCAGCTCAGGTCATGATCTCAGGGTCATGAGATCGAGCCCTGAATTGGGCTCCCCACTGACTGGGGAGTCTGCTTGGGATTTTCTTCCTTCCCTTTCCCTCTGCCCTTCCCCCACTCTGTCAAATAAAAAATAAATAAATCTTCAGGGACACCTGGGTGGCTTAGTCTGTTAAGTTCTGCCTTCAGCTTAGGTCATGATCCTGGGGTCCTGAGATCAAATCCCACATCGGGCTCCCTGCTCAGCAGGAAGTCTGCTTCTCCCTCTACCCCTCCCCATTTGTGCTTGCACTCATGCTCTCTCTCTCAAAAAGAAATAAATGCAATCTTTACAAAAAATTAAAGATAAAAATAAACCTTAAAAATATTAAAAATTACAAATAAAAATTATTCTAAAAAGTTTAAAAATAAAAAAAGGAAAATAGCAGTGAGAAAAAGATGAAAAACCATACACTCCTGAAGTTTAATATATATGTATGTCTATATATGTATAAAATCTCCTAGACAACTACCCAGTTCCAATAGAACTTACTGAATCATTTTGTCATTGTTCCTGTGACATTGAAACGCTATACTTTTCATACATAAAATTCTTATATATACTTGGGTCTATTGCTAGATCTTCCATTCTGTGTCATTGATTTTCTGTCTATACATTCAGCACTACCACAATGTTCTAATAATTTTAACTTTATTTTCTAGTAAGACTGATTCCTACCTGTAAGTGCTCTTTTCAGAAATGTCCCTGCTACTCTTACTTATTTTGCCATATAAACGTTACAAGCAATGTACCTACTGCCAAAAAATATATGTATCATTTTAATTTTCATTGTTAAATTTACAAATACCCCAAAGAAGTGAAGGGAGAAACTTGTGCAGATATTTCTACACTGATGTTCACGGTAGCATTATGCACAAATAGCCAAAAGGTGGAAGCAATTCCATCGATGTCCACTGACAGGTTAATGATAAAGAAAATGTGGCATATACATACGAGTGTTTATTATTCAGCCTTAAAATGGAAGGAACTTTTGACATCTGCTGTACAACATGGATGATGGACCTCGAGGACATTAAGCTAAAGGAAATAAGCCAGTCACAAAAAGACAAATACTATATGATTCCATTTACACAGTACCTGGAATAGTCAAATTTATATAGAGAATGGCAGTTGCCAAGGGGCTGCAGGGAAAGGCTGTCACTGTTTAATGCAGTACAGAATTTCAGTTGGGGGAAGACCAAAAATGTTCTGGAGATGGATGGTAATGATGGTTTCACAACACTCACAATGTGAATGTACTTAATGCCCACAGAACTGTGTATGTAAAACTGATTTAAAAGGTAAATTTGACATTATGTATATTTTACCACATTAAAAATTCACAGAAAAACTTTGGGAGACCTGACCTCTTCATGATGATCCTACTCAAAAACATCTCGATTTGTTCAAGACTCAATAGTATTTTGCAGCTTTCTTCATATAGATCTTAAGCCCTGAGAGTTATTTATTTCTAGATATTACTGATTTTCATTTATTACTCTATTAGTCAATCACCTCACTGAATTCTCTTACAAGCTTTTTGACTGATTCTCTTGGAATATCAATGTATACAGCATCATTTGCAAATAACAGTAATCTTACTTTTTCTATTTTTATCCTTCTCATTTCTCCTTTCCAATTTTATTAACTAGTATCTCCCAGTAACATTATTACATAACAGTGACAACAAAGAGCAACTGCTTCATCTACATTCCAGTGAGAATGCCTGGTATCTCCTTATCTATTTATCTATGTACATACATGTGTACATATATACATAAGCTCATTTATATGTGTGTGTATATATATACATACACACACACTTCTATGTATTCATTTTACTCATTAAAGGAATATCAGTTTTTCTTCTTTTAGCTACTGGTGTTTCTAGTATTATACTCCCTTGGATTTCTGGGGAAAAACAATCCATAATCGTACATAGTTCTTTTTTTTTCCTTTAAATAAACAATTTTTAAAAAAGATTTATCTGAGAGAGAGCGCATGTGCATGTGGGTGTGATCATGAGTGGGGGCCAGGGGCATAGGGAGAGGGAGAAGAAGACTCCCCGCTGAGCAGGCAGCCTGACAGTGGGTTCAATTCCAAGACCCTAGGATCATGACCTGAGCGGAAGGCAGATGCTTAAATGAGCCACCCAGGCACCACTCCTTTAAATAAACATTTTGAGATAATTGTAGGTTCACCTGTAGTTTTGAGAAATAATAGAAACCCAGTATACCCTTTACCCAAGTCCCTCCAATAACACCTTTCAAAAGTATAGTTACCACAACCAGGATATTGATATTAACATAATCCACTGATTTTATTCAGATTTTCCCACTTTTACACATATTCATTTGTGTGTTTGTGTATGTGTATGTGTTTAGTCCTAGACAGTTTTATCACCTGTGTAGGTTCATCATTATCTACCACTACAGTCAAGATACAGAATGGTCCCATCACCAAAAGGATCACTTGTGTTGTCCTTTTATATTGCACAGCTTCATATTTTTTAACTAAGAATATAACTCAAGTCAAAGACTGTCAGCCTTGTCTATCAACTGTTAATGACATAAATGACTTAAGACAAGCACAGGGCTACCACAAGATTCTGTAAACATAAAGGATACCTATGAACTTGTTTCCACAAAATATAAAGCAAATCTATTTCTATCTTGCCAAATTAAGTTCAAATATGCTTGAGACTTTTTGTCAAAATAGGCCAAAAACTTTGCTTTGACATTTAAATATTTAATAGTTTCAAGGACTGATTTGTAACCTTGAGACTAAAATGAAGTCCTTATAGAACTATATAGGCTATTTATTATAAAAGTTAAGTTTTAATCATTAAAAATTATAGATTTTCATTCTTGAACAGTGGTATAACAACAGAGTAATATACCTTTAATTAAGTCAACAAATCTAAATAGGACTATGTGTAGTCCTCCTTGCATATATATTTAAAAGTAAGCTAAAGCAAAACTTACCCATATTCAGAAGAATCTGAGTATGTGCTCAAGCAAGATTATTGTGTAGTTTCCCTTTATGTGCTATCTTTGTAAGGCTTTAGAATTAATACTATGCTTCCTTTCTTCCCTTTCTTAGGCTCTGCAAATGTCTAAATAATTTTGGAATTACCGGTTTCCTCAGGTTTTATGGAATGAAACCAATGCCAGGACCAGGATTTCTGGAAATAGTATTAACTTTGAGAGACTTCTCTATTATTACTTTTTTTTAAGATTTTATTTATTTATTTGAGAGAGAGAGAATGAGAGATAGAGAGCACGAGAGGGAAGAGGCTCAGAGGGAGAAGCAGACTCCCCGCCGAGCAGGGAGCCCGATGTGGGACTCGATCCTGGGACTCCAGGATCATGACCTGAGCCCAAGGCAGTCACCCAACCAACTAAGCCACCCAGGCGCCCCTCTATTATTAATTTTTGATGATCCATAAGTTGAAATTTTCTGTGATTTCTGGAAATAGATTTAGTAAATTATCTTTTTTTTAATTACCCTTACCCATGTTTTCACATTTATTTGCATATAATTTTTTAAGATTTTATTTTTAAGTGATCTCCACACCCAATGCGGGGTTTGAACTCACCACCCTGAGCTCCACTAACTGAGCCAGCCAGGAGCCCCTTATTTGCATATAACCAAGCAAAAAACCTAATAACTTTAACTTCTACTGTATTTGGAATTATTTGCCCTTTAGCACTACTTATTTTATATATTCCTGTTTTCCCTCCCTCCTGTTTACTTCTGGGTTACATTTGCTAAATAAAACCTTATGTTTCATTTCCCCCCCAAAAGAACTACTATCTGGATAGTGACTGCCTTTGTTTTCCAGTTCATTTCTGCATTCTGGTTTCTCAAATACTCTTCCTAAGATTGTTTTGTTCTCTTGATAGGTACTAAGGAGAATTGTTTATTCCAATTATTTTATTTTTTTTAAAGATTTTATTTATTTATTTGAGAGAGACAGAATGAGAGAGAGAGAGAGAGAGAGGATGAGAGGGGGAAAGGTCAGAGAGAGACGCAGACTCCCTGATGAGCAGGGAGCTCGATGAGGGACTTGATCCCGGGACTCCAAAATCATGACCTGAGCCAAAGGCAGTCACTTAACCAACTAAGCCACCCAGATGCCCTATTCCATTTATTTTCATTCTTTCCCTTTTAATTGATATTTAAAAGTACCTTCCCTTTAAATATAGCTTTTGTTATTTTCTAGAAATTCTGAGGTTCGGGATATTTCCAGACTGTGAAGTCTTTTTGTTGTCCGCTTTTATTAATTTCTAGTCCTTCTCCATCATGATCAGAGAACACTGTTGGTTTTTACTCTTTATGGTAGCTTACTATATGTTCAATTTTTGTGAGACTCCATCTGTTATGGACTGAAGTATGTGCCCCCAAAATTCGAATGCTGAAGCCCTAACCCTCACCTGCTAAATGTGGTTGTGTTTGGAGATAGGTCCTTCAAGGAGACCTTTACCTTCAGCATAAATGAAGTTAGAAAGGTGAGGCCCAAATCTAAAAAAAATGGGGTTGCTGTCAGAGGAAGAGAGCTCAGAGATCTCCTTCCTCTGCATTCACAGGGAAGAGGTCCTGTGAGGACAGATCAAGAAAATGACTATCTCTAAGCCAGGAAGTGAGTCCTCACCAGAAACCAACCCTGACAGCAAAATGATCGTGGACTTGTAGACTCCAGAACTGCGATGAAATAAATTTGTTTTTAAACCATCTGGTCTACGATATGTTGTTATGGCAATCCTAGTAGCTTGACACACCATCACAGTTTTGTTACACTTTGACTTTTCATAGCCTAAACTTTTTTTTTTTTACACTATGTGGAATGTACTTATTTTACCTATTAAATTTAAAAATCTAGAAAATGTATGTTTCTAGAAATTCAAAATAACTTATACTTAGTCGTTGATATTTGTTCTCTACCATCAGTAACAATTAAATTAGCAAACTCTTCCTGTTCCTGCCTCATCAGTCAATTATATGACTATCAATATTTTTACTGTATTAGATCTTTATTGGTTTTATTAACTTTAATGACATTTTCTGACCCCTACTATAATAAATGAAGAATCAATGTATAAATTACTTCTCCATGTTCTCTCATTTCCCCAATTTTTATTAAATGTACAGAGCCAACTGTAGTCTCTGTTTTAGCCTTTCCATTCTTCTCCTGCTTGGCTAACAAAAAGACTGAAGGCTGTCTTCCATAGTTTGTTGAAGAATGAAAACAATATACTCTGAATTAAAGTGTTCAAAAAAGTTGGTCAATATCCTTTTGGTATAGATGAACTGTCCAATTTGAGGGCATTATGAAAATTGCTATTTTTTTGGTTCTGAATTTTGACGAGAACACCTCGAATTTATCCTCACAGAGGTAACTTGATCCTTTGACCTGGATCACAAAGGAGATTCTAAGCTTTACTGATAAAGTGTAACGTTGCAAATGTTGCTTCCATGACAAACACTCTATTAACAATATTAAATGAGATCCAAAAAGCCCTTTCAATCTATTCATTGAAATTTTCCATTATTTTATTAATTCATTTTTATCTTTTTAAAAGATTTTATTTGAGAGAGCGAGTGCAAGAGAGAGCAAGCAGGAGTGGGGGGGAAGGGGGAGAAGGAGAAGCCGACTCCCCACTGAGGCTAACCCTAAACCCTAACCCAGGACTCTGGGATCATGACCTGAGCCAAAGGCAGACACTGAACCAACCAAGCCACCCAGGCACCCAGAAATTTTCTATTATTTTAGACAGTATCTTTATATAATGCTTTTAACAGCTGATCTAATAAAAAATTCTGCCTTTCTATTTGAAGATACCAGTTATGCATACTTGTATTTCTTCCCCCTTTTCCTGTATATATCACACCTTGCCCATCCTTTTGAACTTTATTTCCATTTTGTTCCTTCTTCCCCACTGTTTTCAAATGTGCTGCTTCTAACTGCACTTTTCTATAACTAATTTTCTTCTTCTATTTGTTTCCCAGTATGCCTTCAAATGCCTCATATGTCTTCTGTGTTCTTGAAATTGCTGTTTTATCCTTCATTGTTTTTACAAAAGTGATTGTTTTAAATTTTTGTAATTCCCAGCAAAACAGTATCCTTGCTACATCTGCAATCCAGTCTGCTAAAACTTGTCAGCTGGGGAAGTTCTGTTCAGAACTGACAATTATTTTTTCTCAGCATTGGAAGACATATTCTTTTGTTTCCTAACCTTTAGTTGATGTTTGAAGGTCTGATGCTTGTTTCACTGTTGCTCCTCTAATTCTCATTGTTTTAGATTTTTTTTGTCTTCGTTATTCTACAGATTCACTTAATGTGTCTCAATATAGACATAGCTTTATCAATCCTTCTCAGAACATGTCCATTATAAATATTCAATTTGGGAATATTACCCTTCAAGTATTAGATTTCCTCAATTATTCTTCAGGACTCCAAATAGGACATATAGGACTTATTACCATCCTTTATCATCTTTAATTCTTTCTACCATATTTGACATCTCCGGCTCTGCTACATTCTAGATAACTTTCTCAATACTATTTTCCAGGTCATTATTCTCTCCACAGCTGCGTCTAAATTGAAAGCTAAACTATTATTCACTGGGCCTTTATTTATTTATTTAGGAACACTTCATGAATTTGCATGTCTTCCTTGCCCAGGGGCCATGCTAATCTTCTCCGTATCGTTCTAATTTTAGTATATGTACTGCCAAAACAAGCACCACCGAGTCTTTAAATGTAAATGAGTACACTTTTTTCATCATGAAAATAAACCATTCATATCCAGAAAATATATTTCATTGGCTTCTTTTGAAAATCTGCCTGGTTATCTTCTTAAAGGTTTATTCTTACCTCTCACTTATTATTAAGTCTCTAATCATTTCAAATGCTTTATATTGTTTTTGTTAAGGAAAGATTCACAATTTTTTGTTTATTTCTTTTTAAAGCAAACTCTTTGCCCAACCTGGGGCTCAAACTCATGCCCACGAGATCAAGAGTCACATGCTCCATTGACTGAGCCAGCCAGGAGCCCCAAATACTTTATATTCTTAATCCAACAACTGTATTATTTGAAGCTCCTGCAGAATTTGTTCCTGTTGTTAGTTGTGTTTGGGCTCTTGCTGCTCATGATGGATAACTTTCTTGGGATATTTTTTTTCAATGTTTAATTGTGAATTCTTCTTAAGAGGTGCTTCACTGAGGGTAGAGACCCTGAAGAATCCTAGCTCCAACTCCCTACCTTGAGTAGGCTTAGAATAAAATGCAGATCAATTTTAAACTCTTCTCTAGATGGGTATATTTTTCTGGGAGGAAGGTAACAAAAATATATATAAAGGAAAACACTGAGATACAGCCTTTAAAAAAAAAGATTTATTTATGTATTTAAGAAAGAGAGCATGAGCGAGCATAAGCGGCGGGGGGACGGGGGAGGGGGAGCAGAAGGGGAGGTAAAGAAGCAGACTCCCTGCTCAGCAGGTAACCCAACATAAGGCTCTATCTCAAGACCCTGAGATCACAACCTGAGCCGACTCTAAGAGTTGGACACTTACCCAACTGAGCCACCCTGGGTCCCCACTGAGATGCAGTTTTTAAAAAATAACAACAAAAAATAGTATCTTAAAATGAACAAAGATATGAACAGACAATTCAAATCAGAGAATTAAATAGCAGAACAAGAAAACATGTTCAAACTCACTAAAATAAGGGTAGAAATAAATGCTAAAAGATAGGGCTTTTATATTTTCCCATTACTATGAATGACTACCAAAAAGTGAAGAAGAAAAAGGAAAATAAATGAGACCTCAAGAAACATATTCACAGAATCTCATGAAAGGGCAAGTTACAAAGAGGAAGACAGGAAAAGAATAAAAATTACAAAAATATTTTAAAATATCTCCTTCTAAAAGATACTATGAATTTATAATTGAAGGCAGATTTTTACCAAGTTTGGCTTCAGTTTCAAGAAAGCCAAACAACTAAATGCTTACTTTCATGTTATTTCTGGTATCACAAAACTTAGCAGTAATCAACATTAATAGATTAGTACCAATCATAATTAGTCTAACATTGTCAGTAACACAAATAAGGCATGACACTTGGATTTGTGGTATTATTTGAATATTCACTTGAAAGAAAGGTAAGAATTCTATTTGAAACATGGAGAACTTCCTTATGGGCATCATGTGTTAACATTTAATAAGTAGAGGTGACTTGTATTATTGCAAAACTGAAATGCTGAAATACTTATAATCACAAAAGCTGTTAGCTTCATGTTCTAAAAAAAGAACTATCAAATAGTTAATATAAAGAGTAGGTTATCTAAATTAGTATAAACATTTTATGATTAAGTAAATGGATGCTAATAAATTTATATAATCATAAAAGACAGGATAACAGAACTGCATTTATATAATTATCACCTTCCTAGAATTTTAGTGCACTAAATGAAATAACATTAAACATTAACTTTTAAGTAAAATGTTTTACTCTATTTAATCCTTGGAGCTTTCAAGAAAAATACACCTTTAGCAATTCTTCATGTTATGTGAAAATTAATTAAAAGCATATCAACTTAGCTCAAAGTTTCACAAGAGAAACTCCAAAATAAATCATCTTCACCCATAATAACCTTTGATCTGGACATAAAAGTATTTTTGAAAAAGTAGAAAATGTTAGAGGAAAACAAAACATCTGCAACAAGTGTAGTTCTTACTCCATAAAAAAAATTAAATGCTTTAAGATGTCTTCATGATATGATTCAGGAGGCCTAAAACTTGAATAAGCATTGCTACAGACTGACAATCATTTTCAGTAGTTGATAAATATTTTTTTTGAGATCTGCCCTCCCAAAGTTCCTTTGAGAAAACATCCTATTGAAAAACTTGTTCCTAAATCTCATTCTACCGCAAACAAAATGTGAATATGATTAGATATGCTACTTCTATTTCTTGCACATTCAGATACATAAAAACATACATGCTTGACAGCATGAGACGATAAACTTCTGCTTTGGTTTTTGCTGAAAGACAGCTGCATCTCACACTGCTTAACAGAATGAATCTGACTAAAATAAACTGTATAGAATGGAAAATCAATAAAACAAAAAGTAAGTTAAATTATCGTTTAATTAGTATTGACAACAGAATATAGTGAAGGCTATATTCTTATGATCTGGGAATCAAAAGAAGAGAATGTTCTGTTCAGGGGCGCTTGGGTGGCTTGGTTAGTTAAGCATCTGACTTCAGGTCAGGTCATGATCTGAGTCCTGGGATCTAGCCCCGAGTCAAGTTCCCCTGCTTGTCCCTCTCCCTCTGTACCTCCCCCCATTTGTGCCCTCTGTCTCTCAAATAAATAAATAAAATCTTTAAAAAACCAAAACAATGTTTTGTTCACATCCTCAAGCTGTATGTTTAGAGAATTATAGCAGAAATACAGTAGTACGCTATTTTCATCATTCTTGTTACACTAGAGATTTTGAAATTAATTTGCTGTCTACCTAATGAAACAGGAAAGACTAGACTTATTACGTTAAAAAAAGAGTGTGTGAAATATGGAAAGCTCTAATGTTACTCTACAAACAACAATATGAACATAGGAAAACTTATTCAAAGTAGTTTGTTTACTAGAACTCACTGGAACAGTGTTGTGCCTTAGGAGTGTGTATATACAGGCTACCTGCTGGAAAGTTCCTCCTACCTATTACATGGTAGATCTTGAAACTAGTGTTCATGCAGTGAAAGCTGAGATGCAGGTGAAAATTCAGACAACTCTATTATCTTGTAAACCAATTACACATACCTCCACTGCAATGTTTAGAGATACAAGGTTTATGGAGAATTTGGAATGTTGCCACTACATCCTAACAAAAAGTAAAAAGCTTGGGACTCCTGGGTGGCTCAGTCAGTTAAGCGGCTGCCTTCGGCACAGGTCATGATCCCAGGGTCCTGGGATCGAGTCCCACATTGGGCTTCTTGCTCAGCAGGGAGCCCCCTTCTCCCTCCCTCTCCCTCTGCTTCTGCTCTTTCAAATAAATAACATCTAAAAAAAAAAAAAGTAAAAAGCTTAACAAACGGAAAAATCAACAAGTTTTCTTAGATCCATACTGGAAGTGAGGTCACAGGGCAAACTACTACTGATGCCCAAATTGGAGTGACCAACAGAGTCCTAATTCACCAGAGCAGAAAATCAGGAGCTAAAACATTGGTGGGAAGCAGTACCGGGGTAGCCCTGAATTGTAACTGGCAAACTGTGAGAGGTTTAGTGCACAGTCTGGGAGCTGAAAATTCCAGGAAGAATCAGCCACTGCAATCCCCCACACTTATTCTGAGTTTTAGCTCCTGCATTTGTCCCCGGTTCTCACAATGAGAACCCCCCCACCCCACTCCTTCCCACAGGAGGAGGGGAAAAGGAACCATTTTGAAATATGTCAGAGAATTCTATTAACAAGGTCTGCCCTCAGGAGACGCTACTAAGCAGAGCCTAACCTGTTAGAATTAAACAAAGCCTAACTGCTCTGGGGGAAGGGAAACATCCAACTTTAGCCCACTCTAGCCATCCTGTCCCACCTCAAGAGGAGAGGGGGAAACTGAGAAGCATTTATGAAGTTCACAGTCTAGAAGTACAGGCTCCCTAAAAGACTGAGGCCTAATCACAGGACTAAAGAACACCTCCCCTCCCCTCATACCTTACCACCACATCACTAAAAATCTATTTACAGCAATTCCATTTACCCAGTACATTATGCCCACCCACCTATCAAGAAAAAATTACACGACATACCAAAAGACAACAGAGTTTGAAGACAGAGAAAGCTTTAAAATCAGGCTCAGGGCACCCTCGTGGCTCAGTCGGTTAAACATCTGACTCTTGGTTTCAGACCAGGCAGTGATCTGAGCGTTGTGAGATTGAGCCCCATCTTGGGCTCAGGGCTCAGTGCCGAGTCTGCTTAGACTCTCCCTCTCCATCTGCCTCTTCCTGCCGCACGTTTGCACGTGCTCTCTAAAATAAACAAATCTTTTAAAAAATCAGGCTTAATTATTATAGGAAAGTTAGAATTATCAGACTAGGAATTTAAAACAACTATTATTAATATGCTAGTTGATAAAGCAGACCACATGTGAGAACAGATGGGCAATGCGAGCAGAGAGGTGGAAATTCTAAGAAAGAAACAAAAAAAGTTCTAGAGAACAGAAACACTAAAAAATGAAAAATGGCTCTGATGAGCTCATTAGCAGACTAAACATGGCTGAGGAAAGAATCTCCAAGCTTAAGGCTACCTCAATAGAAACCTCCAAAACTAAAAAGCAAGAGAAAAAAGACGGGAAAAAACCAGGACAGGAGATCCAAGAACTGTGGGACAACAGTATAACATTTGCATAATGGGGATATACGAAGAAGAGAGAGAGAAAGGAACAGGAAAATATTTGAAACAATGACTGATAATTTCACCAATTTAATACCAGCCACCTAACCAAGTTCAGAAAGCTCAAAGAATAATAAGCAGGATAAATGCAAACGAAACAAAAAACCCTATACCTACACACATCATTTTCAAACTATAGAAAATCAAAGATAAAGGGGCGCCTGGGTGGCTCGGTCAGTTAAGCAACTGCCTTGGGCTCAGGTCATGATCCCAAGGTCCTCAGATCGAGCCCCGCATCAGGCTCCCTGCTCAGCGGGGAGCGTACTTCTCCTTGTCCCTCTGCCGCTTGCTCTTGCTCTCTTCAAATAAACAAACAAATAAATAGCAAAGAAAAAAAAGGGAAAAAAAGTCAAAGATAAAGGAAAAAAATCTTGAAAGAAGATAGATGGGAAAAATACCTCTCCTACAGAAGAGCAAAGGTAAGAATTATATCTAACATCTTCTTGGAACCATGCAAGCAAGAACAATGGAATGAAATTAAAGTGTTAGAAGAAAAAAATCACCACTAGAATTCAGTACCCTGTGAAACTACCCTTTAAAAGTGAAAAAGAAATAAAAGACTTTCACTAACAAACAAAAATTGAGGGAATTTGTATCCAGCAGACCTGCCTTGCAAGATGTTCAAAGTTCTTTAGAGAAGGAAAATGATAGTTCAGAAATACAGATCTACATAAAGGGAGACCACCGAGGAAGGAAAAAGTGAAGGTGAAATATAAGCTTTTATTTTTCTTATTATTAATTGATCTAACAGAGAAATCTGTTTAAAATAATAGCAACAAGGGTGCCTGGGTGGCTCAGTTGGTTAAGCGACTGCCTTCGGCTCAGGTCATGATCCCGGAGTCCTGGGATCGAGTCCCACATCAGGCTCCCGGCTCAGCGGGGAGCCTGCTTCTCCCTCTGACCTTCTCCCCTCTCATGCTGTTTCTCTCTCTCTCTCTCTCTCTCTCAAATAATAAATAAAATCTTTAAAAAAAAAAAATAAGGGGTGCCTGGGTGGCTCAGTCGGTTAAGCGGCTGCCTTCGGCTCAGGTCATGATCCCAGGGTCCTGGGATCGAGCCCCGCATCGGGCTCCCTGCTCAGCGGGAAGCCTGCTTCTCCCTCTCCCACTCCCCCTGCTTGTGTTCCCTCTCTCGTTATGTCTCTCTCTGTCAAATAAATAAATAAAATCTTAAAAAAAAATAAAATAATAGCAACAATATATTTGACAAGGTATGTTTTTATATATGTATGTGTGTGTGTATACATATCCTTATATATAAGTGAAATGAACAATGGTGATGATACAGAGGAGGTAAGGGAAGAATTTGGGTTATTTGGTTATTATAACGTACCTGTGAAGTGACAGTGTTATCTGGAAGTGGACTTGGCTTAGTTATAAATGTGTATTGCAAACTCTAGGACAACCACTAAAAAAAGTAAAAAGGTTTATGGACAAAATTTTCCCCAATGATAGTAAGAAACATAAGTTACTCGTAAAATTATGTTAGAAATTAGAAATATCTGGCTAGCTCAGTCAGTTTCATAAAATCCCTAGGTTTTGTTATCTCATCTTATAAGGCCCTTACTTCTGATGTCTCCCTAAAAGTCTTCATTTGTTTCTACACAGCTATATCTCGAAATTAATTAGCAATGTGCACTTATGGAGCAGTCTGTATGTGAGCATCTCTGGAGTGATTTATAGTCATTAAAATGAAATAAAAGATATGAACAGGCCACCATAAAAAGCAGCATGTGAATTAGCAAGTCAGTGTGATGATATTTAGGCTTAATTCCCTGGAACTTAAGGAAAGCTATGACTTCTTTCAATTTGATTCAATAATGACTTTTTCCATTAGTAAGATTAACAATGAAATGAGAAATATTCACATTTACCATACCTCATTTTGTACACCATTCAAACAAACCACGATACAGACTCAAGCAGATAAACTTAACATCCAACACTTTAAGAGAAAGTGAATTGCTCAATCAACCAAATGCAGCAATGATTAGAGAAGTTTCTACTACAAAATCAAAGAATTGAGGATGAACCTGATGAAACTATGATAGCCTGAATCTTCCTGGTATATTTATAGCAGTCTTCACAGTGCAATAGAAGAGATCTGCTTTCCCCTCCATTTACAGGAGCAGATGCTTCCATAATGGACGATATTTTGGGAAAAAAGTGGCATGTTGTTTTGTCTCCAAGGCTTAAGACAGATCATTGCTGCCCCCTTAGCTGTTTGTGTATGTAAAGGGAGAAAAGAAGGCTTTACTGAAATGTGAAGATCCACAAGAATTTGCATAATAGCTACTGCCATGGAGAAGCTGGGCTCTGTGCCAACTGTTCTCTTCTCTACTACAAAATAACTAGCTCAAGCAGCTTCCAAAATAAACAACCAGTATGAAGGTAAGACAACAGAACTCCATTCAAAGCAGGACCTGGAGATACCTGTACACCATCAGGTCTTCTGACTTGAATAACTTCTGTCAACAAGAACATGGGAGTGGAAAAGAAGTGGTGGGATAATACAGACTTACTTGTATTCTGGATCTTTTCATAAGTTGGTACAAGAAAGACCACACACTCACAGATGACACTTAACTCATAAGGTACAGGTAAGATGAGAGAAATCTGACCTCCTATTCCCTGGATAGAGCTAAGGAGCCAAAAAATGAAAAACTGGTTAAAAAGGGGGGAAAAAAAAGGCACTGGGATAAACAACACCTGACAGCAGTAATGATAAAACAGTGTCACTTCGGCTCATCTTGTGCCATCTTTTAGTGGAGGAGTCACTAGGATGTGTTAAATGCTTTGAAAAGGTGTTTGACCTATCTAAAAATGTTTTCTTAAACTAAGAACCTAATGTGGGGTTGTTTTTGAATGGAGATATTGCAGACAGCTCAGTTTGGTAAAATAAAGAAAAGTTCTGTTTGACCTATTATAAGATGAATGGGTTTTCTAAGGGTAGTCATCAAAGTTGTGATTTCCCAGGAAATTCATGAAACGGCCACAGGTAGTAACACTAATTTCTTAAAAGTAGCAAACTACAGATTGTTTTAAATAGACCTAGAAGTTTTAATACACACTTTTAGTAACTGAAAGGAGAAAATATTTATGATTATTTCAGTTAGGAAAATATATGCAAAAGCACCATCTTAGAGCTACAGAAACAAATCCTCTTATTCTCGAGCTAAATGTTAAGGGGTATATTTTTGGTGGTGGTGCTGGTTTTTTTGTTTGTTTGTTTGTTTTTTTAATGCTTACAGATCTTAACACACAGTCCATAATCTTAATGACCTATTTTTTAAGCATAGTGTGTGATCCTTAAATGCAAAAACTAAAATGGTCACCTTGACACTCAAGGAGCATTCATTCACTAGTAAAAAAAAGACAAACTAATAATTGCACTATACTGTGACACACGTTACAGAACAGAAATACACGCAGTGGAAGCACAGAGGTTACAGCTCAGGTAACCTTTAACAGAGCTGGGTGACACGTAAGCCAAGCCTTCCCACCCTCTCATCCTCTCTCTCTCCTCTGTTGCATATGAAACTTTTTTCTTTTTGCTTTTTATTTAAGAACTTAGTAACAAATTTATTTTTCTAATTTTTCATGTTTATGTTAACTAATTTACTTCTTGAGATTGCCACTAAGAGAAAAATGTGTCACCAAGTACGCGTAGGAGAATCTCCAGTTGTCTGGTAATTCCTAGCGGTCACAATCAACAGGCAGCTTAAGGAAAAGTGACCAAGCACCCTTTGCCTCTGCCTTCTAATTCTAAGTGTCTGTGATTTTCTCAGCAGTCTTCTGTAGCTCCTACCCATGCGATAAAGGACTAGACAAAGACTAGAGGATAATCACACTCAGCAATTTGGGCAAAAAATAAAAAGGTGGGGTTCAGAAGCAGGTTCTATCTTACTTCATTATTGTTACTGTGAAAAGTTACTACTGAATTCTGCAACTGTTAGGATCATCTTTCTCCTTTCACATATATTCTGAGGTGTTACTAATTCCATGTAGCTTGGCTAAAGAAATAGCTAAAATATTCTATTGTACATATCTACCATCTGTGCATTTGTGTCAGAATGTCTTTGCACACCTCCTAAACTCTGACTTCCTAACACAGTAGCAGAACATTTTACCGCAAACTTGCGTACTTGACTATGAGATGTTTTCCAAAACTGATGGTAAAATATACATAGTAGATAAAAACTTGGCTGTTAAAAAATGAAGAGTACACAAAGACCAAATTTAATAGTTCAGAACCTATTTTAAGAGTGAGTAGTGGTTACTATTTCACTTTACCAAAGTTACCGTTTCTGACATCTTTGTTCATATTATCTTCTTTTGGTAATCTGTATAATTGCATTAGATAATAGACTTTGGATAAACTAAAGCCTTAGGAACACCATAAATCCAGCTTGAAGACCCATATCTATACTAAAGGGTTCCAAGGAAGTTCCAGTTAACATGCAACCACCCACCCGCTCCCTTCCTTTGTAGGTCTTCACCCAATCTTACATAGTTCTCTTAACTCCTGACATTAGGTACTTGCTGGTATAAAGTGATACTCATTTGTAACAAAAAGACAAAGGTTATTATATAGATCTTGGATGATATCCTATTTTCCCACCTTTTAGTTGTGAGGGGAGATGGGGTATTAGACATACAAGTTTCCTTTTCTTCTGGAAAACGAATTCTTTAATTCTATGAAGCAGAATTCCATTATGAAATAGTTGGTTCTAAAAAAAATCTTTATACAAACCAACACCACGAACGGTCACATGGAGCTTTGCCAGCTGTATCCTGAAACCCTAATACACCTCACTTCCCCTCCCCCTTAATACTTAAATCCTTGCAACTCATCCTTAAACCTGATCTCTAATGCCACCTGCTGTTGCAGTTCTATGTGCTCAAGAAGCTGCACCACTCTGCCTCAACATTATTCCTGCTTGACTTTCCTGCATGAAAGACCAAGCTAATTCACTATTAACAGATCTGTAAAATAAAATTCAGGTACTGTATCTTGGTGAGGTTTAACATTACAGCTATATTATAGGATAGGGCTCCTACTAACTACAACTAAAAATAATTCCAAATTTCTCAAATAAAAAAACTTTCCAAAAAAGCAATTTTAACTTTAAAATGTTTCCTCTTTCTAATATAAAGTACAACCACAAAATTTTAGAACTTTAAAAACAAAGAAAAAATACTTAAAAACAAATGGGTATGGTCATGCAATTTTTTAAAAATTTTATGTTAGAAGCAACACTACATGGTTTAAAAATCAAAACACGGGATGCCTGGGTGGCTCAGATGGTTAAGCGTCTGCCTTCGGCTCAGGTCATGATCTCAGTATCCTGGGATCGAGCCCCACGTTGGGCTCCCTGCTCAGTGGGGAGCCTGCTTCTCCCTCTCCCTCTGCCTGCCGCTCCCCCTGCTTGTGCTATCTCTCTGACAAGTAAATAAAATCTTTAAAAAATAAATAAATATGGGGCGCCTGGGTGGCTCAGTCATTAAGGATCTGCCTTTGGCTCAGGTCATGATCTCAGGGTCCTGGGATTGAGCCCCACATCTGGCTTCCTGCTTGGTGGGAAGCCTGCTTCTCCCTCTCCCACTCCCCCTGCTTCTGTTCCCTCTCTCGCTGTCTCTCTTTGTCAAATAATAAAATCTTAAAAAAAAAAAGAAAAATAAATAAAAATTAAAACACTTTGTAAGTCGAAACAGAGAAGAAACTTCAACCCAAGATTTCTTAAGAAGAAAATGCAGACAAAAAACGGAGTTTCCCTAAGTTTTGAGTGCAACACGAAACAGCAGAACATGTAAGTACCCCAACTAGTCCTCCAGTCTGTATTTTCTCAGGACTCACCTACTTTAAAGGACTTTCAAATTCTTATCCTGTATCACAACTGACAAATCTGTGAGACATGCTAGCTGTGCCCTTGTATTTACTTTGCCCCCCAAAGCCCCCTCTCTTTCTAGCAAATTCTAACAAAGATGCCAATACCTAATTCTGAATATGAACACCTCTATAAAGCTTTCCTTGCATATTCTCCACCCACCTTCTCCCAATGATTCTGTGAATTCATAAATACTCTTTCTGTATTTTTATTATGGAAGTTATCACATGGTAATAACTTGTTTAATGCACAGGATAGGCACTCAAATATTTATGGAGAAATAGATAAATAATACTGTGAGGCTAGACTAGAGATTATGTTTAAAATTAAGTGAAAGAAAACTTGATCTTCCTTTGTGAAAAGTACAATTATTAGTAATATAAGTAAATACAAATAAATATAAGTAACGCAAGTAAAATATTAATCCCTTGACCAGTTATCTAACGTGTAGGTATGGGTGCCTGGGTAGCTCAGTCAGTTAAGCCTCTGACTCTTGATTTCGGCTGAGGTCATGATCTCAGGGTCGTGAGATCCAGCCCCACATCACACTTCTGCGCTAGGCATAGAGCCTGCTTAAGATACTCTCTCTCCCTCTCCCTCTGCCCCACACCTCCTACTCCTGGCGTGTACGCACTCTTTCCTTCTTTCTCTGGGCGGGGGGGGAGCAAAAAAAGGAAAGAAAGAAAGAAAAGCCAAAACCTAGGTAGTATCTAATCCATTTTTTCCTCAACATTTCATTTCAAAACAATTGGGATTTGTGTGCAGCAATTTAAAAACTGCTAGGCAAATTAGCTATACTAAGCAAGAGCTGAGATACTATTATTATCATCCGTATTGTTTCTTATTAAAGAAACATTAATCTATCAGTTCTGTAATTTAATAAAATCTCAGACCAAAAGGATTTAATTAGAATACTTGGACTCATGTCGGTTTTAGTAACTCTCCATAAAAATCACTTCACTGAGATTCGAAATCACCTCTTCAACGAGCTGTTTTCTAAAGAATCTATTACATCGGCACAGGCGTTTCTTTCCCAAATAGAAAACTATCTTTTGGAGGAAAATTATAATTAGCGCTGTAAATTTTATTTATAATCCACTGTGCTCATTAAATCCACTCAACTAGGCTAAAATGACAACAAATAAACTATTCACCGGCAAAATGTCAGTCAACATAGTACTAGAGGTTCAATGCTCTGTGACCTAAATTGTAATCAGTGTATAGCGGTATTGAAATAGACCCCAATCTCATTAAATTCAAACAAGTTTCAGTTTTAATCACTGGCCACAGGAAACAGATATTTTGGTTACTTTTCATTTGTCACAAAAGCACCTTTTTTTGGCCTAGTAACCTAAGTAAACTGGGATCAGATATAACTGCACATACATGCTGCACAAATCCAAAGGTGGAATTTTGTTTAAATGCCAGAAAGGAAGGTACCATTACCTCTTCTCCTTTTAAGTTCATGTGTAATAAATGCAGGTAAATACTATGACTTCCACCTCTACTCTCACTTTCTAAAATGCTGCTATAGAAGAATGAATAGACCATTCTGGCAACTTATGAAATGACAGACACCACATGAAGTGGCAAGACAACAAAACCCAAATTTTTACAGGAAATTTTTTTAAGATTTTATTTATTTATTTATTTATTTGACAGAGAGAGAGATTGAACACGAGCAGGGGGAGCGAGAGAGAGAAGAAGACTCCCCACAGAGCAGTAAGCCCGATGTGGGGCTTGATCCCAGGACCCTGAGACCATGACATGACCATAGCCAAAGGCAGCCACTCAACCAACTGAGCCACCCAGGTGGCCCTTACAGGAAATTTTTAAAAAAGATTTTATTTATTTATTTGAGAGTAAGTTAGAAAGAGCACCCGCACAGTGGGGGATAGGCCGAGGGAAAGGGAGTCGCTGAGCTCAACGTGGGGCTCAATGCCAGGAATCTGAGACCACAACCCGAGCCAAATCAAGAGTTGATGCTTAACCGACTGAGTCACAAAGGCACCCCAACTATTTATATTTTTTAATGGGGGAGGAGGGAGACATATGTATTTGCCTGTATATACGTTATATATTTTTGGGAGATATTACAGACTCTAATGTTGGGAGTTATCTTCCTGGAAGATTCTTTGCACCAATTTTGGTTCCAAAACAACTAGTTCTTGGGGTGCCTGGGTGGCTTCTCCCTCTCCCTGCCTCTCCCTTTGCTTGTGCTCTGTCAAATAAATAAATAAAATCTTTAAAAACAAACAAAAAGGGGCGCCTGGGTGGCTCAGTCACTGGGCGTCTGCCTTCGGCTCGGGTCATGATTCTGGGGTCCTGGGATCAAGGCCCACACTGGGCTCCCTGCTTGGCGAGAAGCCTGCTTCTCCCTCTGCCTGCCACGACCCCTGCTTGTGTTCCCTTTCTCGCTCTCTCTCTCTCTGTTGAATAAATAAATAAAATCTTTAAAAAATAAGTAAAAATAAAAAATAAAAACAATTAGTTCTTAATGAGGTATTATTTTCCAAGTGTAAATGTAAACCTGAAAATGTATTCAATATACATATCAGTTTTCTTCATTTTGATTGAGAAATGGTTGTTCTGCTTAATCGTTATCACAGTTGGTAAGGGGTTATCACGAGATTATCTAAAAGGGGATTCCAAAATAGATTTACTATTTATTTAGAAACAATATTTCATTGTTTCCTTTTTTATCTCTTAAACTCTGAATCATAGGAGTTTATTACCTAATCAAATAATATTTTCTGGTCCAATATCCATACTCTCACACATTTTATTTTATGTATTTTTAGTGGGGAAGGGGCAGAGGGAAAAGAAGACAGAGAATCTTAAGCTGGCTCCACACACAGCACGAAGCCCACCCCCCCCACCCCCCCGGGGCGGGGGCCCCTCAATCTCTCCACCAGAGATCATGACCTGAGCTAAAATCAAGAGTCCAAAGTTTAATTCACTGAGTCACTCAGGTGCCTCTACACATGACATTTTTTATAACAGCTTCCCATGTCCAAAGTATCTCTTGCTGTCTGAATTAGTTTCTGAATTCAGAGAGCAAGAATGATAAAACCCTGAAAAAAACCATAGAGGAAAATCTTCCATAAACTGGATTTGACAGTGATTTCTTGGATAGGACACCAGAAGCACAGGCAATAGAAGAAAAAATAAATAAACGAGTTCATCAAAGCTGAAAACCCTTGTGCATCTGAGGACACTGTCAAGAGAGTGAGAAGACAACCCACACAGGGGGAGTTACTATTAGCTAGTCTTATATGCCAAATGTATAAAGAACCCTGAAAACTCACCAATAAAAAAACAGCACAATTCAAAAAGTGCCATACCAATTTACTCAACACCAGCAGTGGATGAGAGAGCTTGTTTCCCTAGATTCCTGCCAACACTCAATTATTATTATTATCATTAATATGAAATTTTTCAGTTTTGCCAAAATGTAATATAGAAAGGTCTCAAAATTACTGAAACATAAACCAAGTACACCTTCACACCAAGTACACAGCACTGTAACTCAGTATCTTTAAAAAACATATTAAATCTAAAAACGTATTAAAAAATACATTACAAATACATTAAATAAAAACAGAATTAGGACCCTTAAAATCTTTAATATAACTTTAAATAGAAGACATTAAGAGTATCATCCTCCAATATTTTCTCAAAAGAATGAACTAAACTTCACACTCCAGTTATTAATGTCCTAGTTCCTAAACAATGAACTGAAATTTTTCATAAATTAGTGACATATTTGAAACCCTCTAAATAAAGAGTTCATGAGTAAACTACTATAAATTTAACAGTATGTCACATAATTCAAGAAAAGGGAAAATTTCATTCATGGAACTGAACGTGGGTTTTGCTTTTAAAAATTACATAAACGGGGGCGCCTAGGTGGCTCAGTCGTTAAGCGTCTGCCTTCGGCTCAGGTCATGATCCCAGGGTTCTGGGATCGAGCCCCACATCGAGCTCCCTGCTCCGCGGGAAGCCTGCTGCTCCCTTTCCCATTCCCCCTGCTTCTATTCCCTCTCTCGCTGCGTCTCTCTCTGTCAAATAAATAAATAAAATCTTTAAAAAATAAATAAATAAATAAATAAAAATTACATAAGCAGTTTAAAAAATTAAACAGTTAACAATCATTCAGCACTAATCATAACAGCAAATAACTTATTTTTTCAGAGGATCTTGTTTTTGCTCTCTGAATACTGCCGAAAGAAAAATTCTATGTAGAGATAAAATATATGATCCATATTTGTTTTTATTAGGAATATAAGGCCTAATATTTGATTTATCTTTTATTTTATTTTTTTAGGGAGGGAGAGAGGGAGAGAGAGAATCTTAGGCAGGCTCCACGCCCAGCACAGAGCCCTACACGGGGCTCGATCTCTGAGCTGAAATCAAGAGTCGGACACTTAACTGACTGAGCCACACAGGTGCCCTGTAATATTTGCTTTAAAAGCAACACTGAAAATCCAACTACTTTTGAAGAACTGGGGGTAAATGTTGCAGTTGCATTTAGTAAAGCCTTGTTTTAAAATAAATAAAACAAAGTGCCCACACTTTCTTAAAACTACCAACATTGACTCGTAATAGTCCCTCTTTCCTTCCTTGGCCAAGGATGCTTAATCTTTTTAGAGTCATGACCTCCTTTAAGAAGCTGGTGATAGCTATGTAAAAACACAAAACTCTATACTGATTGTCACATTGTGAGGACAACCCCACACACCAGCATCCTCCCAGGGACTGCAGGTTGTGAAGCCTTACATCAGTCTGTAACAAGGAAAAGAAAACATTCACAGGAACCTGTCACATGCCAGATGCTTTATATAAATTTAATTTTATATACATCCATTGAAGATAGGCATTCATAGTCCCACTATAAATGAGAAAACTGGAGACTTTTACACGGAAGGAGACTTTACAAACTCTAACATTGTTTCAAGGAAAAAGGTCTACATAAAAATCTTTTTCAGGGGCGCCTGGGTGGCTCAGATGGTTAAGCGTCTGCCTTCGGCTCAGGTCATGATCCCAGGGGTCCTGGGATCGAGCCCCGCATCGAGCTCCTGGCTCGGCAAGGAGCCTGCTTCTCCCTCTCCCTCTGCCTCTCTCCCTGCTCATGCTTTCTCTTCTCTCTCTCTCTATCTCTGTGTCTCAAATGAATAAATAAAATCCTTTAAAAAAAATCTTTTTCAATCAATCTTATGAAAATCCTTGAGTTCAGCAGGAACTGATATCCTCATGAGGAAAATAAGGCTCAGGGGAGGTTACTCAACTTAGCGAAGATTCACCCAGTTCATTTTTTCAAGAATTGGTACAATAACCGTTTTTTTTCCTGGCTTCTAATCTAACTCATTCACAGTTCATTTTATCAATAAAACATCCCAAACTACTTTACATGTCCATAATCTTTGAAGAATAGCAACTATTAAAAATTTCTGGATGCCACAGCAATTTGAAGAACAAAGAGCCTGCATCATTATGGTTTCTGGTAACATGCAGAAAGCACATGAATTTGATGTTAAGTAATTAACAGTAAAAATTAAGTTATTTCACACAGTCAGGAATATTTCAAAATTTTAGCCAAAATATTAAGCCAATTCTTTCTAGCTAGATCCACTGTTTTACTTACATATACAAATAATTTAAATATGCACGTGGGCCCGTATGGTGCCCATCGCCTGAAATTAGATATTGTATGAAATGGCGAGGGGTACCTGGGTGGCTCAGTCGGTTAAGTATCTAGCTGCCTTCGGCTCAGGTCATGATCCCAGGGTCATGGGATCGAGCCCCACGTCAGGCTCCCTACTCAGCAAGGAGCCTGCTTCTCCCTTTCCTCCCCACCCCACCTCCACTTGTGCTTTCTCTTGCTCTAATAAATAAATAAAATCTAAAAAAAAAAAAAAAAGAAAAAGAAAAAAAGAGAAATGGCTAAAACTTGTGGTCAACACATGACCTAAAACAAATTTAATGTCCTTTTCTAAGATTTTATTTACTTATTTGACAGAGAGATAGAGAGAGAAAACAAGTAGGCAGAGAGGCAGGCAGAGGGAGAGGGAGAAGCAGGCTCCCCGCTAAGCAGGGAGCCTGATGTGGATCTCGATCCCAGGACTCTGGGATCATGACCTGCGCCGAAAGCAGAAGCTTAACTGACTGAGCCATCTAGGTGCCCCACAAATTTAGTATCTTTACTGCACAGAATAAATAAGGTTAAGAAAAATTAGTTATTTTTTAAAAAGATTTTATTTATTTATCTGAGAGAGAGAGAGCGGGAGCACAAACAGGGAAGGCAGCAGAGGGAGAGGGAGAAGCAGGTTTCCCGCTGAGCAGGCAGCCCGACGTGGGACTCAATCCCAGGACGCTGGGATCATGACCTGAGCCAAAGGCAGTCAGCTTAACTGACTGAGCCACCCAGGCGCCCTGAAAAATTAGTTACTACTTTGGAGAGCCTACGAGAAAGAGGGGACAATTTTTAATGTATCAACTTGCTTTATGAAGAGTGACAGGAATTAATCCTTGTATTAAACAATTCATTTTACAAAAGCTTTCAACGTATGGGGTGCATAGGTGACTTAGTTAAGCTTCTGACTCTTGATTTCAGCTAAGGTCATGATCTCAGGGTTGTTAAGATCAAGCCCTGCTTAAGATTCTCTTTCCCTCTCCCTCTGCTTCTGCCCCTCCCCTCCCCCTCATACTCTCTCCTTCTCTTAAAAAAAAAAAAAAAAAAGGATTAAAAACCAAACCAAACCAAACACAAAAACCCACAAAAGCTTTCAACATATGGTAGTTAACTGGATCCTCACAACCACCTTTAAAAGGTAAGTGATATATTATAATCATTTGACATCTTTGAGCCTCAATTTCTTCCCTGTTAATCTGTCTATAACAATGCTAATAAATAGGAAGGTGAGAGTCAAATGTAGGAAATTGCTAACTCCAAAGCCAGCATTCTTTCCACTACCACATGTAGGAGTAACAACATAGGTTATGTCCGATTTCAAATGTCTGCCATACAAATACAAATGCATTCACGGTCATGCTGTCATGCCCGTCCCTGACAAGCCTCAGAGCCTCTTGTAGTCTCACAGAACAGACTACTTGGAAATAAAAGAGATTAAAATCAAACTTCCCGTAATAAGTATGAAGTTGGATAAAAAAATTAGTAAAGAAATCCAAGTAATGTCAACAATTCTACTCACCCGTTTTGAAGGACAGTGCTCATTCTTCTCATCTGTCATCTTCCCACTTTTAAGTGCTTTCCTTGGGTGCTTGATAGTTGTTTTTATGGCAGGTCGACATACATAGTTCTCCAAGTTCTTTGGAGGTTTTTTAGTTCTCTTAGCCTGAAGGCCAATTTTCAATTTTAAGTTTCCCTCTGAAAAGTTTGTTTCTTTCACTGAAAACTGTTGCTGTGCATCAGTCAAACCATCCTCCTTCCCTGCTTCACTGTTTCTTTCCCGATTCCACTTGCGAAGGTCCTCTTCCTCTTTTGTGTTGTTCTCTAGCTCTCCTTCTCTCTTGCTGACCACTGTGCCAGGACCGATGGCAGAGGGACTCTTCCTTGAAAATCCTTCAGAGTCAGAACCCAATCCTAACATAGCAGTATTTCTAGGGTCCATCACAAGTGTCTGTTATTGCCAAGGAAGCTTAGGAAAATTTTACAGAACTGTGTTCCATAAAAAACAGGGATCTCCAAAACTTGCATCCAGCATCTCTTTCTCTGCAGGATAAACCATAACAAAAGTTCATGAGAAAAGAAAGCAACTATTGCTTAATGTGAAAAATGGGTATAAGGGGAGAGGGGCAATGAGGTCAGGAAGAATCCCAAATCACAGTTATAACCAAAACACAGTACAAAATGAATTTAAATTAATTTAGTTATAAATAAATTTAAAATTTTAGAATAAGCTTATTATTCTACAGATATCATAAACAAGCTGTAGTAATACATGTTATGGACTGTTTTTAGTACTCCAACTTTTTTAAGAGGTTTCGGGCTTTTCGGTTAGGACTCTTAGGCTGGAATTACCTCTGCTGCTGGTGTACAATTAAACTCTGAATTCATTCACTCATTCATTCACTCAAAAATATTTCTGAGCTCCTATCATGTGCCAGGCATTGTGCAAAAACCTGGAAACACAGTACTCAACAAAACAGACCCAGTTCCTAAATTTATAAGACTTATACTCTAGTGAGAAAGACAAACATTAAAAAATTGTTATATAAATGATTTATAATTGTTATAAAAACTTTGAAAACCAGAAATTTAATTTTACAAGTTTTCCTAATAGTGAATAGTCAGTTGGCATGCTTTAATTCCCCAAATCCATAAAGTATTTTTAAATGAGCAAATTATTATTTTATAACAGATGTACACCTTACCTGTGAATCTGAATAATCTACACAGGGCAACCTCCTTCTCATAAATAAAGATCTTCAGGAAACCAGATTACCATATAATCAGAAGGCTGACTAGCAAATATAAAACCAAAACAATTCACTATTCTTGAAGATTGACAGACTAGTTTTTATTCTAAGCATATATCCAGTCAAGATCCAGGACAAGTATCTGAAAAAAGAAGAACAGCCTATTCCTTAGAACATTCCATTTACGAAGTAGAATATTTCATAGTTTAAACTACATGCCTTAAGACTTTTCTTTCCAACAAGATTGTAAGATTCTCAAGAACAAAGATCATACAACTATTTCACAACTTCTACAAGGAATGTAAGTAAAATGCATAGCCCAATGCCTGGCAACACAGCAAAGGGTTCAAGAGAAGGTACCAATAATTATTATTACTAATAGTAGTAGCAGCATATTAGGTATTCAGTAAATATTGGCCAATTGACTAAACTCTTCAGTTTGTTCCCACTCTATTCATTCACAAAAACAGCCACAAGGATTCATTCTGTAATCTTCCAATCAGCTCACTCTCACAATTCTTGCTGTCTAACGCTTCACAGATTAATGCTTCACAATAGTTTTCAAGGCTGTTCATAATCTAGCTCGTAAGTATTCAAACTTGCTTGTCCTTACTTCCCAACACACATCCCCTATGACGTCGTCAATTCAGTTTCCTTTACTGTCCCTAACAAATCATGTTCATTTCTGCTTCTGTGCCATGTGCTTTCTTTCCCTCTAAAAGTACAAAGTCCTGGGGCTCCTGGGTGGATCAGTCGGTTAAGTGGCTGCCTTTGACTCAGGTCATGATCTCGGTGTCTTGGGATCAAGCCCTGCGTCAGGCTCCCTGCTCAGTGGGGAGTCTGCTTTTCCCTCTCCCTCTGCCCCCCCATGGTCGCTTTCTCTCTCTCTCAAGCAAATTAATTGAAAAAATAAAAAAGTACAAAGTCCTATCTTGTCCGAGATGGGTTCATAATCCTGAAATTTAAAACTCTGAGAACCAGAAGCTTTTTCATAACTCACTAGGGACAAAACCTGACCAGACCTGATTTGGATCCATTTTGGTCTTAATCACCACAATTTTTGTGAATAGCCATACATTTCAATGCAAAAGTATTACTGTGCTTGATGAAGGAGTGCTACTCTAAACACCACTGTGGAAGTAACCCAATCCACATTATCTTTCTTAAAGGAAGAAACAGATTTTTGGATGATACTTTGTGCACTTACGTTTTAACACTTACATTTAAGCTTGCATTGACCTGATCCTTCCCTGAATACCTATTATCCATCTAGGATCACAATTTGAGTAATCAGCTTTTTTCCCCCTTCTTCCACATTTGTCAACTACATCCCCAAATAATTACAGTGTTAAGCTTCATGAGGGTAGGGACCTCTTCTGGCTTGTTCACGACTATTTCTCCAGCACCCAGAACGAGGAACAGCACATATATTAGTATCCAATAAATAGCCGAATGAATTTTAAGGCCCCTATAGCTTCTAACATAACATCTGGCATTTAGAAAATGTTTCTCCTTTCCTTTCTTACATGACTTCACCTTGTGTTATAATAAGAGTCCTACATACAAGTTTTATCTTATTTGTTTAGTATATGTATTTCATAGAGGTAGTTTTCTATAAACTTACTACAATATCTTAATTACACTAGTAACAGCTTCAAAATTATATCTTATACCTCCTTCTGTCTCTGTACCATCAAAGCTGGTCTAAGAAAAACAATCACGTTCACTGATCTCACTTTACATTCCTGAACGCTAACCTCAACTGGACCCTTAGTGATGAAACCTGTTTCCCTAATCCGCCACTCTCCCACACAACTACTTGGAAGTCATCTCCACCCTCACTGATTTTGCTTCCAATCTGATGATGACAGTAGAAACAATCAGAAGAAAACTGCCACAAGCTCCCACTATACTGCATACTGACCCACCTCCTGTGTGTCTGTTCCTATAGATTCTGCCTTCCCTACTATCATAATATAGTGGGGCACCTGGGTGGCTCAGTCGATTAAGCATCTGACTCTTGGTCTCAGCTCAGGTTTTGATCTCAGGGTTGTGAGTCCAGGCCCCATGCTGGGCTCTACGCTGGGTGTGGAGCCTGCTTAAAAATATAATAATAATTAAAAAATACATAGATTTCCAACCCCTCCGCTTGAGCACTAAAACCTACCCTCTCCTTGCCTTCTCAAGAGCTTTATTAGGGCAACTATCCTTTCTCCCTTGCATCATCCATTTCTCATTTTTCCTCTGGATGATACGAGTCAGCATGAAAACATACTACAATATTTCTCATCTAAGAAAACTCCTCTTGACCCACATCTTCTACCAGCTTCCCATTTCTCTGTCCCCCTCTTATAACCAAACTTCTTCAAAGGGCAGTCCATTCTTGCCATCTCTAAATCCTCACCTTTTTTCTCTGGAATGCACCAATCACACTTCACCACCACCTCTCCAAATAAACTGCTAGTCAAGGTCACTAACGTACTCCATGCTACTAAGTACACCGGTCAGCTCTTAGTCCTCTACTTGACCTAGCCACAGAATGTGACACAGCGGAACAGCCCATTATCTCTGCACTGACTTCCAGGAACCCTCTCTGGATTCTTCTGCCTTACTGGCTAGTCAACCTCAGTCTCCTTTACCAGTTTTTCCTTTTCTCCCTGAACATTAAACACTGGCGCACCCCAGGGCATGCTCTTCCCTTCCCTATCTACACTTACTCGCTCAATGACCAAATCCAAACTTTCGGCCTCAAATTCCATCTAACATTGTTGATTCACAAATTTCTATCACTAGATAGAGGCCAGGTGTCGGGACCTCTTCCTCGAACTCCAGAATCCTATATCTAAATGCCTACCTGACACACTGCCTAGATGTCTACTAGACAGACACCGCAAGTTTAGCCTGCTTAAAATCAGTTCATCTTCTGCCTCAACCCCCCCCCAAATGTTCTTCCCACAGGCTTCCTCATCTCCATAAATAAATGCAACTCCAGCTAGAAATATTTAGGCTAAAAATTCCTAATTACCCTTAACTCCTTTCTCTTCCTCATGCCTCATATGTTCATTTAGTCAGCAGTCTTCTTTACCTTCGAAATATATGCACTATTTCTTGCTAATTTGACAGCTACCACTCAGATCCGAGTGATAATATCTCACCTGGACTACTGCAAAAGTCTCTTCAGTGCCTCGCTCCTTGCTTCAGCCCTTTGTATCTCTTTAGTCTTCTCAACTCAGCAGCCAGGTGATCCTTTAAAAGCTTGTGTCAGATCATGTCATTCCTGGGCTCAACACCCTTTCAGTGACTCCCCATCTCACTCAAAATGGAAGTCAAAGTCCTTACAATGGTCTAAAGGCCCTATTTACTCTGCTGTACAATCCACTCTACCTCTCTTCCACCTCTTACCAAACTCCCCACTTAGTTCCAAAAAGGGGGGGGGGGCAGAGGTCTCCTCCTTCTGTTTCCCAAAGTAAAATACTCCTACCACAGGGCCTTTGCAATTATTATTCTGCCTGACTAGAAGACTCCTTCCCCAGATAACTGCACGATTTGCTCTTTCATGTCCTTCACCTTTGCCTAAATGTAACCTTATAGAACAGGCAATCTGACAATCCTTTACAAAACTGAAAAACATTATCTCACCATCTTCTTCTAACACTCTGTCCTGTTTTATTTTCCTCCATGGCTCTTCTCACCATCTGGTGTACAATGTATTTATTATGGATGTCTTTCCATTGGGATGTAAAGTGCCCCCAGGAAATGGATTTTTGTCAGTTTAGTTCAATGTAATGTCCTAGCACCTAAAACTGTACCTGGCATATAGGAGGTGTTCAATAAGTATTTGAATTAATTGCATGTCTGTTGTGGGATATATCTTACTGGCTTTAATTTTTTATTTTCTAGTCATTTTCTCCCTTCTTTCTTCTTTCTTATTTATCTATTTTTAAGTAGGCTCCACGCCCAGTGTACAGGCCAACACAGGTCTTGAACTCACAACCCTGAGATCAAGACGTGAGCTGAGATCAAGAGTTGGACACTTGGGGCACCTGGGTGGCTCAGTAGGTTAAGCATCTGCCTTCAGCTCAGGTCATGATCTCATGGCCATGAGGTCAAGCCTCGAGTCTGCCTCCATGCTAAGCGGCTGAAAATTCAACCCCTCTTCCTCTGCCCCTCCCCCTGCTCTCTGCCATTCTCTGTCTGTCTAAAATAACTAAATACATCTTAAATTTAAAAAAAAAAAGAGTTGGACATTTAATCGACTGAGCCACCCAGGCGCCGCATGTTTCTTAATTTTTAATACCCATCCTGGGTTTCATATTACTAGTGGTGAACTAATATCCCTGCCATATATTTTTTTGGTTAGTCATGAAAACAAATCTGTTCTAGAATAAACACAAATAATTTACACAAAAACAACTTTTATATCCTTTTAAATTTCCCTACTTTTTTTCATAATGAAGGAATCCAGAACTCTTCATATATATATATATATATGTATAAATGTGAAGCAGAATTTCAGTATTTCCTCCAAAGAACTCAAAAGCATTTTTACCAGCACTTACTTACTTTTAACACACTGCAGAGAAGGGTTTGGAGAGCATGATTCTCTTCATTTTAAAATGGAAAAACTGAATCTGAGTGACACAATTATATAAATATCAACAAACTAAAGAAGAATTAATTTGAAAACACTGATCACTACCCCAGAAATGTATGTAAGAATAGAGAAATATTATGTTTCCCTAACTTGATCAAAGAGGAAAAAGAACAGTATGCCTAAGGGCATATTTTGTGAATCCATCTAGGCAGTGAGACTGGAAAGGCATGACTGGCAAACCCTACATACCAAAATTTAAGTGTTTCTAGTAAAGATAAATCCAAATTCTGAAGATACTTCACAACAAAGAATGCTTTTTATCTGCTAAATGTAAACTGCTTGAAAACCAGTCCCTACACCAGCTGCCAGAATTCTGATATTGAACTCTGAAAACAGTATTCTTTGTGAATGATACTCTTCCAGCTTTTGGAAAGGTATCTATATAATCTAGGTTTTCCATCCAGAACAAGGATGCCATGTTGTTACACAATGTATTTTGGTTCCTACTACAATATGTTCAAGGCAAAATATAGTTCCAAGGGGAAACAGAGAACTAAGACTGCTAGAATCTCTTTACTCTAAGAGACAAATTCAACATTCATCTCACATACAACGTTAGGATTTATAGGATGTCTTCAAATCACTGAAACAATCCAGAACACTCTAGTCCAAATTCAAGGGAAACTAACACTAAATCTATATCACGAAGCCCTTTCACTGAGATCATTTTAGCTGTGAACAAGCTTTTTAGAAAATTACTAATTACTAGGGTGCCTGGGTAGTTCTGCACTCAGTGGGGAGTCTGCTTGTCTTCTGTCCCTCTGCCCCTCCCCCCCAACTCGTGTGTGCACATACACGCACTCTCTCTCAAATATTTTAGTGTATGTGCTGCCGAAGCAAGCACCGCACTCTCTCTCAAATAAATGAGATCTAAAAAAAAAGGAGAGAAAATTAATAATTGTATTAATAGGATATGTACATGATATCAACACAAGGCATGATAATCTTTTAAGATTTTATTTATTCATTTGACAGAGAGAGAGAGAGAGCGCGCGCGCGCGCATAAGTGGGGGTGGGGAGCAGCAGGCAGAGGGAGAGGGAGAAGCAGGCTCCCAGCTGAGCAAGGAGTTGGATGCCAGGCTCCATCCCAGGACCCTGGGATCATGACCTGAGCTGAAGGCAGAAGCTTAACCGACTGAGCCACCCAGGTGCCCCAAAGCATGATAACCTAACAATATATTAGATACTACCTATAAATATACAAAATAAATCACATTTCATAGTGATTTATGAATGCCCTATTGCTATATATTCATATATTGCAATATGACAATACCTGGGCAAGCAATACAAATATAAAACTTTTGAACAGGAATTGCTCAAACTTGTTTTCACCTCATACCCTATTCCCTCTCTGAAGTGATGACTACTACCCACCCACACCTCCCATACTAACCTCACATCCAATTAACAAACAACGGATCGGATAAAAATAAACAAATTCACTGTTAACACAGTGCTCTGGTTTGTGAGATACCAAACCATTATGGAAAACAATTCAACTAAGTTTGGAGACCATTTTGTGTACATACCTTGTCTATCATAACAGGTTGGAAGGGAAGAGGCATACTTTGATAAAACACTATTTAGCAAGGCAATATAAAATCAACTATGTATTTTTTATTTAACTTTTTTTTAGATTTTATTTATTGATTTGACAGAGAAAGACACAGCGAGAGAGGGAACACAAGCAGGGGGAGAGGGAGAAGCTGGCTTCCTGCAGAGCAGGGAGCCCGATGTGGGACTCGATCCCAGGACCCTGGGATCATGACCTGAGCTGAAGGCAGACGCTTAACGACTCAGCCACCCAGGCGCCCCTACTATGTGTTTTTTTAAATACTACAAAACTGAGTCCTTCCAGTGGATGCATTAGTTAAATTAAAAAAAAAAATTACATACATAAAAATTTACTGACCTCTTATATTTGCAAAGCTCTATGCTAATGTTATACAGATTATCTCAGTTACCATTATTATTCCATTTTCAGAGATGAAAAAACAAGTTAATAACCAACAAAAGCTTGAGCCCAGGTCTTTCTGGTTCCTCTCAATACTATGTTACGTGGCCACCCAAAGATCATTTTTATTCCTGGTCTTACTACTCCTCTCTGCTACATCTAGCATACTTGCTATTTGAAACTCTTGCTTGTCTTCTATGATCACACATTCTACTGGCTCTCCAACAACCTCTGCAACCATTATTATATCTCCTGTATGCACTCATCATCCTTAATATATCCCTTCATTCAGTGAATATTTTGAGAGCCTAAAATATGTTTTGAGAGTTGTGATACCCACTGTAGAAATAGTTACAAATAATTCAATATGGTCCTAAGTCTTATGAACTTTAAATTTTAGAGGGGCAGATAAATGACTATTTTTTTTTTTTTTAAGATTTTACTTATTTATTTGACAGAGAGAGAGACACAGTGAAAGAGGGAGCACAAGCAGGGGGAGTGGGAGAGGGAGAAGCAGGCCTCCCGCAGAGCAGGGAGCCTGATGGGGGGCTCGATCCCAGGACCCTGGATCATGACCTGAGCCGAAGGCAGACGTTTAACGACTGAGCCACCCAGGCGCCCCTAATTATTTAAATATGTGATTATAACTTATAATAAATGCGAAGGTACTGAATATATGAGGTACTATATCAAGGAAACTTGGAGGAACAAGGAATATATCTTAGAAAAATAGTTAACTTTAAGCTGAGACCCAGTCTGAGTAGGAAACAGCCAGGCAAAAGAGGCATTAGGAGATACTTCAAAGGTGTTAACTGATTTGATTTTCAGCAAGATGTAGGAAAGGAGGGAGAGAATTGAAAACATAAGCAACTGGTGAATTGTATGGTAGTACCATTTAGACATTCCATCAACAAATTACTTACCGAGTGACCATTATGTAACAGGAACTGGGGACATAGCAATGCAAAAACACAAAAATCCCTGCCCTCATGTGGCTGACATAAAAGTTGTCTGCTGGGATGAGATTAAGAGTTCAATAAGTATGTTAAATTTTATTTTTTTTAAAGATTTTATTTATTTATTTGAGAGAGCGAGAATGAGAGAGAGAGAGAGAGAGCACATGAGAGGGGGGAGGGTCAGAGGGAGAAGCAGACTTCCCGCCGAGCAGGGAGCCCGATGCGGGACTCGATCCCGGGAGTCCAGGATCATGACCCAAGCCGAAGGCAGTCGCTCAACCAATTGAGCCCCCCAGGCGCCCCAGTATGTTAAATTTTCGATGTCTGTGAAACATTTAAGTAGAAAGGTCAAGCCGACAGCCAGGAACACATGCACAT
The DNA here is from genome assembly GCF_003265705.2 of Callorhinus ursinus. Taxonomy (NCBI): domain Eukaryota; kingdom Metazoa; phylum Chordata; class Mammalia; order Carnivora; family Otariidae; genus Callorhinus; species Callorhinus ursinus. The sequence continues at coordinate 1,074,483 of NW_027397154.1, read as the reverse complement.
ATGATATACACACAGGGAGGCAGTATGATGACACTACATAAATATATAATGGAGTTTTACAATTTTTTTCCAACCTGGTAAAAAAGATAATTTATATTAACTCTAATATGTAAGAATAATTTCTTTCTTTTTGGGTAAGTACATTTATCTAAAATTATCACATTGCAGATTGAACAATGTTGGCAGATTTTTAGCTTAAGTATAGTTTGTCTCATCTGTGATAAATTTTTGTCTTCTCTGTGGTCCTTATCAAACATAGTAAGAGACTGTAATCATTATTCTATTTCTCAACAGTAAGAAAACGGATATAAATTAACTATATAAGACCTTAAAAAATCACAGCACATTATGTATCTTAATTTGCCCTAGCTTTTATACTCTTTAATCATACATCTCATAGATGGCCATCCTATTTCTTAGGATATATCATATTAGCTAAGCACAGTACCACCAGTTGCTCAACCTGGCGGTCATCCTTGCCTCCTCTCACTTCCCTATTCCCAACGTGACCCTAACACCAAAACTTGTGAATTCCACATAAATGATTTCTGATTACACCCAGTTCTAAGTCCACTGCCATTCTGTCCAAAACAACAAATCTTACACAGAATATAGCAGCTTTCTAACTTCTCTGCATATCCACCTTGTTCTCCTCCAATCCCTGCTCTAAAATGCAGGTAGAAATATGATTTAAAAAATAGTTTGACTATGTCATTTCCCTGCTAGAGCAAGGGAGAGCTCCCTGTTAAGTGCTCATGCAGCATTTTCTAAGTCTCTTAACACTCATCATCATAGTAAGTTATATGCTTTTTTGGGGTAAATTATATGCTTAATACCCATATTTTCCACTACAGCATTTGTTCCATGAGAATAAGAATCCTGACTACCTTATTTGCTGCAATATCCTTAACAAAGTACCCGGAACATAAAAGATATTCAATAAATATCTACTAACTGAATAAAAAAAATACATAATGCTATATTTTAAATTACATATGTAGACAAAAACTAAAAGATAAGAAAATGAAAATAAAAAACGAAAATAAAAATACTAAAGGACTGACATTTTTCTTTAAGTATTATATAATCTTACACTGTTATTACGATTTTAAAAATAAGCACTATGTATATCACCATGTAATTTGCTCTTCAAAAGTAAAAGGGTAAGCAGTGTACTAACTGCCTTAAGATGTTTTATATTGAATCACTGATATACAAATCACTGAAATCACAAAAAGCTAGACTATCTTCATAAAGATACCAAGAAAACTTGAACTATATTCCTAAATAATTTATATAACATAAACTACACTTACAGAGTTGGATAAAGCTTTTTTTTCTTTTTTCTTTTTTTTTTAAGACTTATTCATTTGAGAGAGAGAAAGGAGTGCAAGTAGGGGGAGGGGAAAACGGAGAGAATCGCAAGCAGACTCCCCGCTGAGCACAGAGCCCAAAGTGGGGCTCAATCTCATGACCCTGAAATCATGACCTGAGCTGAAATCAAGAGTTGGATGCTCAACCGACTGAGCCACCCAGGTGCCCCGGACAAAGCTTTTTTTCCTATACTCAACTACAGAACAACATTCATTTAAAACAGAGTGACAACCACCAATAATCCCTAACTTTCAAAGTACTCATCACCAATAAATCTAGCTGTTTTCACACTTATGTACTGTATATATTTCTTAAATTCCAAGATGCTAGTAATTTAAAAAGGATTCATGAATCACTGACCACATTTTCAGGAGAAAAAATTTTTAACTACTACCACATTAAATATAATTATCAACTGTGTTATTTCCTAATTTCAGAAACATGAAACTGGGAGAAAAGAATGTGTCTCATGACCAAGGAAATACTGTATTATACCAACAAACTAATTCTGAAAGTCAGAACAAGAAAGTCAAATAGGGAGACATAAATTACAACTAGTAAGCCACAGGGGAAATACAGAAAGCATTCCCGGGGCGCCTGGGTGGCTCAGTCGGTTGGGTGTCTGCCTTCGGCTCGGGTCATGATCCCGGGGTCCTGGGATCGAGCCCTGCGTCGGGCTCCCTGCTCAGTGGGGAGCCTGCTTCTGTCACTGGCTCACTCTCTCAAATAAATAAATAAAAATCTTAAAAAAAAAAAAAAAAGCATTCCCAAAGCTAAATCCTGGAAAAAAAATTATACTCACCGACTGTCTGTCACATGGATAATCTAATCAAACCTTGCTTAGCTCTTCCTGAGAAGTTAACACAGCTCAGATGTATACACTTAACTCTGTTTTTGTTTTGTTTTGTTTTTAAAAAAAGGTGGAATGGGGCTGTAGTGGCAAGGAATATATAGAGATGTTGATTTCTATCCCTAGGGAATTCTAAAATGGCAACAGGAGGGAAGTAAAAGTTACATGAGATTTTCCCATAAATGAATTATTGTATTCTGACAAGGGTTAGGGACTGTGAACTCAGGGCCAATGCACGTGGTTTCACATTAAACAAAAGAGCCACTTCAAAAGGGCACCATTCACATTGTACATACCTTACATTTGTTTTTTATAAAAATTTTCTGTGGAGAAATGAATAGGAATGTAAAATGGTGCAGACACTTTGGAAAAGAGTTTGGCAGTTCCTCAAAAGGTTAAACAGAGTTACCAGATGGCCCATCAAGCTCACTGCTAGGTATACACCCAAGAAAAATGAAAATATGTTCGCGGAAACTTGTATACAAATGTTCACAGCAACATTAAACATACAATGGAATGTCATTCATCAATAAAGAAGAATGAAGTCGAGGGCAACTGCGTGGCTCAGTCAGTTAGGTGTCCAACTTTTGACTTTAGCTCAGGTCATGATCTCAGAGTCCTGAGATGGAGCCTGTGTTGGGATCCGCCCTCAGTGGGGAGTCTGCTTGAGATTCTCTCCCTCTGTTCTTCTCCCCACTCATACACGTACATGCTCTCTCTCTCTCTCAAATAAGTAAATAAATCTTTAAAAAAAAAAAAGCAAGCAAGCAAGCAGCACTGGTACATAATATAATGCAGATGTATCTTAAACATTATGCTAAATGAAAGATGCCAGTTCTGAAAGACAATTTATGGATTCCATTTATGCGAAATGTCCAAAAAAGGAAAATCCGTAGAGAAAGAAAGTAGATTAATGGTTACCTAGGCATGGGGAAAAGGGGAATGTCTGGGATGGAGTGACCACTAGTTGATGGACACCAAGATCAAATGTTCTAAAATTAGGTAGTGGTGATGGTTGTATTACTATGTGAATATACCAAGAACCACTGAATTGTACACTTTATTTTTTTTAAAGATTTTATTAATTTATTTATTTAACAGAGAGAAAAAGGTAGCGAGAGCGGGAGCACAAGCAGGGGGAGTGGGAGAGGGAGAAGCAGGCTTTCCGCGGAGCAGGGAGCCCGATGCAGGGCTTGATCCAGGACCCTGGGATCATGACCTAAGCCAAAGGCAGATGCTTAACAACAGCACCCAGGCTGAACTGTACTCTTTAAATCGTAAATTATATAGGACATGGAACACATCTCAATGAAACCTTTTAAAAATTTTCTGGCAGATCAAAATAAGGTACCTTGTGGAAGAGATTCCTTTCCTTGCATAAAAACAAAATGTGGGCTAGTGGTAATCTTGTAAAAACTTTTTTCAATTAATAGCTTTCAACATGGCAACAAGCTGATTTATTTGACCTATGTTGCTACATGTTGACCTAACAGGCTATTCATGTGGAGAAGACAAAGTCAGGTCCATTCTTCAAGTTATACTCAAAAATAATTTCCTCATAGATTTAAGAGCTATATGCGAAAATGAAAGTACCTGAAGGATTTTTGTGAATATTTCTATAGCCTATTGTAGAGAAACCTTTGTAAGCAAATCAAGAAACTAGAAGCCATAAAGGAAAACACTGACAGATTTGATTATATAAAAACATTATAGATCAGTAAGGTTAAGAGTTATTCTATAAACTGGTAAGTAAGAAATTACATAATACGAAAGATGTGCACAGGCAGGCAATCACAGAAAAGATGGAACTAATCAAGTAGAAACATAAAAAGAGGCACCATATCACTAGTAGGGAGGTATGAGTTAACACAAGACAGTTTTCACTCATCGGTTTGGTTGAAATTTAAAACACTGATAACTACTACCAGCAAAGTATACAGGCAAATAAACACTAGTGGCCACCATTATTTATTCTGGAAAGCAATACTTACAGCATCTATGACAATTTTAAGTTTTATATACTCTCAGACTTCAATAGCAATTTTACTTTTGAGATTCTTATCATAGAAAAACAAAAGCACTAATAAATGATTTATTATAGCACTGCTTAATGTGGCCACAGGAAAAAAAAAAGACATACATATATTCATAACACACACACAAATATAGAACCATGTCTGATGGGGCGCCTGGGTGGCTCAGTTGTTAAGCACCTGCCTTTGGCTCAGGTCATGGTCCCGGGGTCTTGGGCTCGAGCCCTGCATTGGGCTCCGTGCTCAGCGGGAAGCCTGCGTCTCCCTCTCCCACTCCCCCTGCTTGTGTTCCCTCTGTCAAATAAATAAGATCTTAAAAAAAAAACAAAAACAAAACCACGTCTGCCATTTTTCAGTAAAAGAGCAAGCATGATATTCTATGTGTAAGGAATAGAAAAAAAAACACATATGTATTTGTATGCATACAGAAATAAGTACAAATGATTATACACCAGCTAACAGCACTGATTATTTTAGGGGTTTGGAAGTAAAAGGGAAATAAAATTATGTATATTTTTTTCTTGACCTGTTACAGAATTTGTATTAGTTTCATAATTAAGCAAAAATCCAATAAAAACAGGGTGCCTGGGTGGCTCAGTTGGTTAAGCGACCGCCTTCAGCTCAGGTCATGATCCTGGAGTCCAGGATCGAGTCCAGCATCGGTCTCCCTGCTCAGCAAGGAGTCTGCTTCTCCCTCTGACCCTCCCCACCCATGCTCTCTCTCTCAAATAATTAAAATCTTTTCAAAGAATCCAATAAAAACATATTTTGAAAAGATTTGAAATACACATAGCTACATGTCGATACCTCTCAAAGTCTTCTTGTGTTTATATCTACATGAAATTGAGCAAAGTAACCCAATTAATTGGGGACATACTTTCTAACCCCAATATTCTATTACTGACTAGCTATTTTCTTAAAACATTCCTCTCCTGTTCATTTCCATTTAACGGACTACCGCACATTACACACATCTTTATTTTTTTAATTATTTTATTGTGGTAAGAACACTTAACGTGAGATTTACCTCTTAACAAATTTTTAAGTGTGCAAGACAGTACTGTTGACTACAGGCACAACGTTATACAGCACATCGCCAGAACTCATTCATCTTGCTTGACTGAAACTTCATACCTGTTGATAAGGAATTCTCCATTTCCCCCATTCCTAACTACACACCTCTTTATAAAAAATATGAACTTCTGTTCATCAAAAGAAACCACCGTTGAGAGTGAAAAGGCAAGCCACACATTGGATGTTATGTGCAAGGCATATATTGGAGAAAAGGGCTGCATTCAGAATATATATTATCCAAAAAGCACTAAAAGATGCTCTACCTCACCAATAATCAGGTAAATGCAAATCAATACCACAATGAAATACTATTACCCACTAAAATGGCTAAAATTAAAAAGAATGACAACAAATGTTGGTGAAGATGTGGAACAAATGGAACACCTATACATTCCTGGTACAGTTACAGAGTCAGACAATCAGTTTGGAAAACTGTTTGACAGTATTTACTAAAGACAAAAATATGCTTACCCTGTGGCCCAGCAATTCCACTCCTAGGTATATGCCAAAGAGAAATGAGTGCATATTGTTCACCAAAAGAGGGGAAGGTGGCCAGGTAAGGCTTCACAGCATCAACTTGACCTTTTGTCTCAGAAGATGGGTAGGTGTTCTCTAAGCAGCCGGGCACTGGGAGGAACATGAAAGTCATGGAGATATAAACGAACTGTTTGGGAATGATGACAGTTCCAAACAGCTGAACCACAAGGGTAAGAGACCCAGTGAGACACAAAGCTGAAGTGGTAGACAGGATCTTGAAGAAAGAGCTAAACAGTCTGTTATGCCAAGAGACACAATCAGGTTTGGATTTAGAAATTACATTCAGAAAGGTATGTGGGATGTAGCTAAGGAAGCCAATCAGGGTGGGGCACAGTGAGGTAATTCTCACTTTGCTGCCATTTTACCCATTTTGAAGAATAACTGCTTTTCTTATACCCAGCCTGCCATTTTAACAGTGGTATGCTGCTTTAACTGATGATCCTCCAGAAATTACTGTATTACCAAAATGGTGAAGGGGAAAGTAGGTGTGCAGATGACAGTCAAGCAAAGATTTACTTAAACCACTCCCCACAAACGACTACCACTGTCCTTACGTGTTTACTTCTGTTTTCAAGAGCAATCACTGTTGAACAAAATGTAAAGAATGCAACTGTCATTCCATAACATTCATAATTAAGAGGCCTATGAAACAAGGGTATTGGCCTATAACCAAAATTACCTAAAAACTCCCCAAAGTTATATAGCAAAAAATTTATGTGTATGTATGCACTTTTTGGGAAAGGGTACAAAGATTTCATATTCTTATTGGGGCCCATAACTACTGCCACCACCACCACCACAAAAGGAGTTACGATCCTCTGTTTTTGAAATCAGCTTCTAAGGTAAGGTACAGAATGGATACCCAGGAAACTAGAAGATGCCCACTTTGAACCACCGAAGTCTCAGTGAACAGTTTCCGGATTTTTGTGGAATAGATTCATCTAGAAATATTTTGAGAGGCTCATCTGAATCCCAAATCACATTACCATCTTAAACATCTCAGTTTCTACTTAAGAAGATCACCTCTAACCTATCTGGAAACTTTTGGTAGGGTTTTCCTAAGGACACCATTTACTTGGAAAAGAAATGGCTCTCGAATGCACACAACTGATGATTCTGACTTTGACATGGGAAAAAGAAATCATACATGATGGACCCTTAATTCTCTGGTGATTTCTATAAAATTGCAACAAGATGTCAGATAAACCCTGGGGAATATGTTATTAGAAATGTTTCCCCTCAATGTTCTGGAATTAATTTCTCTTCCTGGACTGACAAAGTCCAAAACTACTGGCCTTTCAGGCATAGTGCCAATTCAACAGATGGGCCCTACATTTTCCTAATGGTAGAGGTAGACTGGCAAGTGTGAAGTCATGTACTCAGGCAAGAGAGTATCTGTTTCATGCAGTAGCTAAGAGGATTTCTGATAGGGTTTTAAATCAACGACACAAAATAACCTACACGCTGTGATTTTGTCTGTAATTTCTATTCCTTTCCATTTTTGACACCTCAAATACATTTAAATAGATGCCTACCCAAATCCAGATGTCCCAAAATATGCAGTAAGTCAACCTCAACAAGCCCCTGATACCTTCAAGTATTGGGTCTTACACATGTATTCTCAGATATTAATGTGCTGACTCAGTAAGTCCACAGATGAAAACCAGCTTCTTTAAAGGAAGGTTTAACAATGCCCAGTGATAGACCAAAGAAGAAAAGGAGGCAGCTTGATCTCCCTCTAAATTTTCAAAGCCAGGAATGGTTATCATGTGAATGGGTAAGAAGCTTCACGTCTTTTGATACTTTCTTCTTACTATTTTTTAAAGTTTATTTAAGTAATCTCTACATCCAACATGGGGCTCAATCTCACCAACCTGGGGATCAAAAGCTGTATGCTCCTCCAACTGAGCCAGCCAGGCACCCCAGAACTTCATTATTTTATAAATTTATATTTATTTATTTTACTTTGTTGCCCTCCACAATGGAGATCTAGGAAGGTAATGACCATTCTGGACATCTTTTCAGAGTAATCTAGTAAAAATAGGCACTTTGGCTTTTAGTTTCGTATGAGTGTTCTGATCTCTGCAGCACAATCAAAAAGCTATTTAACAGATAAAAAATAAATCTGTAGACGAACCATGAGAGACTATGTACTCTGAGAAACTGAGGGTTCTAGAGGGGAGGGGGGTAGGGGGATGGGTTAGCCTGGTGATGGGTATTAAAGAGGGCACATTCTGCGCGGAGCACTGGGTGTTACATGCAAACACTGAATCATGGAACACTACATCAAAAACTAATGATGTAATGTATGGTGACTAACAAAACATAATAAAATATAATTTAAAATAAATCTGGTTCATTAACGATTTTATTTTTGTCTCTCTGTCTTTACTAATTAGTACTTGCCAGTTTTTAAGAAAGTATTATTCCTAAAATTATCAAACAATTCTTTCAGCCCTGGCATTACTGATTAAATGCCTCTAAATGTCAAGAATACCCCACAATTCATTTCAAGACTATCTACACTCACTCTCCAGGTAATCTCATCAAGTCCCATGGCTCTAAACAGCATCTCTACTCTGATCAACTATCAAATTTATATTTGCCCCAATCCTGAGATTTATATATCAAACTTCCTGCTCAATATCTCAACCAGAAACATTTAATAGAAAACTCAAAAGTCAGTACATCCAAACCAAATTCTTAATTTCTGCACTCCTGAAATCTGCCTCTCCCAGTGTTCCAAATTTCAGTAAATGGCACCCAACGTTGAGGCCATCATTGCAGTCAACCTTGACTACTCTTTTACTCAGACCCCACAGCCAATCCAAGTTATCGTCCCCCCACCTTTAAAAATGTATCCCAAATCCATCTCCCTGACAACACCCTAAGTTCAACTTACAATCATCTCTTGCCTCAAATATCACAGTGGCCTAACTGGTCACTCTGGTTGCATCATTCTTGCCTTTTGAAGTGTATATACTAGATCAAGTCACTTCCCTGTTCAAACCTCCCAACAGGTTCCCATCAAGTCTAGAATAAGATCTACACAGTCAAGTCTTCTAAGTCCCTAAGTTATATAGCCCCTGGCTACCTCTTCTACCGGTTTCCTATCATTCATCCCCACCTTGTTTACTCTGTTCTAACCCTTTCTTATTTCTTAAACACAGCAAGCATAATACTGCCTCAGGGCTTATACTCACGCCCCGGACAGCTGCATGGGGTGCTTTGTGTCATTCAGGTCTTTACTCAAATACCACAGCCTCAAAGAACTTCCCTAATCACTGAACATCCCCTTACTTTACATTTCCTTTACACCTATAGTGGAAATGCTATGACATTATATCCATTTATTAATATCTTACAAGAAGTGAGCACCAATGATTTTTTTTTTCCAAGATTTTATTTATTTGACAGAGAGACAGCGAGAGAGGGAACACAAGCAGGGGGAGTGGGGGAGGGAGAAGCAGGCTCTCCGCCAAGCAGGGAGCCCGATGTGGGGCTCGATCCCAGAACCCCAGGATCATGACCTGAGCCGAAGGCAGATGCTCAACGACTGAGCCACCCAGGCGCCCCTACCAATGATTTTTTTAAGTAATCTCTACACCCAACGTGGGACTTGAACTCAAGACCCCGAGATCAAGAGTTGCATGCTCCAATGACTGAGGCAGCCAGGTAGGTGCCCCTGAAAGCAATGACTTCTGCTTTTTTCACTGCTGGACTACCCTCTGGTCTTAGAACAATACCTGGTATAACATAAGTATATAGTTAATATTTACTGAATGAAAGACTATATATATATTCCTTCTGTTGGAAGGCACAGGAGACAGAATGCTCGTTTTAGTTTTTATTTGACTCTGAACAGAGGACTTAATCTACTGATATCCCAAAGGACTAACTGTCCAGTAGACTGCCTGGATTAAACACAGGCACATAATAAAGAGCCTCAAGAGGAAGAGATTTCTGTCCTAGAACTGACTTGCTCTGGCATAAAATAATCCTATCCCAAGACATTCTTTCAACACCTTGCTTGAACCACATGTAATGTGATGGCAGCACATTACTGCAGTACTAAAACATCTTGATCTGGAAGAGTAAAATGAAAATGCCCAAGGACCTCATTTTGTTCATTCATCACTGTATCCTAAAGTCTAGCACATAATAAACAATAAAGTAAGGTGGTATAGTGAAAGCAATGGGTTCTGCTATGGAAGAATACACTGGGCTCCTAAAAACCAAGGAAGTGCTCATCAGCTTTAAAGAGAACTGTCCCGGGGCACCTGGGTGGCTCAGTCTTCAGTCTGTTAAGCGTCTGCTTTCAGCTCAGGTCATGATCTCAGGGTCCTGGGATTAAGCCCCACTTCGGGCTCCCTGCTCAGCAGGGAGTCTGCTTCTCCCTCTCCCTCCATCATGCGTGTGCGCATGCTCTCTTTTCCCTCAAATAAATAAAATCTTTAATAAATAGAGAACTGTCCTAACTAAACCCAATTCAGTTCAAAGACTTAAGGTTCTCCGCCCCAAAAACTTCACACTGAAAGGTATATTCCTGTTCACTTTGGAGACAAGTCCTTGATTTGGTAAGAAGCAGCAGCCAAACATAAAAGCCTAGTCTCGGGGCACCTGGATCAGTTGATAGGGCATGTGACTCTTGATCTTGGAGTTGTAAATTCTAGTCCCATGTTGGGTCTATGCAGAGATTACTTAAACATAAAATCTTTAAAAAAAAAAAAAAAAAAAAAAAAGCCTAGTCTGGAGTTAAGTGGGAGAACACAAAAGAATTCATAGGTAAGGAATATAACATAAATTGAGAATTAGAAAAAAATATATATACATGTAGCAAAGTCGTTTATACATACTTTCAAAAATGTATTTTGTGTATTCTTACCTCCTACGGGCATCATATACAAGGAAGGTCATTTGCTTTCCTAAAAATGTTTTCTCTTTTCAGGAAATAAATAAGAGAAACTAATAATAGTAGCATATCTGTATTACGTACGTACTTGCTACATGACATACATGGTGCTAAGCACTTTTCACATATTATCTGGTACAATCTTTCAACAGCCCTATGCTCTAAGTATTATCGTCATTTTACAGTCAAGAAAACCAAAGACCGTTAAGTATTTTGCTAAAGATTATACAGTAAGTAGCAAAACTGGGACCTGAGCCTAGTCAATCTGATTTCTGACTCCATGATCTTAATCACTATTTAGGATTCTCAACAAATTGAGGGGAAATATACAAATGTGAAGGTTGGGAGATTTGTTCATTATTAAGAAAAGCAATTATACAATGTCTTTATTTGTCTGGATGCATATTATAATAATCAATGCCACATTAACTAAGATGTTGAAGGAGTGGATTATGTTCTAGTAAAAGTTTTTTGAGTAACTAAAACAAACAATTATTTTCTTGATTTTAATCTTCGTTAGAAATTACCTTTAACAATAACAGCATAGTACTATTTTGTCTAAGAGTGCATGGAACACAGTTCCACCTTTGTTCTGTTGATGATCTCTTAAGTACAAAACCCAACCTTACACAATATTGGAAGACACAGGAAATCATAGGAAAACAGGCAGAAAGTACAGATCCAAACTGCAGTCCCCTAAACTCATTCTGCTGTCATTTTCATTTTCATACCTTTGCAGATGATCTTCCCCTACCGAGAACGCCCCTCTAAGCCTTCCTGAGTACCTCACATTTATCCTTTAACACCTGGCTCTTCTCTCCTTGCAGGAAGCTATCCTTAACCTTTTCTTTCTCTCCACAGATTTAATAAATTTTTCCCTTCTCTACCTGGGAGAAATGTACTATGCTGTATATCATAATGTTTGTTAACATGACGTTCCTCTTAGTAGATTCACTATTTTTTTTTAATATTTTATTTATTTGAGAGAGAGAGAGAGCACATGAGAGGGGGGAGGGTCAGAGGGAGAAGCAGACTCCCTGCTCGGCAGGGAGCCCAATGTGGGACTCGATCCCGGGACTCCAGGATCATGACCTGAGCCACCCAGGTGCCCAAAGATTTACTACTTTCTGAGGCAGGGAAAAAAAAAAAAAATCTCTTCTCCCAACACCTAAGTACAGAAATGGAAATGAGATAAGCATTGGAAAAATGTTAGTTGGTTGAATGAGAGATGAACAGAAAGAATACTTGTTTTTATTTTTTTTAAAAGTAGGCTCCAGTCCCAGTACGGAGATCAAGACATGAGATGAAATCAAGAGCTGGATGCTCAGCCGAATGAGCCACCCAGGTGCCGCAGAAAGAATACTTGTTAAACAGAATTAAGGAGTGCCTGGGTGGCTCAGTCGGTTAAGCGGCTGCCTTCAGCTCAGGTCGTGATCCTCAGGTCCTGGGATCGAGCCCCGCATCAGGCTTCCTGCTCCGCGGAGAGCCTGCTTCTCCCTCTCCCTCTGCCTCTGCCTACTTGTGCTCTCTCTCTGTCAAATAAATACAATCTTTAAAATAAATAAATTAAAAAAATAGAATTAAACTTTGACTTTACCTACATTTATATAACATTTTTTCTTTACACACACATACACAAAATTAACTTAAATCTCTCCTTGTAGTTGCAAGGTGATTACTCTTTCTTCTTTGATATGCTTCTGCATCTAAATTTTAACTTCCGGGCACCTGGTGGCTCAGTTGGTTAAGCGACTGCCTTTGGCTCAAGTCATGATCCTGGAGTCCCGGGATCGAGTCCCGCATCGGGCTCCCTGCTCAGCGGGGAGTCTGCTTCTCCCTCCGACCCTCTTCCCTCTCGTGCTCTTTCTCTCTCATTCTCTCTCAAATAAATAAAATCTTTAATAAAAAATAAATAAATAAATAAATTTTAACTTCCTAACATGTTATCACTTCACTTGATGTAATCTATACGTGTGATTTAGATCCTCCAATCTTCTTTGAAGACCTTTATACTACATATATTATTGTTTACCCAGGAGTTATTATACATGATTGATTCACTCCCCCATTTCCTCAAATGTCAGAGATAGCAGTTTCTTCTTTCAAAGACAATCTTTTAAATTCTCTCCATTCAGCCCTATTAGGCTTCTTATATTAAACATTTAAATTCTGGTGCTTTCATTTTCAGCAGTGCTGAATTTAAAAAATCATACCATAAGGAATAACTCCTCCCTATTCTAAATAATGTCCCTTATATCAAGAAGCCAACAATATAGCTACTTTCTTAATCTGACACTGTCCACCTGGGGTCTTAGGACAAATAAGACGGAATGAGGAGAGTGATTTGGTATCAAGTGTGGAAAAGATAAAATGTAAAACAAGTCAAAGATTCATGATTTATTTACTGTGGGACTGTAACATAAACTATAACAAAAGATAAGTTAACCAAAGTTTCACTAGCGATAGAACTTACATTCATAATTATAACTGTCAGCCTTTTATAGAAGCCTAAATTCTACTTTACTGGCAATCACTTCAAATCTGTACATTCTGATACATCTTTGTAACGATAGGAATATTTACTTTCTTTTTCTACAATATTTCCATACTAGTCATGATTACCCTGTTCTGTACCATGGTTTGTATATAACAACTGAAGCAATGGTATGGACTTTCAAATGACCACAATTAAAATTTCAAAATTCAAAACAATGTTATTTCATACTGTTCAAGCTGATTTTAGACCACTTTCAGCTCCTGTTCAACATCACCAGTATTATCTGATTTCTTAGTAGTAATTAGATCCAGTTAGAAAATCAAGAAGAAGAAGAACTCAAAAATGTTTTTAGCATCTTGTTACTAGTACTTAAAAAAAAACAGACTATAAGAGACACATTATTTCTCACTTGTACATTAGAAAAAAGCTGATAAGCTTCTCTGGCAAACACAGGAACTGTTTGCATTTTTCAATGCAAACATCTAAAAAGCAGTGAGGTGAATTCTTTTTTTTTTTTTTTTTTAAACTTTTATTTATTTGACAGAGAGAGATAGCGAGACAGGGAACACAAGCAGGGGGAGTGGGCGAGGGAGAAGCAGGCTTCCTGCTGAGCAGGGAGCCTGATGGGGGGGCTCGGGGCTGGATCCCAGGACCCAGAGATCACGACCTGAGCCGAAGGCAGACGCTTAACAACTGAGCCACCCAGGCGCCCCAGTGAGGTGAATTCTACTCCGTTCATTTCTTACAGTTTGCAGGGGGAATCCCTATTGACAGGTAAAATAGATTAGAAGTAGTTCAATTCCACTTATCATCAGATACTTTTATTTAAAAAGTTATATAGACCTAACTATGGGGAAATAATTCCCCATTAAAGTGTCAAAAGAATGCATACACTGAAGTATTTATGAATGAAATTATGTAGTATCTGAAAAGATTTGCTTCAAAATAAGCAAAGCAGAGCAGGGGAGGCGGCAGAGAGGCCAGTAGATGGGGATATATACAGTGTGATGACTGGGTGGTGGTAACTGCTGAAGCTGGATGTTGAGTACATAAGAACTCACTACACTATTCTCTTCGTTTCTGTATGTTTGAAATTTCCCACATTTAAAAAATGAACAAAATAAAATGGAAAAAGTATACAATCCTGTCGTCAACTTGCATATGTCTGAGAGCAAACGACTAAAAACTAGGAAAAGCAAAACCAATTAATGCTAAAATAAATTTTATAGATTCTTCAAATATACAAAAGTTAGATGTTCAATGAAGGCAATACAACTCTTGAAATAACAAGGTTATTAAATTTCTGTCATCACTTAAATCTGTAATTTATTATGTTGTGTCAACATCACACTGCCATTAACCACCCCCAATGAGGCAGTCACTAAAATACTGATTTCATGAAATGTAAGATTGACAGTTACCATTAACTAAGAAAACAAATCATAAGTTTGAAAAGCTAACCTCTCCATACAAAATATAAACAAAAAATTACAATTTAAAGAAAAAAATAATTTTAAAAAAGTAGCAAAATAACTCAAAACAAAAATTACTTTCATTTCCCTCTTTTACAGCAACCAGGTTTAAAGACATTTCATGCTTCCAGAAAGGCTGACACAAAGTAGACCTCACAGCAGACATCAGCAAGACTGTATATTACCTTTAAACGACTCAGACCAACACACATAACTCAAATAGAAATATGAAATTTTTAACTAGAGATGCATCACCTACAGATATGGTAAAACTTCTCCACTGTGTATAGGCAGATCATTTTGGCAGGACTGAATGTGGCCACTTCTTTATTTGTAAGTCCTGGAAGAAGACAGGATAAAACCTCACGTGGTACTGCTAATGCCATAAAGACACAATGCCTAGCAAGATATATAGGAATAAAGTTATGCTCCACATTTTAGAACACAACTCAAAAATATGACAGGAAAATTGCTTTCATTACCTGATCCTTAAAGATCCTGAATAATTTTTTGTAATTATTACAAGCACTGTTTTTATTTTTATTTTATTTTATTTATTTATTTGACAGAGAGATACACAGTGAGAGAGGGAACACAAGCAGTGGGAGTGAGAAAGGGAGAAGCAGGCTTCCTGCGGAGCAGGGAGACTGATGCGGGGGTCGATCCCAGGAACCCTGGGACCATGACCTGAGCCCAAGGCAGACGCCTAACGACTGAGCCACCCAGGCGCCCCACAAGCATTATTTTTTAAATAATGAAGTATCTCATACGTCCAAGACTATATAAATATGTATCTATATGCACTACACACATGTGTATAACATGTTATTTTAAAAACCCACAAATTTACTACCCAAGGTAAAAATTAGAGAAAATATTAAACTTTTCACAAATTTCCAAGACATTCTTACAGAGAAGAGACAATCACACCATTTTTCTTCAGATCTTTCCGTTATCTTACCGAATACTGTAATCTGTGCTATCCAAACACCTTCCTGAATTTCTTGTTCTTTTAAAAATGCAGTGATTATTTTAAATTTCCAGTACTAGATTCATGGGTAGTCTGTCAAATAGCTCCTGCATTTTACCTCAGAAGAGTTTCCTGGATGCATGTACACCCAAAAAAATTACATTAAGACCTTTGTTACAAACTCACCACAGAAATACATTGAAAACAAGATAAGAAATGCAACCAAAGTGTGCCTCCTTTTCAAAAACACCAGATGATACCAAAAGACATATCACAGCTACAAGTTGCATAGAGAGTGGGAAGACTTTATAGCTTCCCGAGAATTATTAACGGCAAAAACTCCGCAATTAAGTCATGAAACCTCGACTTCCAGGAATATTCTTCCCTCCTCTTTGCCCTTTTGAAAACCTCCACCACCACAGAATCCTTAGGTTCTACTGGATTAGAATCTCTCCAGGGACAGAGGCCATATATTACTCAGCTTTGTGTCTCCCGCACAGAATTGAGTCGATAATGTTTGTTATACATAACATAAACTCCAGTAAATGAGCCTCAGGAGCTTCAGTCCCAATACAAAACTGGAAAGAGAAGTTTAAGAATAGAAAGGAAAAGAATAAAGCTATAAATATTTGAGCAATATATCTTCTTACCACCTAATTCAGAATCACGTACTAACACTGCAAAAAGGAATTTGTAAAGAATAAAGAATAAGGGTGCCTGGGTGGCTCAGTTGGTTAAGCAACTGCCTTCGGCTCAGGTCATGAGCCCGGAGTCCTGGGACTGAGTCTCACATCGGGCTCCCCTGCTTCTCCTTCTGACCCTCTCCCCTCTCATGCTGTTTCTCTCTCTCTCTCTCTCCCTCTCCCTCAAATAAATAAAAATCTTAAAAAAAAAATAAAAGAATAAAAGACATGACCTTAAAGTTCTCCTTACTATTCAGCACACTCAAAAACTGTCACAGAATCTTTCACCTGAAACTCATACCAACATCTTCATCTCCAAACAAAGCTCTATGTATTTTAAAAGGCTTTCAGATGAGACCTAAATATAAAAAGGTTCTACTTCAAGACAATTTAAGTTCCTGGAATTGTATGCATAATTTGCGTGATTGTGCTTACGCTCACTTAACAGTGAGGGTCTTTCATCAGATTCTTAGAAGGATAAGTGACCCCAAAAAACTTTAAGAACTACTAATCTAGCATATCAAAAACTCTGTTTTCCAGAGATAATACAGTTAAGCTGCCTTAGTTCGAGCATTTTCCTCTCGTATCCACTGACGGGGTCCTTAACGCAAAATTCGTCTTTAAAGAACCTCAGCTGAGCCAAAAAGTTCCACTATCCACAGGAATGGACGGCAACAATTCGCAGACCCTCAAAAGTTTATTCATAAATGCCAAAAGAAAAGGCGTGAGGCACCCTGTACCGCAAACTTGCCTGCTTTCAGACCGGGAACGGGCTTGTATCCTTCCCCGTAAGAATGTCTGGGGTCCGTAAATCCCCCCACACTGCACAGACTTTTCAGGAAAGTTTTAGTTTCAATCCCAACACGGACTCGTCCTCCTTGCTGGGCTTAATAACCTGCCGCTGTCAGGGCAAGTCCCCTCAGAGCACCGCGCCCGTTTCAGCAGGCTCGCCTCGATTGTTCTCAGCCCAAGGCACGACCACTTACTGAGGAGTTATTCAATAACCGCCGGCTGTGACCGAAAGACGGTCCTCCCTCCCACAGACCTCAGGGCAGGCGGTCAGCTGCTGCGGTTCAGGCTCCGGCTGCGGAAGACCCCCCTCCCTCAAGTCCACGAGCGAAGCGTCAGAAACGCCCCGGCTCCTCCACAAACGAGAAGGAAGCTGGCCGTGGATGCCCACCCCTGCAGGCCAAGCTATGACCCGGCCAGGCGTGGGACACAGCTGACCTCTGGCGGCGACGATGCAGCCGCCGCATGCGCCCCTCTCGGAGGCCCCGACTGGCTTGACGAGACCCCCTGAGGTGCCCGAGGCGCGCGGGGGACGGACTGCCGACGGGCGCTCCCGACACCTGAGGCGGCGTCTCCGCTTGCTCACCAACTTCAAGCGTGTGACCTTGCAAACAGGCTGTCTTCCTGCCTCACACCCGGGGGCGACCGTCCGCCCCACCACCTGCCCACGGGGCTGGGAGGCCGCACAGCCCGCGCTGGACGGCTGCGTCCCACGTCAGCGCCGCCGCCGGCTCAGGCCTCCCCCCGGCCTCGCGGGCCCGGCTCTCGCCTGCACACGTCCCGGGCCGCACGGACGGCCCGCTCCGGGCAGAGAACTCCTCCCCAGGCCACAGCCACGACGGGAGCCCCCGTCCGCGGCCTCGCGCAGAGGCGCTCCGCCGAGAGCGACACCGCCATGACCCCCCCCCCCCCCCGGCAGGAAGGCGCCTCCCGTTCCTACAACACACACGCGCGTCGGCCGGAAGGGAACACCCGCGCTTCTCTCCCACAGACGAGGTAACCCGCGAGGGGGACTCGGCGCCCTCGCGCCGACCCGAGCCAACTCTTGCGGAACACTTTCCTGCCTCGCGCGCACGCACACACCCCGCCTGCCGCCCAGACCGAAAACGCGGCCTTCCGCGTCCCCGCCGCCCAGGACACCCGCTCGACGTCCGGCCCGACGGCGGCCGCGCACCGCCGGGGCCCAGCCCGCCCCCCGGGCCGCTCTGCCCAGGCCCCGGGGGATGCTCCCGCCGCGCCCCCGCGGCGCGCCAGCTCCAACCTGTCAGGGGCCCGGGCGACTCCGCCTCCGCCCGCCGACTTTCCGCCCCCTCCCCCCGGGCCGGGAGCCCGCCCGCGGCGGGGACACCCCCCCACCCCCCCTCCCCCGCGCCGGGAGGGACTTCCCGGGCCGCGCAGGACCCCCTCGCCTCCCTCCCCTCCCCCACCCCTGCCGCCGCTCCGCGGAGGGCCCGCTCCGGGAGGTGACAGTGGCTCCCGGGCCGCGCAGGCTCGCCCCGCTCACGGAGCGCTTAGGCCCGAGGCCTCCCGGGCGGTCGTGCTCACCGTGTCAGAGGCCGCGGCCGAGCGAGCGGAGAGCGCAGGGAAGCGGGGAAGGGGGGCGGCCGCCAGCAGGCTCCTCCGCGTCCCCGCGTCGGCGGCGGAGCCCCGCCGCTTGTCAGGAGGCGGCCCGCGGGCGCGCGGACTGGCGGAAAGGCGAGCGAGGAGAAGGGAAAGGCGTGGGGCTGAGCAGGGGCCACCGGGGGGAGGCGGTCCCGCCAGCGAGCCGGGGATCGTCTCCCCCTCCGCAAAGCGAGCCCAAGATGGCGGCGGCAGCGGCGGCGGCAGAGCGGCGGCGGCGGCGGCTGCTCGGGAGGGAGGGCGGGCGCGAGCGCAGGGCGCCGCGCGCGCCCCCCCACCTCCCTCCAGCCCCCCCCCCCCCGCCCCCCCCCCCCCGCGGCCCGCCCGCCCCCGACTCGGACGGCGGAGCGCGCACGCCCGCCCGCACGCGCCGGACGGTCTCCGGGCTCGCCGCCCGCTCCGGCCCCGGCCCCCGCC